>NC_082643.1:107610183-107931547 GCF_028023285.1 Balaenoptera ricei | reverse complement strand
AATTTTGCATTTGTGGTTTCCTGTATAATTTAATACATTTAAATAAGTGCATCACAACTCACTTGACTGAATATAGGTATCTATACTACAAGCTTCTCATCATATATTTTCTTCTGTCTAGGAGAAGTTTATATTTATTTCTTCTCTGAAAGGGTAAAAGAACCGTTTTGTGCCTTGTTTTTCTCATCTATAAATTGAGTGCAATAGTAACATCTATTATATTAAACAAAGATAAGTGAAAAATAATTCAACATGTAAGGAGCATAGACTAGTGCATGGCACATATTAAAACAATGCAATTTTAGCTCTAATTATGATTTACTGTCACCCCATGAAATCCCACTCCATTCTTGGCATCCAGCTTAAATGGCTTTACCTTTAACAGGACATTGATTGTTCCAGGTTCCTTGGGACTCTCTGCTAGTCACAGGACACTTAAAACAATTCTCTACATTATAGTAATTGTGTACAAGTTCTGTCATATGTCTCCTGTTAGAATCTGATTTTCGATGGTTGGTTTACATCTTAATTATTTCAGTACTCTTTAAAGGCTTTTAAGGAGTATTGAAATAATTAGACAAATACCCTGTACACTTACGTAGTTGAATAAATGAACAAAATCCAAGGTAAGACATGGATGCCTGAAGTTCAGTCTGGAAAACCTTCAATCCATTAGAACTTACCGTAAGTTGAAAACAAGTTTATGTCTATTTGGTTATGTTAACCCTTTATGAAAAATTAAGTAAAGCTTAGTTAAGTTTTCTTACCTGATCTTGGGGACTATTCCTTCAAAGGAGTCCAGATTTGATTGAATTAATCTGTAGAGAAATTTATGCTTCAGGGCAGAGTTAACAAGTGATGGAGCAACCAGCCAGGAATAAGTGGAGTTTAACAGCTGGGTGGTCAGGGAAAGAAACAGTTAAAGAGAGTGCTGCCAAACCCACTGTCATCGCAGTGTGACCGAGGACAAACTGAAGTCTGCACCTCTCTGAGGAACAATATAAGAGGCTTAACACTGTGAAGGAGAAATAGACTTCACTAAAAGAATGCAGCCGGTCATTAAATAATAAATAACCAAACAATTATAACAAGCTCCAACTGGGGGATGGGAGCAGTCCCCAGAGTCACTACATTCAGTTACTACTACCCAGAGCTGCTATCCAGAGTTGCTTCAGGCTGCTAGCAGAACGCAAGTCTGTTAACCGGGGTCTTCATAGTTCATGGCTGCCAGACTGAATTTTAACCTCTTAACCATGGAAGTTACCAAAAGAATCTAAGTGCTCACCTTGCTTAGGGTCCCACACCCCCCTGAGTCTTGGCCTAATAGTTGTTGAATATCATGTCAGCTATATAATATCCTATCTTTTAAGAAGAAAAGACATCTTAAAAATGTCTTCTAATACTTCTTATTGTCCTTGATGAGAAGGCTGGTTTAAACTATCTAGCTGGCCATTAATGGAAGCAAAAATCAAGTGATTAATTTGTACTTTTATAAAATCTTATTTTGAGAAATAAGAGTCATGCGTATACTTTTTCATTAAAAAAGAATTCTTCTTGGTAATGTACAGCAGAGAAACAATAGTTAATAATACTGTATTGCATATTTGAAGGTTGCTAAGAGAGTAGATCTATTAGATTCTCACCACAAGGAAAAAAAATGTGTAACTACGACTGGTGACACATGTTAACTAGACTTATTGTAGTGATCACCTCACAATACGTACCAATATCAAATCATGTTGTACTCCTGAAACCAATATAACGTTATATGTCAATTATACCACAAAAAGAAAAGAAAAAACAAAGAATGGTTCTTCCCAACTTTACAAAAGCAAAAGAACTTTTTCAGATTGCATTCATTCAGTTAAATACATGCCTTGGTTTGAGCAATCATTAATGCTCCCCTGGAACTACCCGCACTCTTTCTGGCATTTATTACACTGTTCTCTCTTCTTAAATTTCTTATTGAAGCATAATGTAAATATACACACACGCACACATACACGTAAGGCTTGATGAATTTTTACAAATCGAACAGACTTAGTCACCAGCATCCAGATCAAAAAACAGACCTTATGAGACCCCCAGAATATCCCTCATGTTCCCTGTCATTATTCCTTGCCAAGTGTAATCACAATCACTGTTTTGATCGAAATAGAATATATTAATTTGGTCAGTCTTCATAGTTGATTAAGTGAATTTAGAGTATGTCCTTTTTTTGTGTCAGCTTCTTTTGCTCAACATTTAATTTTTGACATTTGCCTACTGTTGTATATAGTGATAGATTGTTTATTCTCATTTCTACATTTTTTTCCATTTTGTGAATTTGTCACAGTTTATTTATACATTTTACTGTTGATGAGAATTTGGATAGTTTCTAGTTTTTGCCTACATGTATATGAGTAAGTGTGTATATGTGTACATTTTTGTTGAGTATAGACTTAGGAGTGGAATTTCTGATTCACAGAGTATGCATACCTTCAAGTTTAGTAAATACAGTTTTCCAACATGATTACACATATTTACATACCTGCATGGAGTGCATGAGCGTCTGGTTGCTCTATTTCCTCACACAAACTTGGTGATTTTTTCATTATTTCATGCCATGCCAGTGAGTTTAACGGGCATTTCCCTGATGAGGCTGAGAATTTTCCATACATTTAAAGACGATATTCTTTTCTATGATGGGTCTGCTCAGAGTTTTGCCCATTTTCTCTTGGGTTGTTTGTCTTTATCTAAGTGGTTTATAGGAGTTCTTTGTATATACCTGGATATAAGGATTTTGTCAGAGATATATATGTAATATATAATATTATATATATATCAATAAATATAACAATATATCTGATAAAAATATAATACATAATGCATAATATATATTATTATATAATCATAATTTAGATAAAATATGTAAGTGTATTTTATATTTTTGTCATATATATATTATATATTTGTAACATCTTTTCCCAACCTGTGGCTTGCCTTTTCACTTTTTAATGATTTCTTTGATGAAGAGAAGTTTTAAATTTTACTATAGTCCAATTTGTTATTTTTTGTTTTAAATGTACTATTTGTGTCTTAAGACATTTTTTTTTTTTTTTTTTGGCCACACTGTGTGGCTTGTGGACCCAGGCCCTGGGCAGTGAAAGTGCGGAGTCCTAACCACTGGACCGCTAGGGAATTCCTAAGACATTTTTTCACTCCAGGATCATAAGACTATTTCTATTTTGAAAAAAAAATGTTTATTGTTTTACTTTTCACATTTATATTTGTAATTCATAATGATTTCATCTTTGTGATATGACATAACAAGCAGTCAAGATATATTTTTCCCTAAATAATCTAATTGGCCCAACTTCATTTATTAATAAAACCAGCTTTTTCCCACTGCATTACAATGTGGCCTTACCTGTATATAAGGTGATTCTATTTAGATGGGCTCTTTTTGCACTCTCTGTTTTGTCCATTGATTAGTTTTTATATCCTTAATTACATAGCTAAATATTGTCTTTTCATCTGGTATTGTAGGTCCTTTAACTTTTTTCTTCTTCTTCAAGATTGCTTTTGCTGTTCTTAGACTTTTATATTTTCCAAATAAATTTTAGAACTAATTTGCCACTTCCACAGATAAATAAAACTTCTGGGATTTTGTTAAGATAATGTTGCATCTAAAGATTAATATGGGAAAGTCTGACATTTTTAACATATGAAATCTTCTAATGCAGAAACATAGTATATATCTAAATTTGTCTTTTTAAAATTCTCAGAAGTTTTGTTTTTCCATTTAGAGTTCTGCACATTTTATTAGATATATTCCAAAGTAATTGGTGTTTTTTAATGTGATTGTAAATGGTACCATATTTAAAATTTTATTTTCTATTTGTTTACTGTTAAAATGTAGAAATATATTTGATTTTTACATATTTAATTTTACCTAGAAACTATGCTAAAATCATTTATTTATTCTAATAGTTTTAGATTCTCTTTTATTTTCTTAGTACACAATCATGTTATTTATGCATGTGTAATTAAATAATGACAGGTGTTTGTGATTGTTTTGGCATCTCTATTTCATGCTGTACTTCAGCTAGAGCAGCTGTATTCACCTGTTTTTCATCTTCTTCCTAGGGCTGAAGTGCTATCTGGTACCTCCTTATGAAAATGGTAGAGGCATAATATATAAGATTGCCAAATAAAATATAGGATGCCAGTTAAATTTGAATTTCAGAAAAACAATGAATAAAGTAGTATAACTATGTCCCATAATTAGTATAGGGTTCTTACAGATTTTTAAACTAAATCTGTCAATTCTAATAACAGAACAATTAAAAACATGCAACACCTCTTAAGGCATACTTTCATGTTTATCTCATTTCTATTGGCCAAAGAAAGTCACATGGCTGAGCCGAGGGAAGGAGCAGGAATATTCCACCTCTTTAATAGAGAAACTGAAAAGTAACATGCTTAAGGGCATAGGTTTGGAGTGAAGGCTTGGGGCCAATAACACAATCAGCCGCATAGCATATTGAACAAAAGTAGGATTTAATGTAAAAATACAAATATTTAAAGAATTAAAACTAATTGAAATGTAAAATAAAATTGAAGAGGAACAAACAATTGAGCACTTACCATGAGCCACATGCTTTCATGTATGTTCTTTATTTAATCATTCTAACAACACCTTTGTTTCCTTTTTTAGTTAAACAAACTGAAGCTATTAGAGATATAGTGACTTGCTCAAGGTTAAATAACTTTTTACAAGGAAGAATGGTTCTTTTAAGTCTCTGAGTCCAGAGTCTATGCTTTTCTACTTACAACTCTAGCTTGGAAGTGAACAAAAATATCTGGAGTTCATCTAGAAAAAAAAAAAATCTCTAACAAAGTATAAAGAATAGTGGGATAATATAATCTCATGATTTGGTAAAAAGATGGGGAATAGCTTTCTCAGTGGGAAAAACAGGTAAACAACAGAGTATTTATGTCAAAAGGAGAAAGTGGAAACGTTTGATTTGTAGATTTAGTATATTAAAGATCTAAATATTTCAGAGAAGATGTACCAGTCTATCTACCTACTTATTTATTTTTGCAGAAATTCCACTCCCTGGTTTGTGTAGCAAACCTCACTCACAAGGCCACACCTTTGAAGACGAATCCCCAGATTCACTGAGTGTATGCTACCTATGTGATCACTGTTTCCAAAATAGGTAGGCTTTCTCTTCAGATATTTTAGAATCGTATTGTTTTGTAAGTTTATTCTTGAAGAGTTTTGAGGCTTATGCATTTCAATAACATTTTCTCCCCTTCTGGCCTACATAGACAATAATATAAATAACTATTTCATAGTTTTTATGTGCTTTACCTGTTATATAGCACTCCACATTAATATTTGGCCTGCTAAAATAAATGGAAATTAGCAGAGAAGAAATATGAGGAAGAAAGTTGAGTAACTACATCAGATATGGGTGTTGAAACTGTGCTTGACTGTTCAAGTATTTGAAAACATGCAAGACATTAAAGTCATAGGATCTAAAATTGATTAAGCAATAAGAAGCTTTACCCTCATTAATATTTCAAAACTCACAAATGGATAAAAAATTCTTTAATCACCAGGTCAAAATGAATATATTCTTCATTTTAAAAATGTGTTTATAAGTGATTCTGTGACCAGATAATATAAACCCTGAATTCTATAAATATCCTGAGGGAGCAGTGAATTATTACTTTGTATAAGAACTATGGCAAAAGTTCAATTCTGAGAATAATCAAAATATGATTTATCAAGTCACGAAAAGACAGGATATCTAAACTTCCAAAGGAATTCACTGTCCTAGGTGCAAGCTGTTGCACTGTCAGAAAACTAACAAAGAATCTCAAAATGTCCCGTTAGACAACGTTATTACAATAATATAATAACAACAATGGCTACCGTGTATTGAACTTTTATAAGCCAGATGTTGTTAAATGTTTAGTATACCATATTTAATTTTGTGATAGCCATTTTTCATATTTTTATACCTTTTGAATAGATTCTTCTAAAAATAGATGATCTCTTACAATCTTTGTGTGCAAAACAATTTTCTACTCAATATTGCCTGAACATGTGCAAACTTGGTCATTGCTGCTCAAATTTGTCTTGGTTTCAACCCACTTATTCTACCACACACGTTAAGCTTAATTGCTATTTTAAATGAGTTTAAAAATTTACACTGGGTCAAGAAATTGAAGAGAAATATGTATGCAGAAGGGCATAGATACGAAACAGTGTATGCAGATAAACATGGAAATGAACTCTAAATGTGATATTCATGATTGAAAAATTCACCAGAGAAATGAGCACAATTCCATATTTTCTTGAAAAGCCACAGCAAAATGCTTTCAGGATCTAAAAAAGGAAGATACTCATAACCTCAATAATCTCTGTTATGTATTATTTCCGAGCTATATAAGGATTGCCTATCATAAACAAGGCATTACAACTAAAAGGTAGAAATATTGCTGGATTCCTTAAAAAAGATGAGGGAAACTTCAAAGAAACCAAGGGTAGATATGATTGATTTTTCTATTGGGCAAAACCATCATTAAGACATTAAACATCAATTTGTCAGAAACCTTCTATCAACTTTGAACAAAAGTTGCTCATATTTCCAGCATTCTTTGATTGAAATGAGAGGAAAACTAAAATTTTATGTTTAGATAAACAGTAAATTGCCAGCATCCACAGTTCCAGAACAAGTGTTAATAACGTGGGGGAAAACCCTAGGGATAACAGTGCATCATTTTCTTCAGAAATGCTTCAACACCAGCACTTTCGATGGTACAGAGAATGATACTATGATTTAATAAAGCAAAAAACAAAAGTGCAACAATATGGACATTGATCAATTTGAGTTTCAAAGTGACTTAAAATAGGCTCTGAAAATGGTACATTTTGGTAATACCTAAACCAATGTATTTTTCTTATATTTTAATTTTACTATTTTAAAAAACCTTAGAAATCTCTTTACATATGTACAATAGAAAATAGAAAATTCTAAATGAAATAAAGAATTATAGTTTTTTTTCTTGTTTAGTGACACTAAATAAAGTGATACTAAATAAAGGTGACTATTAGAATAAATAATGCATTAGATTTGGTGAAATATAAGTTATTTAAATTATTCCTCAAAATTTTAGTTATACATGTTAGTATTTTCAGTTTACATATGAAAAACCTGAGTCTTAGAGAGTCTTGGTACCATGTTAAAGGTCACACAAATCATTCTGGGCCTGAGAGTAACTCTAAAGACTTTTTTGTTGAAATGTTGGCTGTCTTTTATGATGTGATCAACTTTCTACACATTTCTGAGGCTCAATTTCTTCAAGTATAAAATGAGAAAATTGAACTAAAAATACTATAAAGTTCTTTTTGCTGCTGACATCAATGGTTCTGAGGAAAACCCAAGCTATTGTCCAATGTCAACTGCAAAATAAAGGAAATGTTTGTAAGTAATGCTAATATTAATTCAATATTTAATTATGGCTCAAATATCCAATTGTTTCTCCAGAATCTCCAATTAAATTTAGTACGTTTCACATACTCTGTACCCCATAAGGTGATAATGAGCCTCATACATTGCAACCTATAGTAGAAGAAAGAAGTTATTTTTGTTTGTCCTAAAATCAGCATTATGTTGTAGAATCCATGGATTTCGTGAACAAGTTTTCTTTCCCTCATCTATACCTTTAATTAATTTTAAATTTCAAATATAGAAACTCTCAGCTTTTATTTTTTCTTTTGACATTGACTAATAGTTTTTTATCTTTTCAGTCATAGACATTCAAAGAGAATCTCTAACATCTTGGTTAATTTTCCCTAGAATATCTATAGCTGTATTTTAATGTCTACAGCTACAATGAACAAAGAGAAAGGTTTGTAGGTGTGGTGAATCTCCGTTTGATCTATGGATTTTATATATATATTTTTTGTTTGTTTGTTTGTTTGTTTTTTGCTCCTCTTAATAACTTGGCATTTGAGCTAATATCTTTAAGAATCAGGTTGCAACAAACCAAAACCTTCTTCTGAACACAGCGAGATTTCATAGTCGATCACTTTAGTACAATTTTTTCTTTTTTCTAAATGTGTTAATTGACCCTTACGGATCCAGTGTGCCTCTGCAATATTTTGACCAGTCAACAGTCTTCTTATATCTTCCTGTGATTTATCCCTGTTAGCTTTGAATGACACCACCTGAGAGCTGAGAATTGGGAAATCATTCCACCCATTTTACTACTTCTCCATCCAAAATACAGTAAGATATTTCAGAGATGTAGTTTTTCTTAGAGTTTTTCTAACACAGTCTCATCTGAGAGATGTTAAATGAAGTCAGATAAATGAAATAATTTGACCAAAGTGTCACAGCTGTTCTATAGTAGGCTTGTACAAGAACCATAGCTCCAAAATATGAGTTCACTATGCCGTGCTGATTATTCCAAGTCTGTTTATTCCATCTTTCTAATCACTCTTATTACGTTAGCTTCCTGACCTCTAACAAGGAATTTCTTTCAATACCATTAAAACTCAGTTACCTCTTTTCTTTGCAATTGGACTTTTAAAGAAACCTGACAATTCAAAAGACTATCTTGAAGAAGTTGAAAACATAGCCTTTGGAGTCAGAAATACATTGAATCAATTCTGGGTTACTATGATACGAGCCTTTGCTAAGTCATTTGTTTTTTAAAATTTATACAATGGGAAAAATATATCTATTTATAAGATTATTGAAAAAAATTGTATAAGATGTATGAGGCTATATATCTTAATCCTGGGCCATACCATGAGTTTTTAATAAGTGTTAGCAATTTTATTATGATTGAGAAAATGAATGAATTAGAGCAAAATGTGAGCAGTAAAAATGACAAGGTGAAAAAAAATCATGAATACTTATTCCTTTTATGTAACTTTTCCAAATACTGTATAAAGTCATTATAATAGTGAATAACAAATAAATCAATACAGTTAAATTGTAGAGAGGATAAAGAGAAAATAATTCTTCCAGGTTCTCTGAGTTGCCTGTGTTGATGGGGAAGTCTGGGAAACTAAACAGTTTTACTCCTGTCACTCATCACCCCAAGGTCCATCTTCCTGACAAATAAGCACAGAAGAATTAAAACAACAGACTAAAAAACACAGTAAGATGCACTACATAGCTATTGGAATGACTACAATTTAAAAAGACTTATACCAAATATTGGTGAGGATGTAGAGCCAGTAGAATTTATTTAATTTTCTGGTGGGAATGGAAAATGATACAACCACTGTGGAAAACATTGTGTTAGTTTTGTTTTTTTTTTTTAAATATCAAAGATACACATATTCCACTTCTAGATATTTAACCAATACATAGGAAAAAGGTATTGGAAAAAACATACCCATTTAAAAACTTGCACAAAAATGCTCATAGCATCTTTATTTCCTACAGCCTAAATGGAAACAATACCAATGTCCATCTACAGGTGAACAGATAAACAAATCATGATACATCTATACAATGGAATACTATGCAGCAATAAAAAGAAATGGACAATTGATACTCATGTGAATAAGTTATTCAAATAATTATGCTGGGTAAAAGAAACAAGGCACCTTCCCTGCCCTAAAAATAGTGTGCATTCTGACTAATTCCATTTAGTGTGGAATCAGAAAATGTATGCAAAATTATAGTGATATAAAGCAGATAAATTGTCGTCTGAGGGATGGGGGTGGGAATAGGGAGTGAGAGTATCAGACAAATTTGGGAGGTGATGCATATGTTCACCATGTTCATTGCAATAATGGTTTCACAGGTATATACACAACCTATCAAACTGTGCACTTTAAATAGTGCAATATATTATATGTCAATTACAGTTGGCCCTCCGTATTCACAGGTTCTGCATCTGCAAATTCAACCAACCATGGATAGAAAATATGTGATTTTTTAAATCCATAAATTTCCAAAAAACCAAAACTTGAATTTGTTAAACTCTAGCAAATATTTACATAGCATTTAGATTGTATTTACAACTATTTACATAGCATTTACATTGTGTTAGGTATTATAAGTAATCTAGAGATGATTTAAAGTATATGGGAGGATGTGTGTAGGTTATATGCAAATACTGGGCCATTTTAGTTAAGGGACTTGACCGTCCTTCGATTTTGGTCTCCATGGGGGACCTGAAACCAACCCCCTGTGGATACCGAGGGATGACTGTATACCTTAATAATGTTATCTTTTCAATGATTATGCTCTACAGAACATAATCTTCTCTCTCAAACAAATGTTTTGAGTCCCTATCTTTACACATGACAAAAGCTGAAGCATAGAGGCACAGTTAGAAAAATCATGTTTATAAGATTATCTCAGATATTTTATTCTAAGAATTAAGAGTATTATTTCACTTTTATTATTTTTATAACATCTAAAAAAGATCATATTTATTTTCCTCATTTTTTATAATAAGATACTGACCCAGCACATGCATGAAAGTGTTGCAGTGTGTGTTCCTCAGGGTTCGTCCTCCAATCTGTGTTGGACTGTGTCTAACTTGGCAACCGAAGGACCCAGAGGAAGTGGAGTAAGAAGCCTATTTGGGGAGGATGTAGCCACTTCACAGATTTCCCAGTAGCAAGAACCATTTTATGAAGGAAAAACAATACCTGAAGTAAACTGGGGAAAAAATTCCCACCTCACAGTGCAATCAAGAGATAAAAGAGACATATGGGCTTTACATTTTGTTAGAATGCAGGCTGTAAATAATGTAAATTGTATGATCGCAGTTTTTTAGCGTCTCGTCTTCTCCATTTTTCTATACAAAGAACGTAAGAATCAGTTACAGCTGTTTTCAACAATGGTCTATACTTTTAGACTTCTGTGAAAAGCCTACCCAAATGCGCTTAAAAGACTGAACAACAAATATCCTCCTTTATGAAAATTAAGAAACCGGCAGAAATTAAGGGGCAGTCAAAATTCCTTTATAATGAATACCATAGGAGTGAACAGTTTTATCATAGTGGAATTTCACTCTATATAAGTAAATTGCCATGAATCAAATTCCCATCCTACAGAGCAAGTACTCAGCTTCCCATCTTTCTTTATAAAAACTGTCAAGTCTCAGGCAGGGAATTAGTATGTGAAGAGAAATATTTTATATAGGGCAGGTGTTCTGTGAATGTCTTTGACTGACAAGAATCCTACTAAAACCTGGACTGAAGAAATTAAACCCTACTGTTTGTTGTCATTTACATTTGAGGGATGCCAGGAAGCTCCCCACTCTCAGAATATTTCTCCACTGGCCTGTCAAAATGCCTATAATTTCACCATTCGAAATTCACTCCTTTCAACCAGCTGAGGCCGTGAGCGAGCAGAGGCATGGGAGAGGCAACACGTGGACGCATGCTCAGACCTGGGAATCTCTGATGTGCCTGAACGCTGGACAAAGGAAAACATCATTGCCACCTTGTGAAGACTTTCAGCTCTCAAAATTGTTCAGTCAGCCCACTTAGGGTGGAGCTGAAGTGATACCAGTTTAATCACTTAGTGTTATTTCAACCTATTTCATGACAGCGTAAAAAGGGAATTTTCTAGAACACAGAAATCAGTGATAATTTTTTTAAAAGCATTCGATTTAACTGAGTTGAATACATTAGTGAGAATGTGTGTATGTACATGTGTGTGGAAGTGGGAGTAATTTCAGTATCCTTACACAATTAAGGGATACTTTGAAGGGACTGTTGGTATTATATCATAGTTTATGCCCATGCAGAGCCAAGGTTTTAATTATTCCTGCCTTAAGGCTCTTGAGTCACATAACAGTAGCAAGCATATACAGCAATTAATAAACAGGCAAAAGCCAACGTCTCGGTCTCCAGAGCTCTGACTCTCAGGAATGAGGCAGAGGAAACAAATAACGAGAGGCCTGCCCAGGAAAGCGGTTTTGAAACCCTAGTCTAAATCTCAGGTGTGTGTGCTGGGTCTTCCCTGGCCTTATTGTAAGCCATCCTTCTGTCATGTGATTGCCATCAAATTCCATGCAGGGGCATGCGCTGAATTACTGTTGCTTCCCTGCCCGTACTCTCCTGACATTTGCTGTTTTCTGGGCGCTCTCATTTGCTCTTCCTGAGGCTCCTCTGCATTGATGGGGTTGTAACACAGAGGTCAGTGACCAGACACCCACAATATAAAATGCTCATCTCATCACATTCTATGCATTTTGCTCTTGGGGTGGAGGGTGTCCAATCTGCAGTGAAACCATTTCTATCTTATATTCTTCGGACAGGCATTACACCTGTGTAACGTCATCTGCTTAGAAAATGCAAGTCTTCCCTCTTCCCTCTCTACGTCCTCTTGAAACTATTGCCTTCAATTACTTTTCATTCAGACCTCACATATGCTAAAATTGGAATAAAATCAAAAAGCTTTAAAAAGAGAGGGAGATGCGTTCATCAGGATGCATTTGGTCAACCCTGCTGGCTTTTTTTCTTCTCCTTCTGTTCAGAGAGGGCAGCCTCTTCAGATGCACACTTCGCTTTTGACAGCTCTGCAGTGATTGGGTGCAGCAGGAAATAGTGCCTGACACATAGTATCCACTGATTCAACCTTGCAATATTTATTTCATAGCCAACATAAATAAAAATAAAATATTTCCTTGAACATTTTGCTCACATGCTACCTGGCTACGTTGCCAGCAACTTTGAAGATCCTCCTGTTAGAAAACTTTTATTTGCTTTCCTCTCTACTGTAAATCATCTTCTCTGATCTGACTCTGACTGGACCATCCTTTGTTGAATACATTGTAGATAACGCAATAAAGATAAAGATAGAATGAGTACAGTTTGATGAGGAAACTATTAGATTCATGTAAGATAAAGCCTTTCAAGAGAAAATTAAAATTTCTTGCTCTAATTATCAATTCCCTGGGCCTTGGTGTAGTGCACTATGAAGCTCAGGGATTTGGGCTTTTAGGTGATTGGGGTAACCACGACCTCGGTGAATCCAAATCCCAATTATTAGAGTGGGACCAAGGTAGTTCAGGAAACTGCAAACAAAATCAGAAAGATCATCACTTGTGGTAGATTTTATAGCCTCAAGTGAGTCAAATAAGAGCAAGCCTGATTATCACCAGAGCATAAAATCTAACTGAGTTTCACAGAGACAGAAAGGTGGGAAATCTCTGTTGCTTGGGAAAGCATCCGTGAGTGTGGTACAAGTTTTCCTCAGGTGGCAGGAAATCACTAGTTATAAATGCAACAAGGCTTGGTTACAAGAAAAAGCCACAGAGGGGTAGAAATTAAGTAATAGAGGGATGCCCTAATGGGGCCACTTTTGGTGAACGTAATTGAAATCTCTCCATAATTTGGCAACACTGAGGCACTTTATTTAATCCCCTCACTAATATGGATTTGGGTTACTTAGTAGCAGTTTTCAAAGTTTTTTAGTCTGACACCCTTAAAATAATTTTTTAAGAATTACATAATCCTTGCAAATTTTTTAATTGACATCTAAAAGTTTTTCATAACTTAATTGTAGCAAGTGATATAATTTACGTGTATTATAAATATTGACATTCTACATTCACACTGTTTTACTACTTTTTAATTGTATGTAACTAAATATAAAACTATAGCATTAAATTTACACCTCAGTCCATTAAAATTACATTATAGTCAAAGATTGTTATAGTCAAAAGTTACATTAATTTTTTATATTTGTGTATTCCAATTTCACTTTTACAACATAATTTTATTTTAATGTAATATATTTTTAAGTTTGAAAGACATTAATCACAGATCACACATTTCTGCAGTTTAAATGTGTCTTATGTGTGTCTGTGTGTTTGTAAGTCTCTGAATATTGAAAGAAATTGTGACAATGTCTACAGGATTAAAATCATGATGATTATTTAATTAAACAGTTGATAAAAAGTATATGATCAGTTTTGATAATTAATTATTAAAAGATAAAATATATTGGAAAAGTATGTTAATGTAGTAAGCTGGACGTTTCAAAATTGCTTTATTTATACACAAATGAATACTTCAGTTAGAAGGAAGCAGTGTTCAGCATGAGCTCTGTATTATTTGTTTTCATGGGTATGAGATTTACAAATACTTTTTCTTATAAGATTTAGATTGAAATGGAAGAGTTTAGCTATTTAAAAATGCATCTGTTTTATGTCCTCATCAGTGGTCCCCAACCTTTTTGGCACCAGGGGCTGGTTTCATGGAAGACAATATTTCCACAGACTGGGCGGTGTGGGGGGATGGTTTGGGGATGATTCAAGCTCATTACATTTATTGTGCACTTTATTTCTGTTATTATTACATTGTAATATATAATGAAATAATGATACAACTCACCATAATGCTGACAGGAGGCGGAGCTCAGGCGGTAATGGGAGCGATGGGGAGCGGCTGTAAATACAGATGAAGCTTCGCTCGCTTCACCGCCCACCTCCTGCTGTGCAGCCTGGCTTCAGGGGTTGGGGACCCCTGCTCTTAGCTATATACCTAAAATCATATGGTGGTCCATCATAAAAATTATTCTTATTGCTCTAAAAGCTCCTTCGGGTTTAACTAAAAGCAAAGAATTAAAAGCTGCCTAAATGGCAAGATGATTTGTTAGGCAGTCACCATGGTCATTTACTTTCTCAGTTTCCGAAAATCCTTTCAAAAGATTCAGCAATGATTATTGATGCTGCTCACCACCTTTTCAGTTAGAGGCATTTTATTTAGCCCAGTACGGTCAGAAAATGTTGGAAAAATTAAAATATTGCAAATTTTACTATCCTTTGCCAATGCAGTTTTTAAACAAACTGCATTTATCTTACCATGTGCTTTGAACATATTTCCATCAAAACCTTGACATACATATTTAACTCAAGTTATGGGATACAAACTGATTAGAAAAGCCAATTCTTATCATAACTACAATGAACCAAATGAGATTTACGTTCCATCAGAAAGAGTCTAATTTTGTGTTCAATTCAAATAATTATTTTAATATGCATCATTTTGACTGCCTTCTATATTCTGAAGAAAATTCTAAAGCAGGCAGACATAGATAGATAGGTATTTACATAGATAGCTAGATAGATAGCTAGATAGATAGAGTCACAAAACCTTCCCATGAGTTTGTTGCCTACTTAATACAAGTTGCTGCCTCCTCTGATATTTTTTAGTGGTGCTTTCCTTGCTTTGTTCTCTTGGGGCTCTTCCTGGGCTAATATATACTTTCACAGAGATGGTTAATCGAAGATACTAGGTCACTAAACAGCAATTATAATTTTTCCCACCACTCTCTTGTAAGATATATTTAAGAATATCTTTAATGTAAACTACAGTGCAGACACCCAATTTTTAATGTCACATTTTGCCCTTAACAAAAATATATATAAGACTAGAAAGATTCAAAAGTTTGCCACACATTAACGATATATTGTTTAAAGGAGCTTCAGTGACACCAACATTTTCCATTTTCCATTTGTGTTTTGTGTTTGAAAACTTTTTACGTTTCTTATTACAAAAATTTTCAGATATACAAAGTGGAAAGAGTAATATAATGAATCCTACATATCCATTTCCAGCTTCAACAATTAACAACACATAGTCAATCTTGTTTTATCAATACCCCACCCATTTTCCCCAGCCTGAATTATTTTGAAGCAAATTCCACATAATTTCATCTGCATGTATTTTATTATATATAAATTAAAAAGAAAAGACACTTTACAAATAACTATTATCAATTATTTAAAAAATAAATAACAATTTCTCAGTGTGACCAACTAGCCACCTTGTAGTCATATTTTCCTGTCAATTTTTTTAAAAAAAATTTATAGTTTGCTTAAATCAGAATTTAGAGAAGATCAATAGATCATAGTTTTTTTTTTTTTTTAAATGAATTGACATGTTATTTATTTATTTATTTATTTATTTATTTATTTTTGGCTGTGTTGGGTCTTCGTTTCTGCGTGAGGGCTTTCTCTAGTTGTGGCAAGCGGGGGCCACTCTTCATCGCGGTGCGCGGGCCTCTCACTATCGTGGCCTCTCTTGTTGCGGAGCACAGGCTCCAGACGCGCAGGCTCAGTAGTTGTGGCTCACGGGCCTCGTTGCTCCACGGCATGTGGGATCTTCCCAGACCAGGGCTCGAACCCGTGTCCCCTGCATTGGCAGGCAGATTCTCAACCACTGCGCCACCAGGGAAGCCAATAGATCATAGTTTTTGATATTTCTCTTAAGACTCTTTTCAACTATGTTTCCTTTCCTTGCCTCCCTCTCCTCTCCTCACTTCTCCTCCCATATTTTTTTCTGTTGTTGTTTTTGAATAAAATATATAATCCTATAGAATTTGCTACAGTCTAGAGTTTGCTGATCATACTCCCATGGGGTATATTAAAGTACATTAAATATTTATGTTTTCATTGTGTTATCTGTAAATTGCTTTAGACTCATACACTTGATCAGATTCTTCTTCCCCTTCTTCTTCTTCTCCTTCTCCTTCTCCTTCTTCTCCTTCTTCTTTTTCTGTGTCTACTTCTGCTTCTCCTGCTACTGCTGCTGCTGCTCCCTCTCCTCTTCCTCCTCCTCCTCCTCCTCCTCCACCCGCTCCCCCTCCTCCTCCTCCTCCTTCTTCTTCTTCTTTTTCACAGTTGTGCTGTGTGAACTTTATTCAAGAGTCACATAATGTTGGTGATCCCATTTTAAGAAATATTATCAGCTTATAATGATTATCACTTACATCCATTAATTTAATAAGTTTCATAGGGTTGTAAAATATAAAATTCTAATCCTATCATTTCTTCTTCATTAAAGAGGTGGAATATTTCTACAAATATAAAATTATCCCTTTAAGAATTTTTTTTTTATCATAAGATACAGTTTGTATAGAAGCAATAAGATGAATGTTTGATTCTTCCCCTTTTCTGAAATATTTTCAGCTGGTAAGTTGCTTCCTAACATCTTCCACAAGTAGCCAAAGTGTTTTTGAATATCATCATGAACTCATGGATTTAAATCTATTTTATGATTGAGTCCATTGTAATTATAATTATATGGAAATTCAAGTGGTCCCATCTTTTGCCAGTAGTTTGCCTTCTGAGTCCTTCTGCCATGATTTAATAGTTTTTTTTAACTTTATAGCTTTCTGATATGATCTGATGGTTCAGATCTATCTTGCATATTTCATGCTCAGGTCTGAAATTGACCATTTCTCCAAAGAGAGCCATATAGTTTTATAGGGAATGGCATTTGAAAACCAAACTTTAGATACTAAAAGTTACTCATTCCACAGGATTGATCATTGATCATTGTTTCTAGGCCTTTTTTTAAATATACTTCAAGGGTTTTTTTTTTTCAGTATAAAATACATCTTGAGTTTATTCTTACACTTTCAAGTCAAATTCAGCACTACACAAATTATACTGACTCTCATTTGTATCTTCTTTTACCCATGATGAAATATTATTTCTTAATGATACCAATACAATTCCTCCTTTTATTGGTTCTAGAATATACCCTAACAATTTCATAGCAATCATATTAACACTACCACTAACAATGTGATTACTGATTTTTACTGAGTTCTTTTGTCTGTAGCATATACCCCATTAGTGATGTAAAATCAAATAACTACTTTAAATATAATTATGCAATTTGAATAATTCCTCCTTGTATGGTTATTCTGTTAAACATAGAGTTAAGCTTACAAGTTTGTTTTTCTATTTCATTTAG
The DNA here is from genome assembly GCF_028023285.1 of Balaenoptera ricei. Taxonomy (NCBI): domain Eukaryota; kingdom Metazoa; phylum Chordata; class Mammalia; order Artiodactyla; family Balaenopteridae; genus Balaenoptera; species Balaenoptera ricei. The sequence continues at coordinate 107,913,798 of NC_082643.1, read as the reverse complement.
GGGATATTAAATGTAAAATTGTATTATTAATATGTGAAGTATTTACATGGTCTGAAAGTTAAAATTATGAAGTAAAGTATATTCAAGTCCTGTATAATCCAGTTTATCCCTTCTACACTCATAGGTAATCTTTTCTTTTTAAGTTTATGATTTACTTTCCATTTGAAAATGCCCTTTCTGCCCTTATTTAAGCAGGGAATGATGTGCTCAGGTTTATATTTTTTAAAAACCACTCAATTATATTGCATGAAATACTTTAGCAGGGCAAATGTGAATAAAGGGAAACTAGTTAGGAGGCTATTGCATAAATTTAGGACATGGTAGCCTGTGTTTGACTCTTTGGTACTTTGATATTTTGTCCTTTGTGATATTCTTGATATCTGTGGTACCTGTATGGATATTTTGATTATGTGCTATGGATTAATTTTTATTGCCTTATTTCTTAACTTCCTATAATTTGTTCATATGATTAAGATGTTTTGGGCTTTATTAGTTTACTGTCAATAAAGTTCAATAATTTGACGACTCTAAAATAGATTCTTATTTTCCAATTTGCCTAAAAGTTGTAATTTCCTTGATCCAGTGGGAATATTTAAGGAGGCAGGATAAAGTTTCATTGGTTTTCACATCCAAACTGTGGCATCAAGACTCAAACTCCAAATGCAAAAGAAATTACGAATCAAAATGGATACATTTAAATATATTGAACTATTAATGTTAATATGGCCCTCTTAATACCAACATCAGTGAGTCCATTCTTAAAAGCGCATACTTATGCCCTTAATTTATCATAAAACTATTTCAATTGTGCTGATATATTCTGAATATGATCTGAGCAGCTTGATTAACACACTAGCTAGGTAGGCTTGGGCTGCTTTATTTAAACTTTGGGGAAATGAGAGGGCAAGGAAGAAAGAATTGTGTGTTATGTCAAGTCTATAAATGAGAAATTACTTTTCTGTGAATATAGTCTCATGTTTGAAAATTCCCAATCAAGGGAAATAGAAGGAAGGAAATAAAGAGCAAGGGGGAAATAAATGAAATAGATACTAAAAGATGATAGAAAAGATCAACGAAACTAAGAGCTTGATTTTGAAAAGATAAACAAAATTGACAAAACTTTAGCCAGACTCATGGAGAAACAAAGAGAAAGGACTCAAATAAATAAAATCAGAAATGAAAGAGGAGACGTTACAAATGATACAGGGATCATAAGAGATTGCTATGAACAATTATATGCCAACAAATGGACGACGTAGAAGAAATGGATAAATTCCTAGAAACATACAATCTACCAACACTGAATCATGAAGAAATGGAAAATCTGAACAGATGGATTACTAGTAAGGAGATTGAATCAGTAATCAGAAACCTCCCAACAAAAGAGTTTAGGCCCAGAAGACTTCTATTGTCATTTTAGTCTCTGTTTTATTTATTTCTGCTCTGATCTTTGTTATTTGCTTCCTTGTGCTAACTTTCCTATGCTCATTTTGTTTTTCTTTTTCTGGTTTCTTTAAGTGTAAACTTAGCTTGTTTATTTTATACCCTTGTGGGCTTTTTTTTTCCTAATGTAGGAGTTTATCACTGTAAACTTTCCTCTTAGAACTGCTTTTGCTGTATTCATAAATTTTGGTATAATGTATTTCCATTTGCATTTGTCTCATATTTTTTCCTATTTCTCTTTTGATTTCTTCTTTGGCCCATTGGTTGCTTAGGAGCATATTGTTTAATCTACAATTTGGAAATTTTCTGATTTTATTCTTGTAATTGATTTCTAGCTTTATACCATTGTGGTCAGAAAAGATTCTTGATATGATTTCGGTCTTCTTAAATGTATTAATACTTGTTTAGCAGCCTGATATATGATCTATCCTGGAAAATGTTCCATATGTGCTTGAGAAGAATGTGTATTCTGCTGCTATTGCATGGAATGTTCTTTAAATGTAGAAGCTGGATGTGACTTCAGATTATCTCCATTTAGGAGATTATGAGTGCATTTATAGTAGTACGTATGACAATGGACATATGTCATGTGGAGGAAGTTTTTGAATTGTGTATAAGAGAAGTATATGTAAGTTGAGCAACTGAGAGATAAAATGTACAGTGGAGTAATTATAACTGCCCAGCTTACCCTCCAAATATGTCCTCAGCAGTCAGGTTACTATTTGTCCACAAGACCAAAAGTGGATACTTCACATGAGTTGGCACAATTAAATTTCTCTCTCTCTGTCACCCCTCTGCACACCTCCTCCCACCCCAGGGCTTTAAGAGAGACAAGGAGACAGGGTTTTTTTAATAAAGCAAATATCAGAGGACTAGAGATGTTTTATTTATTCCTTCTGCTGATATCATTAATGTTTCTCTATTTTTAGTCCTTACTGAGCTTTAATTTTTCACTTGTTCTGTGAACTCCGTGACTATTTTTGCATCCTTCTACTTCCATTAAGTTGCCCTTCACATTTAGGCCAATCCAAATTGGCATTTGATACATGCAAGATAACAAAGACATATTTCTGTTTCTGGTGCTGCTTGTGATATTGAGGTTTGAGATTTTGGATAAATTGGATAAATTGATCCTGAGATTGCAATAGCCATGTCCTGAACTATGTGGATTAGTCTTACATATTACCAGTCTATGACTGGAAAATAATTATTTATATTTTTTAGACATACTATTTTTACGTAGGGGAAGTAGGGAAGGAGACAAAGAAAGAATGTAGGACATGAGAAAATTTTCTGAAGGGTAATTGTTTTCAGGCCTTTATATCTGTTTCATCAATGGTGTCTTATGCATGCATTTGAGACAGAAACTTCCAAGGGCAAGAGCTAAGTTTCCCCTGGAATGAAACAGTACTTCAGCGGCTGTGCTCTTTAAATCAGAAAGCCTTTTTTTCTTTCCTTATTTGTTTTAACTTTGTTTGCCTGTTTGTTAGTTTCAGTTGCTTCAAGTTAAGCTGCCACTACAAAGAAGGATAGAGTTACATGAATCCCTCTCTCCTGGATACTCCTTTTGAAAGGGTAATATCTGAAAACAGAAGTTTTTATAATGTACTCCTAATAGCACTGGCCATGTTCCCTCATACATTCCACCTCCTCCCCCCAACAAAAAAATTCTTTCCATCATCTTGTTTCCTATTTGTTTTCAGATAATAATACAAACATGTGCAAAATACACACTGCAGGAAATTTGGAAGTTACAGAAAAATATAGGAGAAAAATAAAAATTGTTTGTTATCTTCCATCTAGAAATAATGTCTTAATATTTCTAGTATATTTCATTTCTTTCTGTGCATGTTCAGATATGCCTTTATATTTAGAAATTTGAGATTATAACATACATTCTGACTTACCTGACTTATCTGTTTTTTCTTACATTGTAATATCTTCATAAGTCTCTGGTACCAGAACCAAAAAAAAAAAAAAGAGTACAATAGAAGATAATTACACACCACTATATTCTATGAACTTAGACACAAAATGCTCAACAACATATTAGTAAACTGTTTTCAACAATATATGAAAAAATTAGCCGGTTCCACATGTAAGGAGTTTGGAAGTCGACACTCCATCCTAAAACAACTGAAAGCCGAACAGACTGAAAAACCATCTCTTCTTGGACCCTACAGAAAAGGAGGGACACAAGGCAAATCACTGCCCCAAAGAGACAGGCAAATACAGGGAGTCACAGCTTATCAGAGCAGAGAATCACTAGGAAAAATCACCCAGTGAACCAGAGCCAGGGAAACCTGAACTGTAATTGATGAATTGCTAAAGGCAATGTGTGGAAAACTGAAAGTTAAAAACTTCAGGGGAACCTAGTCTTAACAAGGTCCCCATAATATATGTAAGATTTACATCCAGAAGCTCAATCAGGTTTCCACAGTAAATATTGGGGAAAAATATCCTCTTGAGCTGCCAGCAGGGGGAGGCAAAAAGAAACCACTTTGAAATATGCCAGAGCATTTCTTCTTCTTAACAAGACCTGCCCTAACGGAAACTAGTTAACCAGAGCCTGGCCTGCTGGAGTAGTATCGGAGCCAAATTGACCTAGGGGAAAAGAAACACCCAACTCCAGCTCACTTTAGCCATCCTGTCCCACCTAAATGGGAATCTAAAAAAAGAGAAACACTTGTGAAGTTCATAGTCTGGACACATAGGCTCACTAAAAGATGGAGATCTAATCATAGGACTATAGAACGCTTCCCCTTCCCCACAACTTATACCACATTACTAAAAATCTATGTGTAGCAGTTCTTTTTAACCAATAAAACAGGTCTGGATATCAACAAAAAATGACTAGGCATACTAAAATTCAAAAACCATAATTCGAAAGGATAGAGCAAGCATCAGAACAAGACATGACAGGGATGTTGGAATTATCAGACTGGAAATGTAAAACAACCATAATTAATATGCTAAGAGCTCTAAGATGCAAGAACAGATAGGCAATGTAAGCAGAGAGATGGAAATCTCAAAAAAGAGCCAAAAGAAGTGCTAGAGTTCAAAAACACTGTAACCGAAATGAACATGCCTCTGATTTCTTAATAGACTTGTAGTCTTTTTATTAGTGGGCTGGACATGGATGAGAAAAGAACCTCTGACCTAGAGGATATATCAATAGAATCCTCAAAAACCAAAAAGCAAAGAGAACAAAGATGGAAAAACAGAACAGAATATCCAAGGACTGTGGGACAACTACAAAATGTGTAACATATGCATAATAGGAATATCAGAGAGAAGACAGAGAAAAACAATAATGACTGAGAATTTCCTCAAGTTAATGTCAGACACCAAACCACAGATCCAGGAATCTCAGAGAATACTTAGCAGGATAAAAGCCAAAACACTACCCTCAATGTATCATTTTCAAAACAGAAAATCAAAAATAAACAATCCTGAAAGATGCAGGGGGAGCAGGGAGTGGGGGGAATCCTACCTGTAGAAGAACAAAGATAAGAATTACATTTAACTTCATGAAAGCAAGAAGAGTGGAATGAAAATTTTATGCTGTTGAGAGGAAAAAAACAAACCCACCAACCTAGAACTCTGTACCCTATGAACTTATCGTTCAGAAGTAAAGGAGAAATAAAGACTTTCTCAGACAAACAAAAATTGAGGGAATTTTTGCCATTAGACCTGCTTTACAAAAACATTTTAAAAAGTCCTTTAGAGAAAAGAAAAATAATATACATCAGAAACTTGGACCTACATAAAGACCCTCAAAACAGTGAAGGTTAAATGAAAACATTTTTCTTATTTGTAGTAGATCTAACAGATAAACTTCGCTCAAAATAATAATAGCAACAATGTATTCAATTATATACTTATGTATATATATATGTTTAGATGAAATGAATTACAGCAATGCTACAAGGGATGGAGGGAGGGATATTAATCTGACTATATCAATAGTCACTTTGAATGTTAATGGTCTATGTGCACTGATTAAAAGAGATTGTCAGAATGGATCAAAAAACACAATCCAACTATATGTTGTCTTAAAAGAAATCTACTTTACATATAAAGACAAATATAGATGAAAAGTAAATGGGTGGAGGAAAATATGCCATGCTAATACTAACCAAAAGAAAGCAGGAGTAGTTAAGTTCATTTCAGACAGAGCAGACTTCAAAGCAAGGAAAGCCATCAGAGATAAAGAAGGGCATTGCATAATGATAAATGGGTCAGTTCTCTAAGAAGACATAATCCTTAACATGTATGCACCTAACAAAGTGTCAAACTATATGAGGCAAAAACAAATATAATTGCAAAGAAAAATAGATAATCCATTATCAGAGTTGGAGACTTCAACACCCCCCTATCAAAAAAAAGGAGAGATCCAGTGGGCAGAAAATCAGTGATGACATAGTTGAACTCCACAACACTAATTAACTGGATACAGTGGACATCTGTAGATTACTTCATCCAAGAATAGCAGAATACACGCTCTTATCAAGCTCACATTGAACTTCACTAAGATAGATCACATGCTGGAACATAAAAAATGCACATTAACAAATTTTTAACAATAGGAATTATACAATGTCTGCTCTCAGACAACAATGGAATTAAACCAGTCATCAATAACAGAAAGGTGACTGGAAAATTCCCAAATACATGGAGATTAAGCAACACACTTCCAAATAATACATGGATCAAAGAAGAAATCTCAAGAGAAATTTTAAAATATTTTGAACTAAATGAAAATGAAACAATTTATCCAAGTTTGTGTGATGCAGTGCAAGCAATGCTTAGAGAAAAATTTATAACATTAAATGAATACATATATTAGAGATGAAGAAAGATATGAAATCAATCATCTAAATTTCTATCTAAGGACACTAGAAAAAGAAGAGCAAATTAAATTCAAAGTAAGCAGAAGAAAAGAAATAATAAAATTTAGAGCAGAAATCAATGAAATTTAAAACAAGAATTAATAGAGAAAATCAATGATATCAAAAGCTGGTTCTTTGAAAAGATTAATAAAATTGATAAGCCTCTAGCTAAGCTAACTAAGGAAAGAGAGGGCACAAATTACCAGTATCAGAAATGAAAGAGTATATATTATTACAGGTCCCATGAACATTAAAAGGATAATAAAGGCATACTGTGAACAATCTATGCCCACATATTGGATAACCTAGGTGAAATGGACCAATTCCTTAAAAGACACAATCTGCCAAAACTCATGCAAGAAGAACTAGGCAATCTGAATAGGCCTATATCTATTAACAAACTTGAAGGACTTCCCTGGTTGTCCAGTGGCAAAGAATCACCTTCCAATGCAGGGGACTCAGGTTCGAACCCTGGTCAGAGAACTAAGATCCCATGTGCCGCGGGGCAACTAAGCCTGTGTGCTGCAACTACTGAGCTTGCACGCCTCAACAAAAGAGCCTGCCTGCCACAAACTACAGAGCCCATGCACCCTGGAGCCCATGTGCCACAACTAGAGAGAGAAAATCTGCACGCCACAACGAAGAGCCCGCGCTGCAATGAAAGATCCCGCATGCCTCAATGAAGATCCCGCATGCCACAACAAGACCCAACACAGCCAAAAAAAATTTTTTTTAATTTTAAAGAAAAGAACAAACTTGAATTAATACTAATAACCTTCCAAAACAGAAAGCACCAGGCTCAGATGGGTTCATTGGTGGATACTACCAAACATTTAAGGAAGAATTATAGCAATTCTCTACAATTTCTTTTAGAAGATAGAAGCAGAAGGAATACATTCTAACTCATTCTATGAGGGCAGCATTACCCTAACACCAAAACCAGGCAAAGAAATTACAAGAAAAGAAAACTATAAACCAATATCTTGCATGAATATAAAAATCCTAAGTAAAATATTAGCAAATTGAGCCCAATAATTTATAAAAATAATTATATACCATGACCAAATGAGATTTATCCAATATATGCAAATCTGGTTTAACATTCAAAAATCAATTAACGTAATCCATCACATAAAAAGGTTAAAAATATAAATCACATAATCTTAACAATAAATGCTGAAAGAGCATTGGACAAAATCCAATACTCATTCATGATAAAAACTCTCAGTAAACTAGGAATACAGGAGAACTTCCTCAATGTGTTAAAGAGTATCTACAAAAAAACCTACAGCTAACATCATACTAAATGGTGAGAAACTTTCTCACTTAAGATCAGCTATAAGTGAGAATGTCTCCTCATGGATTTTTCTCAACATCATCCTGGAAGTTCTACCTAATGCAATAAGGCAAGAAAAGGAAATGAAAGAATGTAGATTAGGAGGGAAAACATAAAAGTGTCTTTGTTCACAGATGAGATGATCATCTAGGTAGAAAATCTGAAAGAATTGACCAAAAAAACCCTCCTGTAACTAATAAGCAATTATACCAAGGCTAAAGGATACTCTAATATACAAAAGTCAATTACTTTTCTATATACTAGCAATGAACAAGTGGAATTTGAAATTAAAAAGAATTATGCACTCTAATCTAGCAGGGTTTTTCCTAGTTATCCAACATTCAAAAGTCAGTCAAACCAAAATTGAAATATCAGCTGATCATAACCATTGATGCACAAAAAGTATTTGACAAAATGCAACATATATTTATGATAAAAATGCTCACCCAATTAGAAATAGGGGGAAATAACCTCAGCTTAATTTGTTTAACATACCCTACAGCTAAGTTCACACTTAATGGTGAAAGACTGAATACATTTCCCTAAGACTAGGAACAAGGCAAGGATGTCCGCTCTCACCACTCTTATGCAATATAGTGCCAGAAGTTCTAGCCGATGCAGTAAGGCAGTAAAAAGATAGAAAGCACATAGATTGAAAAGGAAAACAAAACTGTTGTTATTTGCAGAGGACATGATTGTCTAGAAGAGAAATTCCAAGGCACCTATATACAAATATCCAAAACTTCTAAAACTGATGAGAGATTTCAGCAACGTCAAAGGATATAAGATCAACTAGTAAAATCAATTGTGTATTTAAAAACAAACAACGAATATTTGGAAACCAAAATTAAAAGCACCATACCATTTACAATTGCTCCAAAAAATGAAATAATTACATATACACTTAACAAAACATATATAGAAACTTTGTGCTGTAAATTACTAAATGCTGATGAAAGAAATTTTTTAAAAACCTAAATAAACAAACATACTGTGCCACAAATTGGAATACTCCACGTAGTAAAGATGTCAAGTCTTCCCAGTTGATGATACATTTAATGCAATTCCTATCTAAATCACAGTAAGTTTTTGTTTTTTTTTGTAGACTTAGACCAGTTTGTTCTACAGTGGAATGGCACAGGCTCTAGAATAGCTAAAATGATTCTGCCAAAGAAGAATAAAGTTAGAGGAATCACTTTGTCCAATATTTAGGTGTACGATATAGCTACAAAAATAAAGACTTTGTGGTATTGGCAGAAGGACAGACACATGTATCAATGGAACAGAATAAAGAATCCAAAGACCACATAGATATGTTTAACTGATTTTTGACAAAGGTGTAAAAGCAATTCAGTGGTACAGTGGCATGATAAACCTTTCAACAAATGATACTGGAGCAATTGTACATACATAGACAAAATAATAAACCTCAAATATAATCTTACACCTTATACAAAATTCATTCAAAATGAATCATGGTTTAAATGTAAAACTATAAAACACTTAGAAAAACACGTAAGAGAAAATATTCACTAGCTAGACAAGGCAGAATTCTTAGATTTATAAGGATTATCCTTAAAATGAAAATTGATAAATTGGACTTAATCAAAATTAAAAATTTTGCTCCGTGAAGGTAAAGAGTATGAAAAAACAAGCTTCAGACTTGAAGAAAATATTTGCACACTCTGTGAGGTCGATGAATAACCTCCCTCACAGAGATATCTGCATACTAATCCCAGGACCTGTGGCTGTCACCTTACATGACAAAAGGGACTGTGCAGTTGTGATGGGGAGATTATCTTGCATTATGGGGAGGGGGGTTATGGGCAGCAATGTAATCAAGGGTTGTTATAAGAGAGATAAAGGAGGGCCAGACAGGGGGAAGACGATATGATAATGGCAGTAGAGACTGGAGTGATGCAGTCACAATGCAAAAAGTGAAGGTGTCCTCTTGAACCTGTAAGAGGCAAGGAATAGGTTTTCCCCCTGTAAGACTCCAGAAGGAGCCATCCCTGCTGACATCTTGGATTTAGCCTTGTAACACTCATTTTGGACTTCTGAACTTCCGAAATGTGAGATGATGTATTTGAATTGTTTTAAAAGTCAGTAAGTTTGTGGTAATTTGGTATAGCTGCAACAGGAAGCTAATACACCACGTACCTGACCCCCTCCCCGAAAAAAAGATCTAGATTATATAAAGAAATCTCACAACTTAATAGTAAAAATAACCCAGTTAGAAAAATGCTCAAAAGGTATGAAGAAACATTTCACTGAAGGGGAGAAAAGTGTCAAATAAGCACATGGTCAACTTCATTAGCCATCAGGGAAACGTAAATTAATAGCACAATGACATAGCACTATACACTTATCAAAATGGCTTATAAAATAAGTTACAGCACTAAATACTAGCAAGCATGAACAAAAAAATGGGTCACTCATACATTGTTCACGGGAACGTAAAACTTCCCCTCTGAAGAAAAGTTTTGGCAGTTTCTTATAGAAATAAACATTGTTGCCAAAAGACCCAGCAGTTGCACCCTTGGGCATTTATCGCAGAGAAATTAAAACTTGTGTACACACAGAAACCTGTACATGAGTGTTTATAGCAGCATTATTTGTAGCAGCCAATGCTGTAATCAGCCCAGATTTCCTTCAACAGATGAAAGGTTAAACAAACTTTAGTGCATATAGGGTGGAATACTACCTATCAATGAAACGAAATGAACTATTGATACATGTTGCAATTTGGACCGCCTGTGCAGGGAATTCACTGAGTGAAAAAAAAATTAAAGTTATATGCTGTTTGATTCAGTATATATAACATTTTTGAAATGACTAAATTTTAGAAATCGACGACAGATTAGTGGTTACCAGATGTTAGTAAGAGCTGGGGAAGTGGATGTGGTTATAAAAATGAAATCCAAGGGATCCTTGTGGTGATGAAATTGTTCAGTATTTTGACTGCCTTGGTAGTTACACAAACCTAGATGCAATAAAATTGCATAGACCTACACACGCACACACAACACACACACACACAAGAACAAGTAAACTGGGAAAATCCGAATAAAATCATTGAATTGCACCAATGTCAATACCCTGGTTGTTATACTATAGTTTTTCAAAATGTTACCACTGGAAGAACTGGATAAGTACACACTCAGGTGGAATATCTCTATAATAGTTCTCACAAGTACTTGTGAATCTACAATTATTTCAATAAGAATTTCAATTAAAAATCCAGCTGTGAAAGTGACAATGAGCCCAAGTGAACACCTTTGACTTATTTCTCCTTTGGGAACATGAGTCTACATTGAGAATACAGGATTCTAATTCCAAGGCTTTGAGAAACACAATTTCTTCCGTGGTTATAATTCCTAACTTTTTTGTGTTTATATATTTACCTTGCTGTGAAGGAATTTTGTTTGCCAAGACTTTGTTGATAATTATCAGTTTCTTGTTTCCATAGGGTAGGAAACAAACATGTCGCTAAGGAACAAATTGGTGGGGGATTTTTAAATGGTAATGCCTTAAACTGGGAATCGGTCCCATTTTAGTTTTAAGTCATTTATTTTTCCCATATTAATCATATATCTTGAGGACAAATAATGCCTAAGATCATTTCTATATCTCCCAGTGCTTGGCATAATGCCATCCTTGAACATAGGAAATTGTTATACATTTACTGTTCTATTGGCAAATAGAACATACATATTCTGTTGCTAATTAACCAATCATATAAACTGTATGCCATAAAAATACAGTGAGAAATGAAAATGTAAGTAAGCATTTTTATAGAACATTTTATAAATAGCTGTCTCAAATTTTCATTCATAAATACAAAGTTTATTTAGAATATACATGATATAATAAGGTAGAACAGGACAAAGATATTTTGAAAGCAGTAACATCATTTCAACTGTATCAAATAACCCCTCACCACACACATACACACACACACAAACACAATTTGAAACCCCAAAGTGAAATAAAGTAAGCAACTATGTCCATCTTACAATGGGATAAGATATATATAAAGAGCTCCATCTCTTCTTTTCCAGTACAGACTATCATATTCAGATTCATTTCTAACATTCTCATTAAAATTGTTTTGAGTATGGCTTCAAGAAATATTGCACAGTAAGCATACTCCCAGAGAAGCCCCCTCCTAATATGTTGATCTATACATTCGGTGACTAAAATAGAAATAAATTTGTTAATTAAATGTATAATGTATGTTTGTTTTCTGACTTGAATTGTTTGAATAAATAAAACATTGTGCAAATTAATTTCTACAAATATATATATATATTTCTACATTCAAAAAAAAAAAGATGTATGTTGGTTCACAAGTTGGCCCCCATGCATGGAGGGGAAGGAGAGACCAAAGAAAGAGGCAGACCACTCCAGATTGGTAGGTGGCAGGTTTAAAAAACAAGGGAACTTACTTATGTCTCAGGCCACCGCAAAATGAGTAGATCTCCGCAGCCACATGCTAGAATCTTACAAGTTTGCATAGCAGCCTTAACTGCGTTCAGTCCTGTACACCCTTCAGATGGTCTCAACAACACATTGCTCTCTCAAGGCTGCGTCCTTGAAAAGGCTCCAGCTATGGGAACAACGAGGAGAATGAGAGCTCATGAGTTAACCACACTGGTCGCCTCACCTTGATGACCTCCTCCACCAATGTATATGATCTGGAGTCCTGGAAACAACAGAGGAGTAAGTGCTGGGAAGTCATTCTGATGGCCTGTTTAATGTTTATCCTAGTCATGATTTACCTGGCTCACAAAGTCATGATTGTGAACACACTCTTTCCTTTTCTCTCTCTTTCACACATACACAGATGGAAGATGTTTGTTTTTATACTTGGACATTCTATATTGCTCTTGATGTGAAAACAAGTCACCAGACAAAGAAGATGCAGAAGAGAGATATGACTAAATGGGAAAGAACTACTGATGCCCACCTGGAGGAACATATCTTTTATTGTGTGTGTGTGAGCTGAGCTGGAGGTGCTTGTGATCCGTATTTTTTTATTTTATTATTATTTATTTACTTATTGGCCGCAGCACACAGCTTGCAGGATCTTAGTTCCCCGAGCAGTGATCAAACCCATGCTCCCTGCCGTGGAAGGGCAGAGTCTTTTTTTTTTTTTCCTTGGCCACACTGCACAGCATAGGGAACTTCCCCGACCAGGGATGGAACCCGTGCCCCCTGCCATGGAAGCACAGAGTCTTAACCACTGGACCACCAGGGAAGTCCCTGGAGGAACATATCTTTGCATGCAAATATAGAGATCTCAAGCATTTTCTGCATCTAAAGATAGACTTACTCACCAAGCAAAATTTATCCTCTTTTACATTGTTTGCTTGCAGGCAGCATGATAGGGAAAAAATACCATAAAGGGACTATAGAATTACTTAGGTAATTTATTTTCAAATTCAAGGAATAATTATTAGTGAAATTAGTGAAATCACTAAAAATTTAAATCACAGAAAAATTTAGAATCAGGGAAATCAACTTCATAATTGGTGTTATATTTATTAGTTCCTTAATTTTTGAAGGCCATTTTATATTGACCCTGAGAACACACAGTCTATGTAACAAAACATGCAAGAGTATCAATTATTTCAACTTGGTTTCATAACTTAAAGCTAAAGGGATTGCAGTTTCAATGGATGCTTCTCCTTGGAAATAGTAAATGCTGAGTAATTGTTGTAATAGAGAATATTATAAAGAAAAATGAAAATGATGTGTGGTTGTTCAAATCATATGATGAAGAAAGAGTGAATTACTAACTATTGAAAAAACACATTTAACAATTTTTAACAATAATCTACTATAGCATAGTAATTGAGAGTGTCTTCTGGGGTCAGGCTGGATTTATGTCCCAACTCATCACTTATTACTGTGTGACCCTGTACAAGTGCACTGCCATTCTGTGTCTCAGTTTATTTCTTATAAGATCAGGATAATTTAGTGCCTAACTCACTGGGCTCTTGTGGGGACTGTGTAAGATAATCTACATTAACAACAACAACAAAAACTTAGTATAGTGTCTGACACAAAGTAGACTCAGTAAGTGACAGCTGCTATGACAATGCCATTGTTTGCTAACAGAGTAAAAGGTAACAGGAAAAAATAAAAGCTAAAATTTTAAGAGGATGCACAAAATATTGGAGATGCAGGCATATAAATAGCCCTGCTAAAAATAAAGAAGTAAGTTCTAGGAAATGATCTGGAAGGAGCTAATTACCGTGGAAATGTTAAGGGTGATTTCAGAGAAGAACATAATTTGAGCTGAGAATTGAAATTCGAATAGAATTTCTATGGTTTATGGAAGTAGTGGAGGAGTGGAGTGACAAAAATTTCCCAAGACAAAGTAGGCCTAAAGACATAGGGGCATCTCAGTAAATAGTACTCTGGGGGTGGGGGGGGAAAGTAATGTGGTCAATGGAATTTAAGGGCTGTGAACAGACCAGGTGGAAGTTGAAACTGAAACGTGAGATTGAGAAGACCTTCTTTCAGGTAGTCTACTGTGGAATTTTGTTAGTCATGGTAAAAAGTGTACACCCGCTGTTCACCAAAGATTTGCAGTCCCGTTCTGTATTACAGATATAATTTGGAATGGCTGATTTGGGGAAGCTGCTGCCAAGGCAGGGACCCTGCATTTCTGCCCAGTTTGCATCTAAGTGGGACCACATGACTAAATCTTAACAACAGAATTTGAGCGGAAGTGATGTGAGTCACTCAGCACAGATATGCTTCCTCCGCCATCACTTTCCCAGTTCTTAGCCTGAAAGGGAAGAACCCTGAAGTCCTAGAGATGAGAATGCCAAAAGATGACGATGGAAGAAGCTTATCTTCCTACTGGCCCCTGAAACCTGCACGTGTGTGTGTGTGTGTGTGTGTGTGTTTGTGTGTGTGTGATAATAGCTACTGTTATCTTACCTAATAATAAAAGTAATTTTGACTTTATTCTCATAGTCTCCTGAATTTTCTAGGAGAGGAACTCAAACAGTATTGTAGAGGCAAGCTGGTTCTGACATTAGTGAAAACTGTAGAGCCCATAAGCTAAAAGTAGGAAGGCCACTCAGGAATCTATTCCACTAATTCTGACAGAGTTGGGAAGTGTACAGTTAGGGAGGTGGCATAAGAACAAAAGGGAATATGTACGAAGCCAGTCATTGGAGATAGGACTAATCGTGGTAGAACTGGGTGACTGAACCTGAGGAACACGTGAGAAGGGAGAGAGGAAAAAACAGTGGAGGTTTCGTGTCTCTGTGACCAGAAAATAAAAGTCACAAGATAGCAAATTTTGGCTTAATTTATGATGTTGGCTAACTATAAGTGTTATCAAAAAAAATGACGGGTAGCCTCAAGAGGGAGTGAGATCTCCGCTACTCAAATATATGCAAATCATATAACAATATAAATAATATAATAATAAATGACTATTTAGCAAGGGCTTGTAAAGGGGCTTTCCATGAGGAGTGGATTCTTGTAAGAATATAACTTCTTGAATTTATTACAATTCAAAGATTTTATAAATTAGCAGTGATGCTGGGCAATATTCAAAATACAGTATTTCAATACTTTGTAAGAAAAAAATTAGGCAAATTTTAAAGAACAGACATTTATAGAGTACAAATACATTTCATGTATCATTTTTGAAATAAAGATTTTGTTTTAGATCAGAATGATGCAGCAATTACAAAGGTATTTCAAATAGCATTTATTGAAATAATCTAATTAATAGAACTTTCTTATAATGATGAACAATTATAAATCTTAAATGTAGCACTACATATTTTTATTTTTTTTCCTGAAATAATTACCAAAAGTGTGTTTTTGTGATTTTAGAAGACAATCTAGCACTTACCATTTCTCTTTTTAAGCCCTTCCTCAGTCTTCACAGGGTCTTTGATTTATCCACCTGTGATATTTCATCTGAGGCAGAGAAGCATTTTCTCTGCATTAAATAGTGTCAGGAACTACACAGGTCTGTACGTTATTATTTCTGCAACTGCATATTCTGTGTCCACTGCTGATTTGCATAGTATCTGCTGTCACTTTGTGCTTTCTCTGTAGTTTTTTTGCATTCTTGACAGCTGCTTCAGGAGCACTTTGCCACTGGATTGGCTGTGATGAAGAGAAGATGTGACATGTTCAGATTCTGATGACACAGCAAACTGCAAATTACCCATTGGCAAAATGAAGTCTATTGCTGGCAAATAGTCTCTGGAATTCCATAATAGGCAATGTGGGCACTGCGGTACTACAGCACAGCAGATGCTGTTGTGTATAACAGTTCCATTTTCTAGTAGTCAGAGTGGTAATCAGCCATAGCAAGGTATTCATGACTGCCCACTGTAAACAAACACATCCCTTCCTTACTTCAAGAGACTCTGGTGATTTCCCGAACATAGCAGGGTAATGTTGGTTGTTGGCTAGGAGCATTGTCATTATCTTTATAAATTCCACATTTATAAGTCTCAGAAACTTAATTAATTGGTTATCATGGACTTTCTCCAGCATTGGCTGACAAATACTTCTGAGCTAATAAAAGTATCAATTTTAATAAAATAAACTATATTTTAAATTATGTAATTGCACTATTAAGGTGTAACATAACTGTAATTTGCTTCAAAGACTAGAGAGACTTTATAGCAGTCAAGATGGGATGTAAGAAACATGCTCTTCTCATACCTGGTTGGAAAGCTTTAAAGTCCTGATGGAAATAAATTTAAAGATGTTTTAAACCAAAATGGATATATTTTATTATATCTTTTAAAACATCTGCTGTAAGTTTCTTGAAGGCAAGGGAGTTGTCCCACCATACCACATCAGAAAATGTATAACATAAAACATAAATAGAATATTGATTTTATATAAAAAATAAGTTATACCAAAAAAGTTCTCTTTTATACTATGATGCTTTCCAAACCTAGACAATATTCCATTACTGTCAAAGAAAAAGCTTTTAAATACATATATTGAATACCAGTTACAGGTTTCTTCTATGCTAAATCCCTCTTTGAAATTAATAGATTAGAATAACATCCACAAAATCTGAAAGGGCGAGATTCACAAAATTAACAGAAGTTTTGTGTTGAGATACCACAGCAGAGTTTAAAATTTAAAGGACAAGGTTGATTCAGTGGCGTTAATGAGTGGTCCTTGCTGGGAGCAGTGTAGAATACAATGCTCTCAACAAATAGCATGGATGACATTTTTCTACCATAAGTAGTTAATTTAACAGATTCTGTTATTGTGAAAATTGACTAGGTTTATATTGACCTACAAGTCAAAAATCTGTTTTAAGGTATACAGTGTGATGTACTCCCTTTTTAGAAGCCCTGGCACCCAAAAGGCCAATTAGTTCAGCAATTCAAATTTTGACCACAATTGTGCAAACATTCATTAAAATCAACAACATAAATTTGCAAAGGCAAACATTTTTGCTGTGACTGACGTGTGCAAAATTGTGCGTTTGGGTTGTCGGGTGCTTATCAGTAAATTGGTTGGACAGGAATAAATATATAATTAAGAAAAATTAGTTTAACAGGATAATCATTAAGATCAATTTCAAAAAATATAAGATCCAAATAAAGTAAATATGTCCAGAGGAAAAAATAAATTGCATTTCTCTTTTGCAAAACAGGTAGCCATTAGTCCAAAGATTACAAAAATATTAGGACAATGATTTTGTCTTCTTTGCACTTTTTTCCTTTTTTTTTGCTTACTTATTAGATTTTAGGTCGTGTTTGGGATAGTGAATTTAGTGAATAAATGACTCAAAGTGATGTGTTAGGTCGATGATAATTACTTCAGAAACACCAGATGAGTACTGATGAATCCATCTTAGATAAAGAGTATTTCAGGGGTTCCCTGGTGGCGCAGTGGTTGAGAGTCCGCCTGCCAATGCAGGGGACACGAGTTCGAGCCCTGGTCTGGGAAGATCCCACATGCCGCGGAGCGGCTGGGCCCGTGAGCCACAACTACTGAGCCTGCGCGTCTGGAGCCTGTGCTCCGCAACAAGAGAGCCCTCGATAGTGAGAGGCCCGCGCACCGCGATGAAGAGTGGCCCCCGCTTGCCGCAACTAGAGAAAGCCCTCGCACAGAAACGAAGACCCAACACAGCCAAAACTAAATAAATAAATAAATAAAATTTTAAAAAAAAAAAAAAAAAGAGTATTTCAGTGAACTCTCTGGGGTCCTTAGAAGCACTCAGGACAGAACTCTAGAACCATAAAAAAA
The DNA here is from genome assembly GCF_028023285.1 of Balaenoptera ricei. Taxonomy (NCBI): domain Eukaryota; kingdom Metazoa; phylum Chordata; class Mammalia; order Artiodactyla; family Balaenopteridae; genus Balaenoptera; species Balaenoptera ricei. Next base: position 107,895,864 of record NC_082643.1, on the reverse strand, counting down.
GAGGAAGATGAGAAAGGAAGGAGATGGTCCCTGGTATTTGTAGTCAATGTGCATAGTTGCAGGGTTATGGTGGGTTAGGGAAAATTGTGTATTAGGGAAAACTTGGAGATAATGAAACGTTATACATTTTAGCTTCAAGGTAGATTAATAGGATAAAAGCTTTAATTATGAATTTACTTTAGTCAGATATCTATTTTTACTCAGAATTGTATGCTGTTTTTAGTTTCATTGGACTTGAGAAATTGGATCAGAGAAATTTCCTGCTTTGGTGGAACACTAGAATCTAAATATAAAGAATTGATGAATCATAACATATAGAAGTAATATAAAATATTTATTCAAATTTTATACAATTATAGGGACCTTAAAACCAATTAAAACCATTATTCTTAAAACTGGAATAATTTATTCTTAAAAACATATGTTAGAAGTGCTGTCATGTATGAGACTATCTCCCAGGCTCAGTGAGAGTGCAGCTGGTTAACTGCTTTAGATAAAATAAAAACAAATGAACTTGAACAACAAAAAGGCAGCAGAATGAGGGTCTTTTAGTCTGCTTTAAAAAATGCAAACTAGTCGCCACTTTTGGCCTTCAAAAATTGGAAGTGCTATGTGACTCCCCACCTCTACCCCTCTGGCTTTGAAAGAGTGTCCTTTGAAAATGAAGGCGATGTTTCTAAATGTGCTAAAATATTTCCGAAATAAATTGTGAAATGAGGGAAGATATAAACATGCTTCTTCAAATTATTGCACTCCAAATTCCAGCTGAAAAAAGTTAAAGATGCTTATAATAGAATGTTGTCTTTAATGTCAGAGTTGTACAATAAGCTATATGGTTCTGTATGTTAATTGTGAATTCAATTGCTTTTTTTTTTTTTTTTTTGGCCTTGGCAGTGCCCTGCAGCTTGCAGGATCTTAGTTCTCCGACCAGGAATTGAGTCCTGGCCCTCCGCGGTGAAAGTGACCGCAAGGGAATTCCCTCAGTCGCATTTAAAAATGAAGTTAGGAAACATAAAGACAGGGGCTAAAAACTCTTTCTACAACATATAACCTGTGCGAGTTTGGATGAGTAAATTAGACTTTTAAATCACAGCTTTCTCAATGCTAAAGTAGGAAAAATTATAGAACTTACATTTTAGGGTTATTGAGTAAATTAACTCATATAATGTATATAAAATATCTAGCACAGTACTTATATGTAAAGGTATTAAAAAACATAGGCTATTATTATTAATAGCTTCTGAAATGAATTAGTTCTAGATTAAAATGTGCACCTGTATTATATTGCTTTCTTATATTGAATTTCCAGGCAAATAAAAATAGGTATTTTTCATATTTTGTTTATATAACTAATGTTCATAACTAAATTTAATCCTTAGCATTTCAACCTTAAAATTCAACTATATTTCTCAAATTATAACATTTTAAATCTCCTGAAATCATTATTAACCTGAACCTATTTGATAGATTAACCATTCCACTCTCATTAGAGATTTGCTTAACTGATAGAAAACATTCAATAGAACAGAGTTAATGAAGGAAACTCTGTGACTTGTCACCGAAGGGCTCACCTTAGATTGTCATGACTCCATTTATTTCTCCTTTCTGCAAAGATTTCTAAAAACTTGTTATAAATTCAGGTAATTGCACAATTCCCAGTATTTCTATACCTTTAACATAAGTATAGATAATTAGATACTTTGCCTTATAAACTGCTGAAATCATTCTTCACATTCCACTCACCACGTATCCCTGAAAAATTGGAAGTAAGTTACTTCTGCATGGCTTGCTCTCATATTGGTTCCTAGTAATGATGGTTCTGTTTTCTTATATATGTTTTTATATTCCTTTGTTTAACAAATCTTTATTGAATAACTCCTATGTTTTATTTATTTTAATAAGTGATATGATGGGAAAACTTTTGTGGACAAAGAAAACATAGGTTCTAGAGTTGTGAGTCTAGTAGGGGGTTATGGGCAAGAAGACAATTATAATACAATGTGATAAATTCAATTATAGACCAAATTTATGATGACATATAATTCAGATTGTGTGTGAGAAGAAGGACCAGTTAGTGAATATTTCCTAGGAAAAGTAAAAATTGAATATTTAAGCCAGGACCAGAAGGAGAAATACAATTTAGCCTCATTGAGGAAAAAAGAGTGTTTAGCACAAAGGAAATACATTTACAAAAATAGAAGCAAAAGAAAATATGGACTATAATGAAACTGAATAGGTTAGTTGTGGCTGGAGTGAAGAGAGGGTAGAGGTAGAGAAAGGAAGAGGCTGGAATTGTGAATCAGCTAGAACATAAGGCACTGTGCAAACTATTGCACCTCTTCTGTCTATAGCTGTTGCAATCGACTTTCCTTGCCCCACCTTTGAGTACTAGAGCAAGATTTGTACATTTCCATGTCACAAGCATATTTTCAAATTCCCATTTATTTTAGTTTTTATTAAGGATTGACTTGTGTTAACAGTCACAAGTTCAGTACATTGGCATATAATGTATTAATTTATTCTTTCATTTGTTTATTCATTTATCATATATATATGGCTGAATTCTGTCCCCAAAATTCATATGTTGAAGCACTAATCACTCAGAAAAAAGTAATTGAGTTAAAAAGAGGGCTTTAGGTTGGAACTTAATCCAATCTGACTGGTGTCCTCATAACAAACGGACATTACAACACACAGAGACACCGGGGATGTGTGCACACACACAGAAAAGACTATGTGAGGTCACAGTGAGGAAGCGATCATCTGCAAGTCAAGGAGAGAGGCCTCAGGAGAAACCAAACCAGTCAACACTTTGATATTGGGGATTTCTAACCTCCAAAACTGTAAGAAAATAATATTCTGTTGCTTAAGCCACACAGTCTATGGTATTTTTGTTACAGCAGCCCTAGGAAACTAATACAAGATGTGTGTGTGTGTGTGTGTGTGTGTGTGTGTGTGTGTGCATTTATATATATTTAACTATGTTCTGTTCCCTGCACTGGAGTGTTAGTTAAGAATATAAAGAATATAAATTAATATAAATTAAATATAAATTCTTGAAATTTAAGAATTGAGGGACAATGTATTAATGTAACAAAAATTACAAAATATTCCTATACAATAATATAGGAATACACATAAAGGAACTGCCAAGGAATTAGCTCAACACAATACGTGGATGATTCTTGGAGATGGAGATGCTTGGGCAAAATTTTGAAGGAAACACTGTGTTCAGCAAATGAAAGGGCTGGTTCTAGGTAGGAAGGTGGCCTTGGCTTTCTGGCTGGCCACAGAAATGTGAGGGCGCATGGCAGATTTTATAACCTGCAGTACCCAGTGCTGTCAGCACGTGTGTATGCATATTAAGGAGTAATAGTCAGGCACTTCTTCGGTGATCTTAAAGTGAACTCTAATTACCTTTTGTCCTTTCTGGGGCTTCAGTTCCGGATGCCACTTTTTTAATCATTTTTAGTATGCTGATTTTTTCCTTTGTGAAAGAAAGGAAACAAGTTAGCAATTAACTAATCTTGTCCATATCTGTTACCAGTTTCCTTTACATGACCTTTCCCGTGGCGTGGTTGTGGCACTTCTTGGTCCATATTTTTTACTCTAAAGGAATACTTTAAAATATGGCAATTCTTTTTCAGGCTTCAGCCTTTTTCCTGTCCATCAGTTCATGCTGAGGTTCTTCCTCTCAGCTTTTAACTTATTTTAACCTGCTTTAAGTTAATGATTAATACCTACACCAGCTGTTATATGCTATCAGTACACACAGTAGCACAAAAACACTTACCCACACTTAGTTATAACACTGTGGGCTATTTACTTACCTTTCTTCCCTTCCCCCACATTTGTTTGTCTTTTGGATCAGTTCCTTTATGCTACGTTTTAGCTTTTTCCCCTTGGATCTATTGTTCTTAAACTTTAGTTATGTATCAAAATCACCTTGCAGTTATCGTTAAAAATGCAGATTCTCCCCAAATGTTCTACTTCAAAATCTTTGAAGGAGTAGCACGTGAAATGGGAAATCATGTCTTAGTTATTAACTGATATGCAGGGCCTTTATTCATAGTACTCAGCGGTAGGTACACTTACAACCTTTAATGTGAACACTGCAGCACAATGTGTTTTCCCTGTGTTCTTGAGTCCACCTCTCATGATCACAGAATAAATAGCAGGGTTTCATCGGTAGACTGATGCCATGAAGCATATTTAACAGAAAGCTCTTGGATCCCTGCTTTTGTAAACCATGTATGCACAAACACTGACTTCTTGTTTTTACACCCTGTATACTACAATTCATGCTTTTCAGTCAGGACAACTTTTGATGGCAAACATTAAAGCAGCTAATCAATTTCTTATATTAGGCTTAGTTTTAAATCTATTGAAAGAGTTTAAGGGTCCTGTATTAGGACTCTTGGTTTATTTCAAGGTTCTCCCTAGAAATAAACCGATAGGAGATAAACATGGGAAAAGTTTTATAATAAGGAATTGGATCACACAATTATGAGGCTGGCAAGTCCAAATTTGCAGAATGATGTCCCAGTTCAAGTCTGAAGGCTGGCAGGCTGTTACAGAACCAGAGAAAGCTGATGTCCCTGTTTCAAGCAGGAAAATTCTCTTTTGTTTGGGGGATGGTCAGCCTTTTGTTCTATTCAGTCCTTCAACTGATTGGACGAGGCCCACCCACTTGGCTACCTTGGCTGCTTGTCTTTCACCTTCATTGGCTCCTTCCTTCCTTCTATATTTCCCTTTTATTTGAGGGGAAGAGGAGATTCCTTCTTTCTTTTCTTCTTTCTACCCTTACTTGCTCTCCTCCATTTCGATCATCTCCGACTTTATGATTTTCTTCTCTCTTCCCATCTCCTTTTTTTGCTTCCTTCTTTCCTATATAGCCTCTTTCTGTTTCTTTTCATTACGTTCATAAAAAAAGAGAAAGATGATTTACTTCTGGCAAGTTAATTTCTAATACCATTTTAAAGAAAAATATTCATCACTTACATACATAAGTTGACATTTCAGTTAGTAGTCATACAAATTTATACTATTATCTTCATGTTTCTCACACATTATAAATTAGATTGGTTCTTCCCTTGGATGTGATTTGACTGTAAAACCTCAAATGTTCCAGCAGGGGCTAAGGTTGGGGGTGGGAATAGCTTCTTGCCAAAGTGCCACCCCCTTGTGAATTCCAGGATAAAGCTGTCGTGCGAAGACTCTTCCATTCCTTGAGTGATCTGCTAGGTCAGTTTCCCTCATCAAATTTGTCAGTGTGAGTAGGTCTTTACTACTGTTATCAGCTTAAATTCCAGCCCTCTCATCACCATTTAACATTTCTCTGGCATGATTTAAATGGATTTTGACGGTATTCCAATATCAGAGAGCATATTCTGCCAGTATAAAACATGTTCAGTAGCTACAATCACAAAACATCTAAATTTATCCAATTTCATTTCTTGGATGCTTTTTCCCCTCACCCCACATGCCAAACTAAGGCATTTTTCCTGCTTAGTGTTACAAACAGGCCCCAAAGTATCCAATCTGAAAACATTAAGATCGATTTAATGCTTTCAACTTTCTTTCCATTACTCTTGTAACTCTGCATCCTCAAATACTCAAGGTAATATTTTACTAGAATTTGAATGCTGGGTATACTATAAAAGATTTTTTAAATGTTAGGGCTCATGTATCTGTCTTCCAAGCACCCAATCATACAGACGAAGAAATGTGATGCAGAGAAGATAAAAGATTTGCCCCAAATCATACTTCTAGAGATCGGCCAAACTGGTAATGCCTATAAAGGCATAGATAGGTTCCAGGCTCTATCGGTCAACATCAGTATATATTTGAGGGCAGTCCAGATGCTGTTCTAAGTGTTTTGGGGTAGGGATATTGACCATCTGCTGGATAATATTCATGCTTGTAGATTACTTATCAGCTCAAAAAGAAAGCATCTCTTTTATAAATACATATTCTTGATACGGCAAAATCTCTTTGCTATTCATTGTAGGAAGTTATGGGACATATTGCAGTCAGTCCTCAGAGACACACCATTTCTTGGGGTATCCTAATAGTAAGTTGAACCTTAGGAAACCACTGAACTATTTTTTTGAACTAAAAGTTATAAGTTAATATTATCTAATCTAATACTTTGATGACATAGTAAACAGTCTTTGGGAACAAGATAATGCCAAAACCTGTGTCATTTCATTTCCTAAGTGTTAAAGTGGAGGTGGGTGGGAGTGGATGGAGGAAAATAAGAATTTTGACCAATTGGAAAAGGCAAATAATCCAAAGGGAAACATTTCTTTTGTAAATCTTTCAAAAGAGCATTGCAACCAATGGAGAATAGATAAGAATTAAAATCTAAGCATTACAGATACCTGACAAAATCCCTTTAACAGCTTCAGATTGATTCATTTTTCCCTGAGTATCCTGGCTTACTCACTCCATCATATATCTGTAGCTTGACTGACTCCCAATTTTTGTTGATGAAGCATGTGGGAACGAGCTCCATTATCTTTAGTTTCCAGGGCTATAAAATATCTAATAAACTTAGCAACCAGAATGCCAAGTATATGCAATGCAGCCAGCTGGTGAAGTCTTGTTGCGTATTAAAGTGAAACTGTGCTTTCATTTTGAAAGGAGGCTTTGGAATCTTTTCTTTCATATGTAATGTCTCTTAGAGTTTTGGATGCATTAATTTAAAACTTCTCATCGTAACCATGGCTTTTCTGTCTGCTGCCACAAAGAGGGAATACAAGTCATTATTGAGGCAACTCTTTTGTTACTAACTAGAAAAAAAACATGCAATTTGTTAGGAGATGAGCAAATTTATAAATTGTGAGGAATTATCTATACAATTAGGAAACAAGTATCTGACAGAGGATATTAAGGGTATTTGAGATGCATAACCAAACGCTTAGTATGTTCTCAGATCTATCCCAGTATTTCCAATTCTCTATTTTTGATATGGGTGCATAAATGTTCAAAGTTATCATTTGTGAATGTATAGTTTACGTCACTGCTAATTAACTCACTGTTTTCTTTATTTACCAATTAGTATCCTGATTTATTCTAAAAAAATGTTTTTGAGATGACTCTAACTTAGATAGAAGACCAAAGTGGAATAAAATAATTTGTTAACAGGGCTGAGACAATCTGAATTCATAAATTGAGACACATGAGGAGACATTTTAAAAGCTGTGACCATATGGATTAAATATAAGATATTCAGAATCATACCTTTGTGAGAGAGAAAATGAAGAATAGATTCATAGACAAGAAAGATGCATAGTCCAACTTCTCCCTTCAATTTTCGGGAAATATAAAGGACTTTTTTTTAAACTTCTAAAGTTACTTTGTGATAATCAAGGATTTCCAATCCAGTATTCTTCTACTATGCGATAGAGACATAAAATTATCAAGGCAAAATTCCTTTGGATTCACTGAAAGCACAGGAGATACAAGTGCTATTTTTCTTCATAAAAAAAAGATTAAGGCTGGGAGAACTGATTTTTGCAGATGGAAAATTAGAATATTTTCTTGTTATCCTAGAATTTCCCCCACTGAAGGTGCCCAAGAGGGAATACAACTGCAAAAATTGCAGTAAGTGACAGTGTGTAAATGATAGGCCTGATGCTAGGACATATGGTCCAAAGAAATGAGGGCAATATAGTTTTCTGTTGTGTGTTTGATAATTTGAAGAGAGAAATAGCAAAGAACATGTGATAGTTCTCTGCAGCAGCTGGAGGGTGAAGGGACACACAAACATCTTCTTGCTCACTGGTATCATAAAAAATATGATTTTTAAGGAAGTAAGTGTTTAGGATGTCTCTGTTTATGTTATAACTGTAGAAGTTGGCTTAATAAGCAAATATTTTTCTCAACCATCATAGACATGATTTTTACTGGGTAAGATAACTGTCTAAAATTGATTTTCCTTAAAAAAATGAAAACAGATCATTGCAAATCTAGGAACAATGTTTACATTTAGTTTGGAAAGAGAGAGATTGGTGGTAAGGAGTAATCCAGGTATGCAACTCTCAAGAAAGGAAAAAATCCAGTGAGGTGAAACTTAACGATTTTTTAAAAGAAGGAAGAGACTCTCCTGAAAGTTGGGAAACAGGACATACGTACTGTGTGGAAGTGACAGTGAGAAATGAGTTGAGCTGAAGCCATCCAAATTAAATCCCCTAAAGGAAGAAAAGAAAGACTGAATAAAGATGGAACATTATTATTTAAAACTAAGTCATTATTTATGTGTGGACACATGATGACTATAGGGATTTGAAATGCAACCGATGGCAGGGATCTGAGAACTGATTTCCAAAAGATACTTAAATGTTTAATGTTCATTGAGTGTATGATCTTTAAGAATGAAACCTTAGTTCAGGTTGACCAAAACCCTAAAGGACCTGCCAGATTACCATTCTATATAATGATGCCACAGAGAACTGAAGGTTCTGGTAGCTTCTATGAATACACATGCATCCTGTCACAGAGAGTAGTTTTCTCCAAAGAATAAAATATTGGGGGTTAATGTTTTTCCAAGAGGTAGATTAGTGGCTATTCCTTAATGTACATATTCAAATATGCAACAGAATTAATAGAGCAAAAGTGGTAATTAACTTCTAGGAAATTCACCTTTTTCACAAATGTTAACTTTGGCTTGTTTCTTTACCTTCATGAAATAGAAAAAAGATTTCATATTAAGAAGTATTGGGGGGGGTGGAATGAATTGGCAGATTGGGCTTGACATATAGGCACTAATATGTATAAAATAGATAACTAATAACCTGCTGTATAAAAAATATATAAAATAAAATTTTTTTAAAAAGAAGTATTAAAAATGGATTTTAGCAATTACTATTAGAGTTGCCAACAGGAACTTTGTTTTTCCCCTCAAGCCTAAAGCCTCTTGGAAAGAATTTTTTGTATTTTAAAGTTGTATTTAAATCAATAGAAACAGGTAGGAAAGACACGCACTATTTAGAGATTCCAAGAAACAATCTTCTCTCCAATATGTTTTATATATCGCTTTTACATCTTAAACAGACCTCACAGACCCTAAAGATTATACCAACTGAACACTACCAGTCCAAGACCATTAGATGAAGCATACCATCCAAGACATATAGTCATTTCTTCACAAGAAACTGTAATTTGTATGTTTTCACATAGATATCTGTGCACCAGTAAATCTTCACATCTCCAGCCCTATCCCCAATCCTTTCATGATGTGATTTGCACTTTTTTTTCTACCAGCATTTCTCAAGAAATGAATTACGCAGTTGCTCTAGTCTCTCAAACTCTGAAATCACATGATTCTGAGATTAACTTCACCTTTCCCTGACTGTGTAACAATCTTACGATATGACCATAATGCTTGCTGGAATTCTTACTGCCACATTTGAGGTATAGAAAAAGCACAAAGATTTAAACCATTAGGAGAGAAGGAAGGCTGTGGTATTTATAGCAAGACAGGGTGGTACCGGTAACATTAACAGAGTAAGTTATAGCATTGATTTAGTTGGAAATGGCTCTTCCAAGTTCTATCCTTGTGTAATTTTTTGTCTAGTTTTATTAGGGTTATTCTGGATTTTCTAGGTATTATGAATTGGAGCACTTTCCAACAGAGATCTTGTAATCTTGAGCTAGAATCTTTTTGCAATTATCCTAGATTTTTTTTCCATCTCCTTACCGTTGCTATGCACCACAATTGTTGGTTTTCTTCCCCACCCCTCCCTTTTTGTCAATATGGTGACAGAATTGCTGTGTAATTTTGAAGAGCTTTATGATTCTAGTTACATATTTTGGAAAAGAACACTCTTTAGTATGGGAGGTAGAATTTCCAGCAATTTTATTTATGTTTATCTTTCATTTTAATAACTTTTTGGTCATTCTTGAGAGAAAAGCATCCCCTTTAACATAACAATGATATTTCATTGTCAGGGGTTTTAGGATGAATATTTTCAGGGTAATTTTCACCTGGTAGCATTTGGAAAATTTTTACATCCAAAGCAACTTATAAATTCCAAATTAGCTCATTGATCTTGACCACTTTGTGTCTGACAGCTACATTCAGGCTTTCTACCTAGGTATTATCTCTAAGTAATTAAACCACTAGGCTTGCATTGTTAGATTTTTTTTTTTTAATATATAGAGAGTAGATTATAAAAGAGCTCCAATAGCTAAAATTGTTCATACTCTTGAACTGGCATTACCCAAAGTGTGCTCCTTATCTTGGATAATAGTTACTTGCAGGGGAAAAATGTTGGCAAGAGGGCAGCAGAAGAGGCATTTAGTGGATCAAGAAGGCCGAGAAACACAACGCAAAACCGATGTCTTCTCAAAGTCTCGAAAGTGCTAAAATTCATTCTGGTCATCTCAAGGGGTTTATGATATGACATGTATTCCCAAAGAAAATCACAGTATCATCTTCTTAAATTTAATGGAAGCTTTCATTATGCTAATATTCACAGGAATATATTTTGGAAAGCACAGTTTTGGTCAATTTCCTTACTTAGGCTAGAAATCATCTCTTGCCTTCTAGGTTTTCTCACTGTGCTAATTTATATACCATGCAAAGGATATTTCTCTTTCGGATCCATCTAAAGTTGTCTGTAGGCGAGACTACGAGTATACCGGCTTCTTCACTGGATTGCCTTCTTTCGATATCTGCCCATTTGGTGCTTGCCCCTCCAGGCCTCTTCTTAAGTCAGCTAAGCCTGTGACGCCAGCCTGCACTCTGGGCTTACTCTTGCCACAGTCTCTTGCCTCTGTCTACATCTGCTGAGCTATCAGCTCCCTTTGCTTCAGAGCACAACGCCATGCTGCCAGCTCTCATGGACCCTGAAGATGTTTATGGAGATTCGCAGAACTCTCTCTCTTCTTCTGTGTCAGAAGACAAGGGCACTCACTTTTCTTGTTGGACTCAAGGCGGCGTTTCTAGTTGGACTTTTAAGTTAGAGGCTATGCCAGAATGACTGCTAAAATGGGAAGTTTGAGGCATAAGTCTAGCTAGTAAATATATGTATATATATTTGACTGTGCAAATCAATGAATCTCTTTAAATCTATCTTTATTCAAAGAATATATTTGAGCACCTTTTTTGTGTTATTCCTAAGATAGGTTTTGTGGGTAGAATGACTATGACGTTCACTCTGGCATCTTGAATTAGTAAATTCCTAAGGAACGGGAATGTACAATACCTCGGTAGAACAATGAGAAGATGATTTGGGGGAAAGTATGATCTTAAGATATTCATTTCAAAAATGATTTTTGTGGGGAAGGAGTTAAGCTATATCTTCTTGGGAATTACCATACATGATTATATTTACCTAATAGACTGAACGCAAGCTTAGAAAATTAGTAAAGAAATGGCATTTTAAAAGTATTTGGAAAGTATTTGACGCTTCTAAAGGAACATGATAATAGTTCTTATGATGAGAATCAGAATTTCACTGAATTTTCACATATTTTATTGTGCACTACAGTGTTGTCTCATTTTAAATTACCTGTGTATTTGTTTTATTGGGCTGCTGTAAGAAAGTATCACAACCTGAGTGGCTTAAAACTACAGAACTGTCTTTTCTCACAGTGCTGGAGGCTAGAAATCTGAAATCACAGTGTTGATAGGACTGTGCCCTCTCTGAGGTTATTGGGAAGAGTCTGTCCCATGCCTCCCTCTTAGCTTCTGGTGACTTCTGACAATACTTAGAGTCCCTTGGCTTCAGCTTTATCACTCCAATTTCTGCTTTCATCTTCATATGGCCTCCCGTGTGTGTGTGTGTGTGTGTGTGTGTGTGTGCGTGTGAGTGGGCGCGCATGTGTGTGTGTGTGTGTCCATGTCCAAATTTCCCTCATCTTTGAAGGACACTAAGTATATTGGATTTAAGCCCATCCTTCTTTAGGATGACCTCATTTTAACTTGATTACATCTGTAAAGACTTTATTTCCAAATAAGGTCATATTCACAGGTTTCAAATGGACAAGTATTTGGAGCGAAGGGCACTATCCAACCTAGAACAGTAAGTGTGGCATGTTTTAATCAAAGAGCAAAAGTGCCAGTGAAATAAAGAGTTAGTGTAGAAAGTTAGCAGGAATATTTTAAGTCAATACAATGATTTTCTTTCATAGTTTTGCTTTTGATCCCAATATGAGGATATTCTTTTTAATAAAATTATTCATATAACTTACTTATATTTAAACTTCCACTCTCTCTCTAGAATTAAAGCTCCAAGATTGTAGGATTTTTTTTCTCTTTTTTAAAAGCAAAAACCCCTAAAGTGTTTTACTTATTACAGTGATTGAAAAACTATTAGTAGAATTAACTAATTACCAAAAATACCAAAATGATGTTGTAAGTATTACCTCTATTTCTATTTTATTCTTTTTACTCTTATGTTTCTTTAATGTTGTCTTTCATTTGTATTTTGTCAGGTGAGGCATGTTTTATTTGCTTATTTTCTCTTGTATTTTGTAAAGCGACTTTAACCTTTCCTTAAAAAGATTCTAACTAAATTTTCCAGATGATCAAAATGCAGAAATAAATAATAATTTTACCTTCCACTATGAAAGAGGGAAAATTAATGCTCCCACTTTCTCCAAATTCTCAGGTTTGCTCAATTTATTCTAGAAAAATAAATCTAAATTATGGTTGTGATTATATATTATATAATTATATGTTAATATGATTATATTAGTATAATCTAAAAGATATAACTGAAAAAATAAAATAAAATAAAAGATATAACTGTATTTAAGTAACTACTACAGGCTTCTGGCATTTAACTTTATAGCCGGAGTTGCAGCAATTATTTGAATTTATATCTAAGTAGGTAATTGGTATTAGCACTCTCCAACAGCTCTTATTCTACAGAGCTCCTGTTCTCCTGGCTCCTTAAATTTTATTGATCACTGGTAGGCCAGAAGGTATCCTCTAATATTTTATTCAGAAAAACTAACACAGGAATACATATTCTTTACCATATTTGTAAACACCTTTCAGTAAATTTTGCATAGCTATGAATGACAACTTGGCTGCGTATAGAATTTTATGTGCGCAGTCCTTCCTTTGTGCGTTTGTAAAAATGATTTTATATGAAATCCACTTTTATATGTAAAGTCTAAGAGAAGCCTTTTTTTGAAGTAACTTGTTTTCAGCTTTAGCTATTTGGTTGTTTTTCTTTATCTGTCAAATTGAAAATTATGACTAGGATCTGTGTAATTTTATGTCTTTTAATATTGGTTTCTCTTTTTTCAGGAATGTAGTAGGCTTTTTAAAAAAAATCCTTACTAAGGGAAAATTTTTAAATTATCTATGTAATAGTTCTTATATAATTTCTTATAACTTATAATTTAATTATTTATTCTCTGTATTTATATCTATGGCATCCCTTTAATATGTGTGGGCTTGATTTTTTTGTACATTCTGAAACATCTTCTCTCTTTTTATGAACTTAGTTTTTTAGGTTTTTTTGAAATTATTTATTCACTAACAAATTAGTTTCAACATAGTGCTCAACGATAAATAGTGCTCTTCAAAAATTATACAAATAGAATTCTTTTTAAAAATAGAAAAGAACATTGTTCATGTGTGTAAACCAAAATTTTTAGATAAACAATTTTATACGGATTAAGAAAATATTAGCAAAATACAGTACAGGCATACCTCATTTTATGGCACTGTACTTTATTGTGCTTCCCAGATATTGCACTTTTTTTTTTACAAAATGAAGGTTTGTGGCAACCCTGTGGCAAACAAGTCTGTTGGACACCATTTTTCCAACAGCATTTGCCCACTTCGTGTCTCTGTGTCACATTTTGGTAACTCTGGAAGTATTTTAAACTGTTTCATTTTTATTATATTTATTATGATGATCTGTGATCAGTGATCTTTGATGTTATTATCGTAACTGTTTGGGGCGCTATGGACTGTGCCCATGTAGGACCAGGAACTCGATGAATACTGTGTGTTTTCTGACTGCTTTACCGACCAGTCATTTCCCCTTCTCTCTCCGTCTCTTCGGGCGTCCCTATTCCCGGAGACACAGCACTTTTGAAATTAGGCCAATTAATAACCCCTAGGTGTTCAAGTGAAAAGAAGAGTCACACGTCTCTCACTCTAAATCAAAACCTGGAAATGAGGGAATTTCCCTGGCAGCCCAGTGGTTAGGACTCTTCGGCACTTCCACTGCTGAAGGCATGGGTTGGATCCCTGATCGGGGAAATAAGATCCCACAAGTCACATGGCACAGCCAAAAGAAAAAAAAAAAAACAAAACCCTGGAAATGATTAAGCTTAACGAGGAAGACATGTCAAAAGCCGAGACAGGATGAAAGCTAGGCCTCCATGCACCAGTTAGCCAAGTTGTGAATGCAAAACTCTTGAAGGAAACTAAAAGTGCTACTCCAGTGAACACACAAATGATAAGAAAGTGAAACAGCATTATTGCTGATATGGAGAAGGTTTTAGTGGTGTGGATAGAAGATCAAACCAGCCACAGCATTCCCTTAAGCCAAAGCCTAATCCAGAACAAGGCCGTTACTCATCAATTCTCTGAAGGCTGAGAGAGGTGAAGAAGCTGCAGAAGAAAAGTTTGAAGCTAGCAGAGATTGGAAGAACTTAGTTTTAATGTCACTACCAAAAGAATTCTTTCCTGATTGTCCTAGTCAACAATAATATATCTTCATGGAGGAAGGTGAGTAGTTGTAAAGAGCAATAGAATTATTTTTATAGCATAGTGAAACATTTTTTCTCACTATTAATTGTATATGGAAAGTCTTCTATACATATGCATGCAGTCACAGGCTTGACCAGGAATGCTTGAACAGCTTGGGCCTACTCTAATGTCAGCTGGACACATGCACAGCTTCAGCCAGTAACATGCTTGGCCCAGTCGTATCCACAATCTCAGGCTAGTAGAACCAAGCAGTTGGCTCTCACCTGTTTGCTTGCCTTCAAGAAGTCACTTCCGCTAATAATGCAAATGGGTGTGGGTATCACCCAACATTCCAAATAGAAAGGTTGTTGATCCTCACAGCTTTTCAGTCCTGATAGAAACACCACATTGAGCTGAGAGAATGGCACAGACTGCTGCTGCTCTTCTCCAAAGTTCAGCAGTTGTTCAAGCATCAGCGCTTCTCCATTTCTGTTCCTTTGGCTAATTTCCAGAGCATTGAAATAATAGCTTCTGTCAATTTTGTGACAACATATAGTTGCTTTTTGGAACAGAACTTGCCGATCTCCTCAGTTAAAGTAAGAAGTGTTGACTTTTTAAATTTGTCTATATTTTGCACCAAAATGAACAAAAACAAAAACTAATCCAAATATACCTTCATGGAGGAAGGTGAGTAGTTGTGAAGAGCAATAGAATTATTTTTATAGTGTAGTGAGTTTTTGTTGTTGTCCCAACATATCAACCATTTAAAATGAATTTTAAATTCTAGATGCCCACCTTATAAAAATAGTACGAATGTAAACTTTGCTGAAAATTCATGACAAAATGGAAAGGGGCAAATTGGTATATAAAAGGAATACTGTGAAAATATGGAGGAGTTGAGGATTAAAGCTAAAAATGAATCTAGGTAACGTGCAAGAAAATGTTGAAGATTGTCTATACTCATAAAAATAGAATTTTATGCATTAGAAGACAAGGGTGTTATACAGATCACTGAGACATTACAGGAAATGGGAACTAAAGCACAAAGAAAGATGAAATGTGAAGATTATACTCAATAAGCCACTAGTAATAGTGAGTATACATGTTTTGAAAGGCAATGACAGCATCTTTCCAAGAAAAAATATTGTTAAAAGCATACACAGTCATATTTGAATCTGTGCCATAAAGAAAACTTTTAGAGAGAGTTGACAATCACTGGGAAATGATAAAAGGAAAGGATTTAGGAATCAATGTTAAATCTAATGCTATCTAAGAAGAATAAATAGCATTGACCCCAAAGACTCTAAGATAGCAGCAATGTTGAAACAAATAAATATATAAAGTGTTTGGAAGAGGACTTGAATTAATGAGAAAAGAAGGGAGAGCTTTGTGTTTTCTGTATTTTTTAGGAACTGGCTGAAATAAACTAATGTATAACTTTTTAAAATTTCTCAATGAGAATAAATATAAATATGCATAAAAATTAAAGAAGTGTTAGTATATCTGGAATTGTACCTAGAGGTCTTGAAATGACACATACCACAGTGAAAGAAAGTTCATGTTTAATCATACTTGAATATGCATACAGGGAAATAAAATAGTATGGCTTTGGGGTTTTTCTCCACTATTACTGTTCTGTAAAATACAAAGAGATGATTAGAAAACTTAAGTTTTATATTACCATTTGAAGCAACAAAACAAATATTTGTAAAGTATATTCTATATTCTTTGAAACACGCTAACTACTCACTAAAGACAGTGGATATGAGGGATTGACAGCCTTACAAAGGAATATTGTGAAATCTGAAAAAAAATAATGCTTAGGCCTGTAATTACATCAGGACTGATTTTTAGGTAATATCAGCTAAGAATAATTTTCTAGTGTAACATGAATAAAGAATAATTTTCTAGTGTAACATGAATATTACATAAATATCTTTAAAATTCGTATATTAGCTAAACAAATAGCAAATGTGGAAAGTAGGTTTTCCTAAACTGTGCATATAGTCATTAGTACTCTTATTACCTCTTGAAATGGCACAGGCTATTATGAAATGCTCTCTTTCCAGTCCAAACTAAAAGACTATTCACTGGACATGGAATTCCAGAAGAGCTGCTAAGTGATAATGGAGCCCAATTTACGTCCCTGAAGCTCCAAACCTTTCTTAGCTCAAATGGAGTGAAATACATTCATTTTGCACTACACAAGCTAGCTGCTAATGGCCTCATCCAGCACTTTGGACGGTCGTTCATGTAACTACTTTTTGCTTGAAAGTGAGGAGGATGTACAGTGCAACAGCAGCTGCCTAATGCTTGGTTGTCCTTCTACTGTGTCGAGGGTTTTCACTTACCATTAGATGAACTTCCCACTCTGTTACTTCTGGTCAAAGACAAGCACTGCCTTTTTTATTTTTATTTTTATTTTTTTTTATTTTTATTTTAAAAAATTATTTATTTATTTTTGGCTGTGTTGGGTCTTCGTTTCTGTGCAAGGGCTTTCTCTAGTTATGGCAAGCGGGGGCCACTCTTCATCGCAGTGCGCGGGCCTCTCACTATCGCGGCCTCTTTTGTAGCGGAGCACAGGCTCCAGACGCGCAGGCTCAGTAGTTGTGGCTCACGGGCCCAGTTGCTCCGCGGCATGTGGGATCTTCCCAGACCAGGGCTCGAACCCGTGTCCCCTGCATCGGCAGGCAGATTCTCAACCACTGCGCCACCAGGGAAGCCCCAAAGCACTGCCTTTTTTAATTTCAGAGAACCAGAAAGACCAATAAGATCTTTCAGAGCAAGATGATTTGGAGGAGAAGGCATTAGAAAATGGGCCATGGGAACACATTTTCAAGCTGCTCCTTTAATATTTGTTGTTCTTGGTGCCTAAGGAAAAATAAGACTATGTTTCCTAATAATAAAAAGTGAAGACATAAATGAAGAGATGCAAACGAGAGAAGCAAACAAAGGAGAAAACATATTTTCATAATAATGGATACCCATTTTCTTATCTGATACTTTCAGATATCGGTATATTGTATGTGTAATTTAGAAGTCAAATGTCTTAATTCAGCAAGAGGTCATGGATACGACTCCAAATGAGGTTAGTGGAGTTTACCTAGAGGGAAGAGTTTATGACCCACTAGGATATGTAAAAAAATCTTGAAAGTTTTATTTTCTTCCATTTTTATATTTTTTGCATTTCTTTTGTATTTTAAATGAAATGTACCTGCTGAATTAATGTAGTTAACACCTGCATGTAATTTACAAATAAATCAGTACACATACTGGGGGTAAATACTGCATTCGATTTTTACTTATAAAGACATAAAACTTTGGAGATTATCAATCTAGTGGAATGATCTATGAGGTCATAATCAGAAGACCTAAATCCTAATACCATCATGGCCTTGATTTATTCAGTAATCTTGGCCCCATTGTTGAATTTTTTGTGCCCCAAATGCTTTATCTCCAAAGCAGGGATAATAAATATCTTCTTTGCATGTTTTCTTATGTTGCTATTGTTGTGAGAATAATGATATAAATCATGAAAAACCTTTTTTAAAGTTATAAAAAATATAAAATACATATACATTAATTTTGAATGGATTTTCTACTTGAAAAATATTGCTTTGTTGGTGTGTATGTGAGTTAATCATTTATTAATTTTATTTATTTAAAAAGAATTACAAATCTTTCAATCAACTATAAAAGATATAATATTAGCTGAGGTACACTGACACACAATTCCAGCTATAAGAGGACCCCGAAAAGTCAAAGACAAATGGGAAATTTGTTCTAACTTAAAATGGAAAATTAGTTACTTAAGGTTAGCAGACAGAAGAATCTAGCCCCAAAATTAAGCTCAAAGAAGGCAGATTGACAAGGAAAATAATAAAAAGAAGGTTTCATTTCAGAAGAATGGCCTACCCTGATGGTTTTTGATGACGTGGAAATAGTACTCTGGTAATCAAGACAGGATAAACCAGGCCTTTCACAATCTCATGGCTCTTAACAGAGTAGTGGTAGGAGTGAGGTTTGAACATGGATGTCTAAGCAGAGCTTTGAATGTGTAAGAAACTAAACACAAATTTTACGAGAAGAAACAGTCCACGTCTACTTTATGTTTTCTTTTGTGCTTTGGTTTAATATGTTAATTAACCATAAGTTTGTGATCCATAAAATGATAAACATCTTTATCCTCTTGGAAGTAATATTTTGATTGTATAATACTTGTATGGTAATTTTTGGACTGTAAGAAGTTGTCTAATTCTAAATCACTAAGTTGGATTGGTTTCTCTGTGATTAGGAGAGTCATAACATAAGTTATAACCTAAACAAAGCAACTAACAAGCCCTGATAGAATATGTCCCCACCATTGACAAAGAAAAATGTATGGCTAACATAATCCTTAATAAATAGAAACCATACCTCTTTGGATTTTGAAATTAATTTAAAAATTAGGAAAAAATTATTCATATGGTCAATGACTTTCAGATTGTTAAAGTTTTATTGTGTCCACCATGCTTAAGGCAACATCTTCAGATAGGAGTGTATGAAAGGGAACAGGACTTGTATGAGGAGCTTCTAAAATGAACCTAGCATCATTTAGAATTTTCCTTCTTTTTCTCTGCTTTGTAATAGTTTATATAGCATCAGTATTATTTACCTTAAAAATTTTAAAGAACTAATTCAAAAACTGTCTGGTCTTAGAAATATATTTGATGATGTATATCTATTTCTCTATTATTATCATTGGGCATACAGTTGGTGATAATGAATTATCCACTGTTTGGTCATTAAAGTGGTTTCACATTTTCAATATTATAAAAAATGGAGTTGCTACCATTGACTGAAAACAAATTAGAAATAAAAAACATAAATCCACAAAATGAAATTAGAAAGATTCAAAGTATAAAGAGAAATCTTTATAGATGCATGAAAGGTGGCTACAAACTCTCCAATGACCATGCTCCACTTGGATTTGAAATCCAGAAAACATTACAGTCATTTCTCTGACAGGAGCAGCTATTAGTTATATAAAGCTTGAGCCTATATAAAATCCTATGAGGGATTTTGAATTTTTTAAATAAAGGCACCTATGTCTATCTGATTCATATTTCTGTACCTTCAATCTGTGAACACTGTTGCTTCAGAGATTGCCAATTTCCTTGGCCAATATTCATTCCCTTTTCATCGATATAAATAAGCATTGTGATCAAGTACATGGGTCACCCAGCTATGCATTTTCAGTCTCCTTTCTTGCCAGCTAGGGTCACATGACCAATTCTGGCCAATGGTATATAAGCAGAATTGAAGTGCGCAACCTCTGAATCACGCCTTTAAAATAGGGCTTCTTTCACCACTCCTATGGGTTATAAACTGGACATTGTGACTAATTTCAACCAGGCTGATGAGGTAATAGCCTAGGGATGTCAAAGCCAAAGAAATGGAAGAATTTTGTGTCCCTGACACCTCTGAGTATCTTGCCAACCCTAAATCACCTGCCTGGAGAGTTTCATCTCAGAGAAATTCCTGTTTATCTTGTTTAAGCCACTGTACTTTAGGATACCTTGTCACCATGGCATAGCCTGTATCCTAATACAACTTTTGCTGAAGTTACACTGAAGGACACATAAGAACTCAGTTTTAATAAGATGGAAAATGTGGTTTCTAACTAATTTGCTAAGACTTTTGAGCATGTTTTTCCATAGTAGCCAATTAAGGGTCAACAGCATTTCAGAATTAGGAATACCAACTGTGGGTTCCAGGCAACATTTCTCTTAACTTAGATATATGTTAACTGCAATTATTATTTAGCACACAATAGAACAGAAATTACATGGTGACAATAAGTTTTTTATGCTTGTCCAGACATGGTTGCCATCTGTTGATTACATTAGACAGTGCTATTTAAATTTTTGTTAATTTGAAGAAAGTCGAAGGCATTCTTTCACCCCATCCCCTTCTAGATCCCTCTCGACAGCTTGCTGGGAGTTTTTACCATGCATTTATACATTTAGAAAAGAAAAACTTTTGACAGCACAGGTGTTGTCGACTTGACTAATACTGTATTGTAGACTTGACTAATACTGTATTGTAAAGGCCTTCTCAGGATGCACAAGCTTCTTAATGGAAAAGCAAGTTTTATCCATTGTTGTTCTACATCAGATGTGGACACATCTTCAGGATGGTACATTGTAAAGTGGTTTATTACCATAAAGTAAACCACAGTGTAAGTATCGGAGGTATTGTTAACACACTTCTCTTTGCTTCTGCTTTGACCTCCTGATTTCTTATAATGGTGTGGTCTTACAATTCTTTTCACTACTCTCTTTCACTTTCAATGTATTATCCCAGTAAATTCTGTTAAACGTTAGCCACTGTTGAACGAGATTTCATGCCATCAAAACAGTCACTGCTCTCTTTTTGATCATCTTCATTTCAAAAGTCTCTTATTCCAAGTTTTCTTTATTTGAATTGTAACTTTCTTTCCTTTGAAGCTCTTCACTTGCAGGATGATTTTGGCTCCTTTCAGGAAATAATAATAATAATAAACATTATCCAGCAAAAGAGGTTCTATGCTTTTATGTAATAGCCTAGCATTTCTGTGGCTTTTAAGAACAGTCTTCTAGCTTCTTGATAGTAAGATTCCTCTAAGATCCACATTTACTTTCCTTTTAGTGCCTCCCCTGGTACATGTGATGCTGCATAATACAAGAATTTGAGGCAGGATTTCTGATGGGTGAGATTGAAGTGTGACACGGACAGGTGTAGTCTCTGGGAATGCTGCCGACAGGCTGCAGGCTCTGAGGCAAATATTGTGAGCATGTCACAGGGGAGCTGCCCCCTGGTGGAGTTTATCAGAGAATTTCTGATTATATGCATTATTTCAAAAATAGACCTCCTCCACTCCCTTCTCTTAGACAAATTTGAATTCTTATGTGTTCTGGAGCTGATAATATTAATTGCAGTCTATAGCATTGGGTCTGGTCCAAACAAGTAGGAATTAATTTAGAGGTCTCTGCCCAAACAGGAGAGAGGATTAGGCTAGAAAAAGCATTTTCCTTCAGTCAGGCAGAAAAAATACAGGGAAAACTAACACAATCTAGACAAAGCTACCTCTGCCTAGACATAGGTGCATCTCAGACAAGCAAGCATGTGGCCTCATAAAAGGTTTCCAGGTTTCCGAGAGGAAGTGCTGTGAATCGCCTCATACATAAGCGAGCCAGCTAATTCCCCATGGCTCAAGACATCCCCTCATGGATTTATGATGATTCTGTGGCATAGCCCACTAAATTGCTGAGGATGTGCAGTGAACTCTGAGAGCTTAAAGAAACCTGCCTCGTGGACAAATCATATTTTTGTAATAAAATGTTTTTCACGCTCAAGATTCTACATTTTTCTTCCCACCTGATATTAAAAATGTGCACCTGTTTCAGGTGTCCTTTGAATCATTTATTAAGCACTTTCATTTTCATGAACATCATTATTAAGAGAAATTAGTAATCTCCAGGATGATTTCTTGGAAAAGAGTTATTTTCCCCTTCATCCATGACTTTTTCTCTTCTACCCATCCTCCAACATTCCTCTTTTCTCACTTCAATTTTTTTCCCCTTAGGGAGCTAGCCAGATCACCCTCTAGTTCTGTGCTAAAGCTCCTTGCTCTTGCCTGACCTGGCCTGGTTTTCTGCATGACCATGAAAATGAATAGACCTGCTTTACCAAGTCTGTGACTGATGTTATAGCATTCATACCACATACCTGATCCCCAAATCCATAGCACATATACCATTTAAAACAAAATCTGCCAAATTAGTTTTGCTATTGTCGTATGTTTTTATACATATAGGTCCTGGGAAACCTTGCAATTAACTTAAAGAAATAGTATACACCACCGAAGCCACATCAAAATTTGCAAGTAGGATAGAGCATTTCAAAAATCTGACTAAATGAAATGAAAGCGTGGGCTGAAGGAGAGAAAGTTTGCTGATGAAAAAAAATTTTTTTAATTCACTAAATTGATACGAATTGATAATATTGTAACTTTATAAAAATATTAACATTTTAATAGTTTTCTTCTGTCTCAGCTATTATTTAGTAAGTATCAAAATCATATTTATTTTTTTATTCTTCTAGGTGGTGTATTTTATTAGTTTGAATGACTATTAACTCAGTAATGAAAATGCAAATTTCAGCTTATTTAGCATCTTTCAGCCTAGGATCTAACAGTTGTGGCTGCTAATTTTTTTTTCTGCTTAGCACTGAGCTTTGAATGACATCTATGTGGATTTGAAAGCATTATTCTTGCCTTTACAAAACCCTGGAATTCTCCCTTGCAATCACAGGATGTATGCACTCTCTAAATAATTCCCTGTTTTCTGAAGGAGATATTGCTTCAGTCTGTAGGATCTTCACATTGAACAAGGCACAAAGAGAAATGGACCCTATGTTAGGCCATCTTATTCAATCATTCATTTTCAAGAAGGACAGAGAAGACAGGCAGAGGGGAGTAAAAACATAAACAAGCAGAGTACATTTGCTTCATTTTCTGTTTAGGAATGTACATAAGGGATTACTTTCTTTTTTTTTTTTTTTTTTTTAAACATCTTTATTGAAGTATAATTGCCTTACAATAGTGTGTTAGCTTCTGCTTTATAACAAAGTGAATCAGTTATACATATACAATATGTTCCCATTTCTCTTCCCTCTTGCATCTCCCTCCCTCCCACCCTCCCCATCCCACCCCTCTAGGTGGTCACAAAGCACCGAGCTGATCTCCCTGTGCTATGCGGCTGCTTCCCACTAGCTATCTATTTTACATTTGGTAGTGTATATATGTCCATGACACTCTCTTACCCTGTCACATCTCACCCCACCCCCTCCCCATATCCTCAAGTCCATTCTCTAGTAGGTCTGTGTCTTTATTCCCGTCTTGCCACTAGGTTCTTCATGGCCTTTTTTTTTTTTTTTTTCCTTAGATTCCGTATATATGTGTTAGCATACTGTATTTGTTTTTCTCTTTCTGACTTACTTCACTCTGTATGACAGACTCTAACTCCATCCACCTCATTACAAATACCTCCATTTCATTTCTTTTTACGGCTGAGTAATATTCCATTGTATATATGTGCCACATCTTCTTTATCCATTCATCTGTCGATGGACATTTAGGTTGCTTCCATGTCCTGGCTATTGTAAATAGAGCTGCAATGAACATTGTGGTACATGACACTTTTTGACCTATGGTTTTCTCAGGGTATATGCCCAGTAGTGGGATTGCTGGGTCGTATGGTAGTTCTATTTGTAGTTTTTTAAGGAACCTCCATACTGTTCTCCATAGTGGCTGTATCAATTTACATTCCCACCAACAGTGCAAGAGTGTAGGGATTACTTTCTTAACAGTGCCCCTTTATCTGTGACATAATGTTTAAAATCTTGAAAATAAAGAATTAGATAAATAGTGCAGCTTTTATTTTGTCACTATATCACAATTAACTTAACCTCCAGAAATATAAGCATATATAAGCTCACAGGAATATGATCATTTTTTAGCTCTTGGTATTATTTGTGTAAGATTTGCGTTGTGAAATTTCAAGTGTCATTTATACACTAAAATAAGACATCAAAACTTTTCATAATATTTTAAAAGAATGTGATATTTTTTAAAAAGTACACCAAAGACTTCCATTATAGTCTCTTGAGTAGAACACACTAAAATTAATGGTGAAAGGAAGTTGAACCATGATTGCTAAGTGTGTAAAGTCAAAGAATGTTCATTTTAATCATTCAAACATTGACATATATCAAAGCTAGCCTATCTATTAATATAATAAACATTAAATGTATCAAGTAAATATCAGATATATTATTTTTATCAATATCTATCAGTTGTATAGTATTAACTATTTATATAGGAATTCAATCTTGCCTTTAGTGTCTTATGAGTGGGGAAACCAAAAAACTCTCAAAATAAAGTGTTTTTCCTAGTTTTCAGGTATTTGAGCTATCAAATCAACACCTCTCTGTTTACATGATTCACGTGTAAAGTGTTAGAAGTTACAACTATGTGATTGAACAAGATATAATTTTCATTCAATATAACTCCACTTAAGTGAAAAACAAAATAAGGCCCTGTCTCCAATTTTAATTATAATTCAAAAAATACCTCCCATTTGAAGATTTCTAGATTATATCAAATAATGAGGTAGGTATACAGTTTTTGTAGATGTGTCTAAGCTTTATCATAAAAATTACTAATAAGAAATATAGTAGACATACTGATTTGAGGGCAGGTCTATATGGAGACCAGAAATATTAGAATACAAAATGCTACATAGTCAGCCTTCTGTATCTGCGCATTCCTCATCCACAGACTCAATCAACAACAAACTGAAAATATTCCCAAAAAAATTTCCAGAAAGTTTCAAAAAGCAAAATTAGAATTTGCCACGGCTTAGCAACTATTCACATAGCATTTACATTGTTTTTACAACTATTTACATAGCGCTTACATGGTATTAAGTATTATAAGTAATCTAGAGATGATTTAAATTATATGGGAGGATGTGTATAGATAATATGCAAATACTATGCTATTTTATGTAAGGAACTTGAGCATCTGGAGACTTTGGATCCACAGGAGTCCTGGAACCAACCCTGATGGATACTGAGAGACTACTGTGTTTCCTCAAAGTAATAACTCAGATAAAATCACTGTTTAAAATCAAACTTTGAAATTATATTTTAAAAACCAAGATCCCATAATACATTTAAAATATCATTTAATTTTTAAAAGATGATTACACATCACTCTTGAGCACTATGTCCATGGAGTCCATTCTTCTAGTATATTAACAAAATGCTCCCCAAGTTTCTATGGTCACTCTTAATTAGGATCATATTCACAAATGGGCTTCTAGCAGATATGGAAGGGATACTGAAATTCATTTCAGCACATTAGCAACAGGAAGGTGATAATATGAAATTATCATACAATGGCAGCTAAAATAATATCGGATGCCCTACCCATTTCGAGAGGTGTTCTCACTACAAGGAAAAGAAAGAAGATGAGGATGGCATGGCTGTCAGGCCAACCTGTGATCAGATAGGGAAGAAAAGGAAGAGAAAAGGAAGGAAAGAAGGGTTCCTCCTTGAAAAACTAGTTCTAGATCAGAGTGAAATTCCCAGTGCCCGAGAAGAGGTCTTGCTGTTCAGCAACAACAATAATGAAGCAGCCATTTACTCCATCCTGTTCCTCCTGGGAGAAGAGACTATGTTAAGTCTATCTCACTTAACTTGCTCCACCCTCTGTCACACTAACACCTATTTATCTTGGTGATTTGCTTTACATATGTTTTAATTTTAGGACTCTACTGTCCACTTTACTCTTCTACCTGACATCATAAAATTTATGTGGAAAGCAGTAGTTTAAAATTAAAATACCTAGTTTGATGTTTGCTTCAGATCAAGATCAAATAAAAGGGGTCAAATTTACTTCTCCATCTGAAATAGACAAATTCCACACAAAATATTTAAACAAGAGTTTGCGAGACAGTGGACATCAGAAAATGAAGGAAGATGATTCCTGAGAAATTAGAAACAAATGAAGTGACATCTACAGGTGTCCCAGCTTACTGTCCTGGAGAGTTTCCAGGCCATGACACAAGAAGGAGGAGCTAAGGTGGGGCTCAGAGCATGCCCCGAGGTGAGAAGATGAACCTGAGAGTCTAAGTAGATCAAAGTACCTAGAGTTTTCAGGACAGATGCTGAAGAGAAGAGATCTACACAGGGAGAGAAATCCATTGTTCTGCAGATGGGCCCCTTGAGTAGTCAGCAGTGCACTGATCATTACATGCACTTCAGGAAACTACCCGAGGCCAGGGAATCACTGGAAAGGATTAGAGGTAATGAGGCCCAGCTCATACCCAGGGAGAACAGTGCCTGTTGCCATGAGCCAGTGTGGAAAATCTCAAAATTGGGGCAGAGTATAAAGTGCAGAGAGGCTCTTGCCTTAGAAATGGGGAATAATCTGGCCTAGTCTGAGCCCTGCTCCGCTCTCATCTAACAAATTCTAAAGGCAAGATGCAAAAAAGGATCAAACCATTTCTAAGTAATTTGACTGCACCCCTGAGTAAAGGTCAAGAATATTTATAAAAATACATCCAGAACACTACAAGGTAATACCTGCAATGTCTGGTATCTAGTCAAAGATTACCAGGCATACAAAGAAGCAGGAAAATATGAGCCATGATAAAGAGACAAATCAATCACTTGAAACTGACCCACAACTGACAGATATGAGAATTACAAGACAAGGACATAAAAAAAGTTATTATAACTCTATTCCATATGCTCAAAATTGAATCAGAGACATTGATGATAATACTGAAAAAAAAAACCCAAATTGAAATTTTAGAGATGAAACTGCAATGTCTGAGATTAAAAATACACTGGATGTGATGCCAGATTTTAAAGATTTTAAGTTTTCCTGTGCTATTATTCATAAACTGTAATAACTTTTTTAACCTTAATCCACTACTCTGTAAAACAAAACTAATAACACCTGGTTAAAGGTATTGATGCAAAGATTAAAATGAGATGATAGTAAAGTGAGTTGATAAGGTAAAACACTTAGCATCGTTTCTGGCACACTGGAAACATGCAAAAGCTTTGTATTTATTATGTTACTCCCTGCTCAGATTCATTTCTGGTTCCCTAATGCTCGAGGAATCAAGTCCAAACTTTCTAGGTTGATATTCAGTCATATAATCTGGCTTCAGTCTTTTGTCCAGCCTGATTTCTATATTAGTTTATGCAATTATATTTTAGTCAAGCTAAAATTCACCATTCTCTTTATATATCTCACAATTCTTTCCCTCACTGCCTGTTATAGGCTGAACTATGTTTTCCCCAAAATGCATATGTTGAAGTCCTAACCCCATTACCTAAAAATGTGGCCATATTTAGAGACAGGATCATTAGATAGATAATTAAGTTAACACGAGGTCATTAGGGTGTGCCCTAATCCAATATGACTGTGATCTTATAAAGAAGAGAACATCTGGACACTGACATGTACAGAGGGAAGACATCAACAAGCCAAGGAGAGAGCCCTGAAACAGATCCTTCCTTCATGGCTCTCAGAAGGAACCAGCCCTGCAGACACCTTTACCTAAGAATCCTAGCCTTCAGAACTGTGAGAAAATGAATTGCTATTGTTTAAGCTCCTCAGTCTGTGGTACTTTGTTACAGAAGCCCTAGGAAACTAATACACTGCCTTATTCACACTTCCCTCTCTGCCTGCCCCTGTGCACATATCCAAACTATGAACTTTGTTCAAGATTTAGATAGTTTGTCAATTTCCCCATCAGAATGTATTTTTTCTCCCACTAAAATGTAATCTATTTCTCCTCAGGAATCCTATAGTACAATCTATATTCTTATGGTACTTACCTTTTCTACATTTTGAATTATCATTAGTTATATGCCCTATTGCTCCAATTGAACTGACATTTCCTACAGAGTGGAGTCTATTTCTGATTCATTCTTATATTCCCCATAGAATCTAGTAGTTCCAGCATGAAGTAGGATCTCCATTAAGATATTCTGGATGACTTAAAGCATAAGTCATAGGTCAAAAGACAACTCATATAGGTATGTATCTGTGTGAGTGTGTATTGTATAATTTTAAATTGTGTTTCTCTTACCAGAGAATAAACTCCATGCACACCGGGGATTTTATCTATTTAATGAAAGTGTTCATTCGGCTTTCAAAAAAGCCCATACTATTCTCAAGCAGTAATGGGTTGGTTTTTTATGTGTATTAGGCAAAATAATACATTTCTCTAACAACTTCAAAAGGAAGTATAATTAGCAATTTTGCAATTTTTGCTACCAATTGTACTTCTCTTTTCAGGACTAATACCTTTAGGCATAATTTATCTGCTTTTAGGCAGTAATCCTGCCATTTCGGTGAAGGGGATCATTCTGAAGCATTCTCTAATGTATGATATTTTCTCTCTTTTCTCAAAGCCTCTATATTTTAGTTCATCACCTCCATCATCACCACTGCCTCCATACTGACCCAGCACCATACCTTAACCTTTTGTTTTCTTCATCTCTAGAGCTAACTTATTTATATTTCTTCTCTCCCAAATCAACGGAGAAAGGTAATAGTAATAATTCTTAATTACTTTACATAATCAAAAACTGAGAGGACAGGGAGAAAGAGGTTTTACAAGATTTACCTTGAATTGCCTACTCTATGAAAACTTCCCTTACCTGAAAGTAAAGTTCTTGTAGAGTTCTTGTCTACAAGACAAGAGAGTAGAATTCTTGTCTTCATACTTCTTGTAGAGTTCTTGTCTTCATACTTCTTGTCTTGTTCCTCTGTGGGGACATATATATCAAATGTAATGTTTTATAACAGGCAATTTTTACCATGTTTCACCTCTTACTAAACTCTAGGCCCAATAATTACAAGAAAAATGTATCAAGAATTTTTTGTATGTATCTCCATTATACAGCACATGTCTGACACATGAAAAGTTCTTCCCATGTAGAAGTCACTAGCAACTCAGGCAAAAAGAGTTCAATAGAGAAGTCAGGATGCTGTGGGATTTATTGTTTATTATTTCTCCTTCTTCTTATTATTATTACTACAATTACTACTACTATTCATTGTTGTTGTTGCCCTCATTTTTTGTTCTTCATTTTTCGGTCAAGTATTCCAAGGGAAGACTCACAGCTGGTGGAGGTGACAGCAACAGCTGCTGTTGCTTCTTTTTCTTCTTCTTCTTTTATTATTATTGTTATATTTGGCTGCCATTATTCTTAGTGTTACTCTTCTCTATCAGGAAATCCAAATTCAGGTTTACAAATGATTTTTAAAATATAAGTAACACCAATGTACTCAGTGTAGGATGTTAGAAAGTAAAAGATTTGTTTTTATGAAATCCATGGTCCCCTAGCTCTTAATGAATAATGCTCACCAGAGTTCCTTGCCCTTTTACCATGATGATTTGGCTTTCAGGTAAAGGCGCTTCCTTGTGGTTCACCCAGACCTCAGCTGT
The DNA here is from genome assembly GCF_028023285.1 of Balaenoptera ricei. Taxonomy (NCBI): domain Eukaryota; kingdom Metazoa; phylum Chordata; class Mammalia; order Artiodactyla; family Balaenopteridae; genus Balaenoptera; species Balaenoptera ricei. Next base: position 107,866,140 of record NC_082643.1, on the reverse strand, counting down.
CTTGAGAGGTGGTTTCTCACTTTCTAATTTGCAGATTGTGGTCTTATTGACATTTATGGGGGTTGCCATGGGCAAGTAAAGAGTCCCTAAGGGGTTTAAAATTGTAGGAACACCCTTCTCTGTATAATTAAATGCTCTGTATTTCAGAATATTTTATGGCTGTTTACAATTATAAACTAGTGCCCTCTCACAAGGAAGCCACCATAATTGGGCTTCTGAAAAGAAAGATACTGCCATCACTGGGAGCTACTGGCTCTAGGACCTGGGGAGCATGGGCCTAGAGTCCAGCAGATCCAAAGAACTGGATAATGTCTCTGAGACTAAATATTTTACTTAATTGCACACAGGGAAATATGAACTCCTAACAGAGGAAATAGACCTAAAAAGATGTAAGCACAAGTAGGTAAGTTCTAGGGAGAATCCAAAAAGGCAGGGTAAACAGTCAGTGAAGATCCAAACAGCAAGATGTGAGTGGATGTTCATAGCAAAATGGATTGGAGGCACAACAAGTACAGAACGTGGTATAATTCTGGATATTGGTTATCAGAAAATAATAGTGGAAAGGCATAAGCCCAGAGACTGGTGACTGTGACATCAAGTTAAATTAGGACCAACCATAAAATATTCCTGTTGATAGTAAAGTGCCCACTGATACAAAGCTTCCTTAATTTCTCCTTGTTTCCTTTATTAGATTCACCATTCCTCCAAATGAAAATCTGATAAACGTTGAGCTTAGTCTGATACAGGCTCAGGAAATGTGGATATAAGCTGCTGGAGTAAAATAAATGCATAAGAGACAGCAGGGAAAAATCTAGATTTGACTCAGGCTTATCAACTCCCTTTTGAGAGAGGTTGCTGGTGCTTTGCTCAGGTTCCTTTTACTGGGCCAGTGCATTTATCACCTATCAGCTGTGAGTGTGGACCATTATGAGGTACAACTGCACCCTTCTCCAGATGATTGTCTTTGGATGGCAGGAGCTATATCACTAGAAGATGCCTGAGAACTTCAGCACACTCTAAAGAGGAGGACAGAAAACAGTCAATGACTAGTAGATATGGGGATGAAAAACTGCAGCCCCCAAGACACTTACTTCAAGGCATAACAACTCCATGGTGCCATTCACATTCCAGAGCTCCCCGTGGGATCAGACTCTGTCTAGACTTCAGTGAAAACCACAGTTTTGCTTAGCTTCTTGCCCTGCCATATCCTGCTTATGTTTATTTCCTAATAGGTTTCTTCTGAGAGCACTCCAGGAGTGCTTGCACCAAAATACTTGTCTCTCAGAAAGATGGTCTAAGGCATTCCTTTACTGATGTTTACTTACAAAATTTAAAAAAAAACAAACTCAGATATGGTGTGGGTTCTGAATTTAGAGAGGAATAGATTAAGCCTTTAGTCTACCAGGTTTTGCTGCATGCCTCTCTGAGCCTCAGTTTCCTTATCACTAACATGGGAATAATAACATTAACCTCTTTACAAGGTTTTGGAGAGGACAGTTAATAATCTTTATGTTAATTATAATAGTCTGCATTTACATATTAAAAACCACATTAATTATATTTCATTTATCCATTCATTTATAACCCCTAAGTTCCTTCTATATGCTAGGCACAGTCCTATATTATATATATAGTCTAGCATACTATATATATAGTATAGTATATATATGCTATATACTATATGCTATATATATCTATATACTATAGATTCTGTAGTAAGGTGATGAACAAACTGTTCCTATGAAAAATTAAGTAAGGACAGCAAATGTTCAAAACAAGAAAAACATACATTGATTTAGATAAATACTATGGGAAAAATGCAGAAAATAGGTGTACTAATTTTTTAATCCTCACAACATCCCTATGTGTTTTACAGATGAGAAAAATGAGGGTTAGAAAGGTTAAATACGTTATTCAATATCACATAATCAATCAGGAATAAAGGACAATACAAATCCAGACATATCTAACTTAATGGCTAAGCTATGGTACCTCACAACATATGATAAATGCCATCTATAGTAACAACAACATTGAATAAATGAAAAACAAACTATCCCACCTACTGTCATGGAGATTTTCCCCTATGTTTCCTTCTAGGAATTTTACAGCTTCAGGTCTTACGTTTAAGTCTTTAATCCATTTTTAGTTGATTTTGTGTATAGTGTAAGATAAGGGTCCAATTTCATTCTTTTGCATGTGGATATCCAGTGTTCCCAATATTGTTTATTGAAAATACCATTATTCCCTCATTGTGTATTCTTGGCACCCTTGTTGAAGATCAGTTGGCTGCATACATGTGGATTTACTTCTGGGTGTCTATTCTATTTCATTCATCTATCTGTCTTAATGTCCGTACCATATGGTTTTGATTACTATAGCTTTGTAGTATATTTTGAAATCAGGAAGCTTGACGCCTCCAGCTTCGTTCTTCTATCTCAGGAATGATTTGGCTATTTGTGGTCTTTTGTGGTCCCATATGAGTTATAGAGTTGTTTATTTTCTGCAAAAAAAAAAAAAATCCCATTGGGATTTTGATGGGGGTAGCATTGAATCTGTAGATTGCTTTGGAAATTTTAACAATATTAAGTTTTCCAATCCATGAACATGAATGCTTTTTCATTTATTTGTTTCTTCTTATATTTTTCATCGACATTTTGTAATGTTCAGTATACAAGTCTTTTACCTCCTTAGTTAAGTTTATTCCTAAGTATTTTATTATTTGTTGATGCTATTGTAAATGGGATTGCTTTCTGTAACTTCCTTTTCAGATAATTTGTTGTTAGTGTATAGAAACACAAGTTAATTTTGTATGTTGATTTTGTATCCTGCAGTTTTACTGAATTTATTTATTAGTTCTAGTAGTTTTTTTAATGGACTCTTTAGGGTTTTCTATATATAAGATTGTGTCATCTGCAAAGAGGGACAATTTTAATTCTTCCTTTCTGATTTGCATGCCTTTTATTTATTTTTCTTGCCTAATTGCTCTGGTTAGGATTTCCAGTACTATGTGGAACAGAAGTGTCAAGAGTGGCCATCCTTGCCTTGGTCCTTATGTTAGAGGAAAAACTTTTACTTTTCACCATTGAGAATTATGTTAGCTATGGGCTTAACATATATGGCTTTTATTATGTTGATGCACTTTTCTTCTCTTTCTACTTTGTTCAGAGATTTTATCATGAGGGGGTGAAGAATTTTATCAAACACTTTTTCTGCATTTATTGAGAAGATCAAGCCATTTTCATTCTTTATTCTGTTAATTTGGGATATAATATTAATTGATTTTCATGTGTTGAACCACCCTTGCATTCCAGGGACAAATCTCACTTGGTATTGATACATGATCCTTTTTATATACTGTTGAATTAGGTTTGCTAGTATTTTGTTGAGAATTTTTACACCTATATTAATAAGGGCTACTTCCTACTGTGCCTCTATCTGTCTTTTCTGTCAGGGTAATGCTGGCCTCATAAATGCGTTTGGAAGTGTTCCCTCCTCTTCAACTTTTTGGAAGCATCTGAGAAAGACTGGTGTTAATTCTTCTTTAAACGTTTGGTAAAATTCACTAGTGAAACCATCTGGTCCTGAACTCTTCTTTGTTAAGAGATTTTCAATTACTAAATCAATCTCCTTACTTGTAATTGGTCTCTTCAGATTTTCTACGTTTTTCATAATTCAGTCTTGGTACATTGTGTGTTTCTAGGAATGTATCCATTTCTTCTAGGTTATCCAGTTTGTTGGCATATAATTGTTTTTAGTAGTGTCTTATGATTCTTTTTATTTCTGTGGCATCAGTTGTAATGTTTCTTCTTTCATTTTCTACTTTATTTATTTTAGTGTTTTCCCTTTTAATCTAGCTAAAGGTTTGTCAGTTAAAAATAATAATGAGGAGCCATCCAACCATTATACAATTGGATGCCACATTCTAATGTAGTATGCCTCCCCCTGCCCTCAGAGTGTCCTGTGGTCAAAGGATTATGCCACAAGCTAGTTTGTCTACTGATAAAATACTTTCTTTTCTGCAAAAATTATATTGCCACTGTAATGAATAATGATTCTCTTCCATTGGGAAGATTTTACATCTACATAGTTGGGAAGAAGTTAGAAAATTATTCTTATTTCTTATCACTCTAATAATGATTTTCAGTCACCAGGATATTCATCTTAAGTAGCTAAGAAATGTCTCTTTCTAAGACAAATTATAATAACACAAATAGGAATAAATAATAGCATAGGTAAGGAAAAATAAAGAAGGAAGAACTATATTTATTGAGGCTAATTCTAGTTAAGGATATTCTAATATCTTTACTTGAAATCATTCTATCCCATTTCATATTATGTTGCCTTTAATGGAAAAATGTGTTCATCATAAACTCCCAGTGTTAATAAAGAAGACAGATGAATAGATTTCAACTCCTCTTAAAAAACAAATATATGTTAATTGACAGTAATTCAGTGACTTCTCTATGCTGGATTGAATGGATGCAGAGGGAAGAAAATGGGACCCAGAATTCAGAAACAAATTATTATTTTCCCAGAGGTCTTAAACAGATATTTTAAAAAATTAGTACCTAAGAAATGAATGAGCTACTCTATATTGTAGGCAATATTTCAGTATCTTAATTTTATTAGAAAATAATTATCTTAAATAATTTTGCTTTAATCGAGGTAGATCCCATATTTTATCACGTAAAGGTAGGATGGAAAACTAAGTGAAGAATCTGAAAGACGCTGTATTAGTTATCTATTGCTGGCTATAGATTATCCCAAAATTTACCCCAAATTATCCCAAAACTTAACAAATTTAGAAAACATTTATTATCTCTATGAGTCCAGAATCTTGCTGTGGCTCAGTTGGGTGTTTATGGCTTAGTCTCTCAGGAGTCTACAATCAAGATGTTTTGCGGGGCTGCAGTACTCAACTGGAGGGGAATACACTTTGAAGTCCACTCAGGTGGCTGTTCACAGGTCTCAGCTCTTTGCTAGCTGAAGGCTGGAAATATCAGCTCCTTGCCACGTGGCCTTCTCCAAGAGGTTTCTCACATCATGGCAGCCAGTTTCCCCCAGAGTGCAGATTCGGAGAGAAAGAACCCAAGAGGGAAGCTACAATTTTTTTAAAACTTGATCTTTGAATTGACATCCCATCGCTTCTCCTATATTCAATTCATTAGAAGCAAGTAACAAAACCCAACCTAACTTAAGGCAAAGGATTACATAAGGATGTGAGAATGAGGAGTCGGGGATCATTAGGGGCCTTCTTAGAGTCTGCCGTTCACAGCCAGTATCTACTTATGACCCTCAGTGCTAATAGACACATTTCCTTTTCCTCTTGAACATCCGAAAGCAGTTCACTTTTTTCTCTGATGTTTGGACATCATGAATGAATGAAAACCAGTGGGACCCAAGGGTAAGGGATGAGTAATTCTAATACTATAGTTGGGTTTCAGACCTTAAGGTGGACTAAATGGGGCATAGCCATGTCATCTCAGAATGGCATTAATTCCCTAATGTATAATAACAAGATTCCTGTCTTTAATTTTTCCAGGTATCTACAAGACTCTGTGTTTTTTCTTTCTTTGTTTTTTCCTCTGTTTTCCCTCAATTATATCTTGATTTTGATTCTTTACTCTTTGACCTTCACTGGAGATCATTTACCATACATCATCTCTATAAAAGCAAATTGGACAGATGGAAAGCCTTACAAAATGTCTTGGTCTCTGCCAGATATGGCTTCTAAGGAGAGGAATTAAGGAGGAAACATTCCTTTGTCTAATTTTTTAATCTAGCTAAATATAGCCATTTTTTGTCTGAGGTCACTAAAACTTTCTGTAGATTGAATTTCTTTAGGCACACTCTGAGTATACATACTTCAGAAATAAATTTAACCACAACAGAACATGCTGTTATTAAAAGACTAAAATATGCACTTTGTATTTTATTCAGGAGGCTTGGCTGTTCCCATGAGCTAACAGTCGGTTAACACTAGGGCCTGATTCTTGTCTTTTCTGCTGCATTTAAATCCCCATTCTAATGACTAAAGACTATAAACATATAAGCATAAGCTTTTAGTGGTTTGGAAAAGGCTGAATACAAAAGTTCTGCACTTAAGTTCTGTAGTTAAATACAATTATTTTACAGGGCTCAGTCTCCTTAATGCATCTTATGTGTCACATGCAATTCATAATTATGCTGGGAGAAAGGAATTAAAAGTGTAGAATTTTAATAGCATATTATGTTTTCTCAATTTTCCTATTTTTTACTCTAAAACCTCAAGTTCCATTTTGCTGCCATTTTTCTTCCTTTAATGACCTTCATCAAATTCTAAAATTCTCACGCCACCCCCACTTGTGAAAATGTAATGATAAAATGAACCAGTAGCAAAGTTGAATGGAATCCAGTTCTAAAATCCCTTGCCTCACTCAGCGGCTTCTTAGATACCTGAAACGTGCTTCTTAATTTAGAAAGAAGAATCGCAGTGAGGCTGCAATCCTGCATTTCAGAGACAAGGGAGCAGGAAATGATTTGCGGTTGATTGAAAGGTGGTGTTTGCACTTAGGATTTCCTGAGCTTTCCAATTTTAACCTTGGAGCTTACCTACCTTTGATTTTAAGAATTAGATCCAACCCATATTCTGGTTATCGCCTCATTTTCAAGGTGCATCTTGGCTGTGGATAAGAAAAAATGAAGGCTACATGCTAGTCCTAAAAAAGGAAAGAGCAAAACAGAATGTGATAGAAATAAATGGAGGCTACATTTAGCTTTTCTCTGAGCCAAGGACAGGAGCTAAAGTCTCCTTTAACTTAACCCTTGGATTGTCACAGAGAAATAAGGAGATCTGGAGAAGATTATTGCATTTGCCATTTTCAAGCAGAAAAATAAATTTAGAGAATGAGAAAACATTTTTTAAAAATGTTCTTTGCAAGATGCTGTGAGTAAATATGGTAGAACTGAATGTAAAATATTTATGCATATATACATATTTTTGTATGGGTAAATGTAAATAAAGTGTGAAGCAAGGTATAAATCTCATTCTTTTCCTAAAATGTAGGCTAATGAGTTATGCCTTGAAAATAAACTTTATCATTCTTTGTTTAAAAGGATAGTCTGGGAAAATTGACTCTTGTCCAAGAGACTACTATTAACTTCTTATTCAAGGCCTCCTGTATCTGAGTTCTGAATTAACTAGCACAGCACACCTAGCAAGCTCTCAGTTTATATTGGTTAAGTATCTGAATAAAACAATGAAAGAAATAAGGAAGAAAAAAGAGAGATTGAGAGATAGACAGAGATAGAGATAGAGATAGGGATAGAGATGGGGGTAAGGGAGGAAGGATATAAATGACACAAAACATTTTATCAACTGGATATCACAACTACAAAAGCTTTCTTCACTTGACTTTCAGGAATACTACTTTTCTGTTTTTCCTCCTGCTTCACAAGTGCCTTTTCAGTCTCCTATGATGGTTTCTTTTCCTAATTTCTAATATTAAAGTGCATTGGGGCTTAGTCCTCAGTTATTGATTTTTCTCTATATATTGCCAGTTCCTAAGATGTCTCTTCAAATTTCGTGACTTTATTACACCAGTAATCCAACCCACCTACCCAGTATATCTCTAAACTGAAGTTCTTTCCTAAACCCTGGATTAATATTCTTAACTTTCAACTTGAACCCCCATATAGATATCAAATGGCCACATCAAGGTCAAGTTTTACCAAACAGAACTCTTGATGGACATATCCTCCCTTCTAATCTCTTCCTTCCTCAGTCTTCCCCATATCTACCAATGATATTGCCTTAACCCAGTTTTTCAAACTAAAGCTTGAAGACTTAAAATTTCTTTTCTTTTACTGCACCAGTTATCCAGTCCTTTCACATGCCTGGTTAGTTCTGCATTCAAAGGAGATGAAAAGTCTGACAATAATCCTGCTTCACCTTTCGCCGCTTGTTTCAGTCAAAGTCTGACTAGACAAACAAATCACGCTAGAGAATTTCCCATCCATAGGTTTATGTTCAAAAGGAGGAGGCATAACCAGAACCCAAAATTATGTTCACTGCTGATGCAGAACCACTGTAATTCACTCAGATCATACTCAGTGATGAAGCAGACAGAAAGAAGATTTAAAAAATAACCTGGCTTCTCTCTTTCCTCCACCTGCTAGTGTCTCACCTAGCAATTTCAAAAGGAGACCTAGAAAATAAAGTACCAAGGGTCCATACCATTCCTCCAAAGATATAGAAAGGAACTCAAGAAAGGAGAGCATGAATCTGAAAGCAATTGGGCCAAGGAACAATGAGCTCTGCCCCCCCTCCACCCCAAGCGTAGCTTATTTGTCCTGAAAAAGCAAGAGTGAACTGTATGAAACAGAATACATATCATGCCAAGTGCCTAGTCTCAACTTTCCAATGGCTTTACATCATGCTCTAAATAAAACGCAAACTTCTTACCATGACCTATAATGCCTCATGTGATCTAGCCACTGTCTATTACTCTAATTTCTTCCTAATACTTTCCTTTTCTTACCTCATTTTGGCACATACCCTTTCTTGCATTTCTTTGAATATGCCTAGCAAAATTTCTTCCCCAAGAGCTTTCCCATTTGTTTGGTAAGTGGTTTCCCTTGTTTACTAGGTTTGTTTCCTAGTTCTGGTCAGGCCTGTGCTCAAATGTCCCCTCCCCAGAGAGGATTCTGAACACTCATCTGCAAGAGTGACTCCCCCATTAATTTATGTCTCCTTGCCCTGACTTATTTTTTTTCTCAGCATTATCACTACTTCACACTATATAGAATTCATATTTTTTATTGTTTTTCTTCCTTCTAGATGATAAGCTTCCTGAGGGTAAACTTCATTTCTTTACTAATATATCCCCAGTGCTTAGATCAATGTCAAGCAAACAATAGGAAATCAATAGATATTTGTTGAATAAAGGAATAGAAATAAATTTCTCTTATTATCTCTATATGAATTTTTTTGTCTTAGGTTTCAAAATTGGTTGTTACCCAATAGTTTATTTTGAAGTAAATTCTTTGGAACCCAGAACACGTTTTAACAAACAGCTCTATTGATGGTAAGGTGGTGAAAAGCTTTTCAGATTATTCTGGTCAGAGTGTGGCTACGTCATCAATAAAAATAAAAATGAATGGGAAACCGAACAAGTAGATTATTGGTATTTAAATAATATAAATTTTTGAATACCAATCATTATAAAAAGTATACTTAATTAAGGAAAACATAAAAATCTCACCATACGTATATTTTTGGCATTAAAACTAATTTATATGTAACCTAGTCAAAACTCCAAGCCAAAGAGGAAATTGCATTTTGAAACAAACCTGTGAAATGGTCATCCACTCTGTGTGAACATATCTAATGAGAAAAACTAACTGCATTGTGAGGCACCATCCCTACCAGAAAAATCTGAGCTAGTTCTACAATTTATTTATGTCTATTACAATGTCTCTCATCACCTAATATCTGCCAATGTTTACCATTTTGTCTTCTGAATTTATACTGGGTAAATATAATCCCCTTTTACATAACAGTTCATCAATTATTTGGGGGGAACCACTCTGTCCTTCCTAAAATTCTTTCTCTCTATGCTAAATATCCTAATTCTTCCAATCCATTCTCATACAGCTTGATTTTCAGACCTCTTCATAGTTTAATCACCCTTCTCTATATACACTCCAGCTTTATAATTTCCAGTGCTGGATTTATTTATCAGTCAGCTGTTGAGGTATAACCACTTCAATACCCAGCAGCCTAAAACAAAAACCAATTTTTATCACTCATGAGTCTATGTATGATATTATTTTTCTGGTCTCGGTTGGGCATATTCTTACATCCTGGCCAGCTGTGGGTCAGGTAGGCAGTTCTGATGATGTTGGCTGAGCTCCCTCACGTTTTCTGTCCGCTAGTGCTAAACAGGTTCTGGAAGCTTCAACTGGGGCAACTGGCCTCTCTTCCACATGGTCTTTATCTCCAAGCAGGCTAGCTCACGTTTGCACGGACCACTGAGAGAGAGAAGCTGCACAAGGACAATAGAGACCCAAGCTCAAGACAGGCACCACGCCATTCTACTGTAATCTATTGGCCAAAGCTTGTTAAGAGTCCAGCCTAGAATCAAGGAATGGGAAGAAGACTCCACCTCTTCATGGAAGGAGCTGCACTGTCACATTGTAAATGTGGTAGATAAATGGAGAGAAAAAATTAGAACTATTTTTGTAATCAATCTGCTACAATTTCCAACAGTTAGACTAAGCATGTACAGAAATATCAAAAGGAGAGAGACAGGATAGAGACAATTTGAAAGAGTTTTGTATTTAATATATTGCTTTCATTTATTGAAATAATTATCTTAGAAATAATTAAAATTTAGTTTGGGTTATTATATTTACTTTACAAATTAGTATTGATATTTATTTTGAGTGACATATGGGAAAGAAGGCCACCATAAGCCTTTCAGTGCTTCTGGCTAAAAAATTTCTTAATTCAAGCTTTTAGTTGATGCCCTTTGCCACCAAATTGCACCATCACCTGGCCCCAAAACAAGCTTGAGGATATTTTTGGTAGCTCAAAGGACTGCATGTTCCACTCCAACAAGACCTCACTAACTACATGCAAAAACCACCTCACCACACTGCCTGGTGCCCAACTTTGACCTTCAGAGAGGATTGACTGTTTTATACTCCTACTTTCCAAATCTCACAGAAATTTCTCTTGCAGCCAACCCGTTGTGAATTTAAGTTAATGTTTGTTAAGTAGTGCCCCAGGGTGTTGATGGTAAGCCAGAGTTCAACAAAAGACCATAAGGGAATAGAAATAGGGAAGTCTGTAATTCACAGGTCCTGGAGGAAGTATGCGGTGTGCCTTCAGGGGTCACGCAGGGATGTCAAGGCAGAGGGCAGACAGAGGGAGTGAGGCAGGACTTGCTGCACGTGCCTTTACCTGGGTCCACAGGAGGAGTGCTTTGGTGTTCCCAGGCTAAGGCTGGATTGATCAAGTCAAACCAAAAAAAGGTAGAGTTTTGGTAAACTTCCTCGGGCGTCTTTTCTAATGGGGCACAAGAGGAAGGCCCTAGGAGGCAGGGGAGAGGGCTTTTTAAAAGGGCAGATGGGAGTCATATCAGGATATCCGGAGTCACGTCACATTTACTTGTGACTCTGTTTTCTAGGCCATGTGCTAAGGGGTTGGGGATGGGCCTACCATCAGTTCAAGGCCTTCCGCAGTCCACTTGGAAACACAAAATGGATGCCATGGCAGCAATATTGTGGAGTAGTTTAGCTAAACTCTCAACACAACTCTAAACTGAAACCATAAAGGGAAGAAAGAAATTCTAGGAAATATTGTTCAGTTTAGCTAAGTCGACAAAATTGGAAAACAAACCAATTCACCTTTTTCAACTTGAGATATATGTAAGTATCTCTTAATCATAGTTATCCCCCAAAGAAAGATAAAAACAAAGTCACGCTTCCAACTAACATGAGGCCAGTGAACTTCATACGACCAAAAAAACACTAAACTTCTCTCAAAAAAGGATAAAAGTCCTCATGTCACTTTATCTCTTTTTCTCCTCATTGAGCTGAGGCACATTTTAAATGTTGAATAAAGTTAAGTAGTATTAGCACATTTTATATTAAATTATAGTGGTAATGGAATTTAAAAAAAGGAACTGATGAGTTCATGCACGCATATTCATATAAAAGTAAGGAAGAAACACTCATAAGTATTTAGTGTGTAGCCGATAGTTATAATTTGACACTTCTGTATTTCCTTTGCCCTCAGTGAGCCCCTTTGCAGGCCATGATTCCTTGCCTACAAGGATGACACAAACCTGCATTTCTGAAAGGTCTGGGCTTTAGCAGTCCTGCTTGTATTGAGTACTTTGTAGTTTTCCATTTCCTTTATGACAAAACATGGGGCACTAAAAGGGTACCCAAGGCATCTACTTCATTCCAGGCACATGTCTTCTTACCCCATAGTAGCAAATTGATTTTCCCTGAAGAGTCAGGATCACTTATTTCAGAGAATATAGTAATCCCTTTCTTTGTGGATTCATTGTCATGAGAATTCTAAAGTGGCCATGTGGCAGTCTCTACTTCTAGTTTAATAAAGCAATTGTGTCCCCTGGTGGGAGCATTCATTCCTTAGGAACTAAGACATATCAAGCAGCAAAGCCCAAAGACACGAGGGCAGGAAGTAAAACTTTCACTAATAGTTCATTTACTAGGGGTAAGAGTAAGAGAATTACCCCCAAATTTTATCCCTTGTTTCCTGAGTTATGAATGTTTGTTGTGGGACAAATAGCACTAAATATTGGTCACAACATATACCACATCCTGGGGGTTATTCTAACCCCAGAAGCTGATGTGCCCATCTAGCCCAGTAACAGAATCTCCTAAAAGCTTTTTCACTATTTTATTATGCTAGTTGCTTCAGGATGATGAGGACCATAGGAGTGAATAAATTCCATAAGCATGAACCAGTTTCCAGATACATCAATTTTTCCTTCACCCTGAAAGTCTTATCTTAACATGTTCCAGATATGCGGACTCTAGAAATTTCACTGAAGCAGCAAACTATTGAATTTTTATGGCATTTATCTCCTTCCCTCTGGTACACATGGATATTATCAATGTGTCTAGAGAAGCTACTTCCTCCTCCTCACCATGTCCAAGGAGAACTCTATCATTAATTGAATGACTTAGTGATGTTCTGCAATGGAAAGGTCATCAAAGAATCTATGGACGAGATTATGATATTGGACTAGGAAGCTGATATTGCCTTAGTATAGGACAGTGAAGCTGTTTTCCTGGCTCTGCAAGGAGAAAGCAAAGAGTTCCCAATAAATAGATAGCATATATAAATCAAAGTAGCATTTGTTACATTAATTGATGCATTCCAGGTACTGGAGATTATGTCTGTTTGCTCCAGCGTCAAAATTACATCTGAAATGGTGGCTAAAACCATACTCATAAATGACCATAATTGCCTCTGGAAATTAAATGCCACAACTTGGTCCCTGCCATCATAGGACACATCATCCTTATTGAATCAAGGATCTCAATTCAATGGTAGTAGTTTCCACTGTCATTCCTGGCCTACAGAGAATAACCAGCACAGAGATATTCAAGAATACTAGAATTCCCTTCTGGATGTATTTCTCATAGCTTTTGTGAAGGAAATCATCTCTGGACATTACAAAAAATATAATAAATTGAGTGGGTGAGACTTTCATGATAAGTTCACTCTGGAATTCTGATTTCCTTTAGCCTTTGGATGCCTTCCTCTACACTGCACCAAGGAAGTTATGGCATTTCAACTTCATTTAGTGTAGGCCATATTTGAGTTCAAAGTTTAGTTGCTATTCCAAGAAAACTGTTACTCCCAGTCACCAGAGCTAACCTATTGAATCCAGAATCTATGCTTAATGCAAGCATATCAAAAAATTCAACCTGACCCAACATTATATTTCCTCCATCCTGCCCCGGTAGCTTTAGGATCTATTCCCATATCTGGAGTGGTAAATCTCTGATGATTTTCATCTGCTTTCTACCTCCTGGGTCCTGCCAGAACTTGAATCTGGTTATAGGTCTACAAGCAATGAGAACTGGTTACCCCTTCCCATTTTCAGGGTAAAATCCTCCCCACTCATTGCCCTACATTTAACACATGCAACCTTGTGATTTTACAAATTAATTTTGTACCGTAATGTAGCACTCTCATGATTAGACTTGAGGTTTGGTTTTCAGAAATCTTGGCCCTGTGCCTGGCTAAGGGCCTTTATTTTAGGGCAAAGTCCTAAAACTCTGCTTTCTTATCCACAGTTTAAGGTGGAAAATTAAAGCCCCATGGTCCTCATTTTCTTCCTTCAAGTTCTCCTATGTACTCTCAAGTAACGAACAAACTCCTTTACGGTCTTTATTTTCACAAAAATGTTCTAAACCAGCACCACTCGACCTAAAGTATAGCCTTTCATAATCACTTGATTTTAGGTGTCCTCATAATCATTTGACTAACTGCTTTGCCATTGTATGGCATGGACAACCAGTGTCACTTTTACCATTTGCAACAAGGTTATTAAGGCAGTTAAATTTAATAAGATCAGGGAATCAATTCCAGATATCCCAGAAAATATTTGGATAATACATCCTTAAGTTTTTATTTCTCTAGAACCACTTTAGTACCAATTTCAGTGTCAGGGTTTTAGCAGGGAGCAAAACCACAATATAGAATATGTGGTTAGCAATACGGAATAAGATTTGTGATAAAGATGATAAAGATTCCACAGATGTAATTCTTGGTAAAGTTTACAGGAAGTTGTTGCCTCTCAGCTGGTGTTGGATTAGAAGTCACCGTAGGTTAGCAGGGACGGTAGTCAGGAAGAAAAGTTGCACGTGAAGCAGGGGGAGATAGGGCAAACTGGAATCATTGCAGATGAAGTAGAATCTGTCTCTTGCCACCTCCAACCTGGGTGATGTGGGAGTTCTGAAGAAGCTGACATCTTTTACCTCCAATCTGCACATCCCTGGCCCAAAGGTAAAATAAGCTGAAGGAGGAGATCCAATGGAATCTGTGTGAGCTGTAGTGCTGACTGTTGCAGAGGCCATCAGTTCAGTCCCAAATGCATGAGCTTCAGGAATGTCTGGTGACCTGCACCAACTATCCAAACACAGCAGATGCTGCCTCCCTTCCACTTTCCAAATCTTATATAAATTTTTCTTGTTGCCAACAACCTTATAGGGAAAAGAATTCTGGAAAATTCACAAGAATTTAATTTTACTTTAGTAGACAAGCTATACTTATCTGATAAGTGGTTTTTATCCAGGAGTTATAGATGTGAGTTATTTATTTGTATCATTTGGTTAGTGATATCATTTTACAAGAAGTAGAATATTTTTGTAAATTCAGTCACATATCTAACATTAACTTATTTCATGCACAAAGTTTTAGGAATATATCTGATTGATTTGAAACCTTTAGTTACTCCTAAAATTTTAGTTTCCAATTTTTTGTCCCTTCTTTACCAATCCTAATACCTTTATAAAAAAGTAAATTGTTTGTAAATACTGATTGCATGCAGGAATTGCTGATATTAAAAGATTAATGAGTTATATTTCTTAACTCAAAAGCTCCCCATAAGTAAATATAAATGTGTTATATTTCTTCTTGTGAGTTTATATTAGGATGTAAACTCCAAAGCAAGTCATACTGCAATTTTTAAAGTTCTTTTTATCCTCAATGGAAATACACTGATGTTAACATACTTCAAAAGCAGAAAAGTTCAATGGAGAGAATTTTATATTGATATATAGAGAATAAAGGGCCAAAAAAAATATCCTACAGCATCTCTGAAATCACCTGAGATTTCCTTGAAATTTTATTCCACTGAGATGAAATTCAGGGAAATGTGTAGGTGCCACTGTGAGGTTGACACATGCATTCACTTCATTTCTGCCACTAACTCTTTAAACACTCTTGGTTATTTCTGCACATAACCATCCATTGTGAGAAATGGGTATTTTTAGATGCCCATTCCAGGGCAAGAGAATACACTATTCATGACAAGAAATACTAGTTTTTATGGCCTGAGGCCTAAAAGGAATTTGTGTATTCTAAACTTAGCAAATCAGATGAAGCTAAAATAAATATTACACATCACTTGTCTGTTTGTGTATTCATTTTAAAATGAAAGTTTTCTTGGTAAAATATTTGTGAAGTAACTGTGTTAGCTGGGTACAGGATTTTTATTTATGCACTTATTTAATTATTTGCCTAAATATAATAGAAATGGGAGAAATAGGGATGGGTGGGAATAAAAGGAGGGAAGAGTTGGCTTCTTCAATTTTGCACCAATCTTTAAGTAACATCTTACCATTTCTTTCTCAAAGCAATCAAGGGAGGAGAAAACAATGGTACTTATTCTCTAGGGAAAAATAAAAGCCTCATAAATTATTGAAGATAGAATTGGACAGGTGGAATAAATTTTTTGACCCACCTTCTAGAGTAATGGAAATAAAAACAAAAATAAACAAATGGGACCTAATGAAACTTAAAATCTTTTGCACAGCAAATGAAATCATAAACAAGACGAAAAGACAACCCTCAGAATGGGACAAAATATTTGCAAACGAATCAATGGACAAAGGATTAATTTCCAAAATATACAAGCAGCTTATGTAGAGCAATATCAAAAAAACAAACAACCCAATACAAAAATGGGTAGAAGACCTAAACAGACATTTCTCCAAAGAAGATATACAGATTGCCAACAAACACATGAAAGGATGCTCACCATCACTAATCATTAGAGAAATGCAAATCAAAACTACAATGAGGTATCACCTCACACTGGTCAGAATGGCCATCATCAAAAACTCTACAAACAATAGATGCTGGAGAGGGTGTGGAGAAAAGGGAACCCTCTTGCACTGTTGGTGGGAATGTAAATTGATACAGCTACTACGGAGAACAGTATGGAGGTTCCTTAAAAAACTAAAAATAGAATTACCATATGACACAGCAATCCCAATACTGGGCATATACCCAGAGAAAACCATAACTCAAAAAGACACATGCACTCCAGTGTTCATTGCAGCACTATTTACAATAGCCAGGTCATGGAAGCAACCTAAATGCCCATCAACAGATGAACAGATAAAGAAGATGTGGCACATATATACAATGGAATATTATTCAGGCATAAAAAGGAACAAACTTGGGTCATTTGCAGAGATGTGAATGGACCTAGAGACTGTCATACAGAGTGAAGTAAGTCAGAAAGAGAAAAACAAATATCATATATTAACACATATATGTGGAATCTAGAAAAATGGTGCAGATGAACCTGTTTGCAAGGCAGAAATAGAGACACAGAAGTAGAGAACAAACATATGGACACCAAGGGGGGAAAGAGGAGGTAGGATGAATTGGGAGATTGGGACTGACATATATACACTAATATGTATAAAATAGACACCTAATGAGAACCTGCGGTATAGCACAGGGAACTCCACTTCACTGTACAGTAGAAACTAACACAACATTGTAAAACAACTATACCCCAATTTTTTAAAAAACATAATTTTCAATAGCTTAAACATGAGAAACAGCCTACAGAGCTTGTACATGGCAACCTCCTGCATTCAGGTGAACTCAACATGTAAGACACACAAAATGAGACGTGCACACTCACCAATGGTCGGAGTGCACGGGGACTGAACGTGCCCTTCACACCTTCATGGGACTGACAGTGTCAGGACACACAGTTGCTGTCCTCAGATCCTCTGCGCTGTGAGCTGCAATGCAAAGGCTTCTCTGAATATTGTTCGCTGTTACTTAGAAGCTTCTGATTTGCATCTTAATTTAGAGGGTGCTTTTTGCCACAGGCACTGCCCCATGATTACAGAGGTTATACCAGAAAAATGATTTTGAACATGACAAGGTTTGGCACTTAACTGGAGGGTGCTGGGGAAAAAATTAAAATCCTGTTATTTTCACTCTTGAGTCTTTATTTTGAGGTTCCAGGAAAATAATGCATGGTATTTCTGGAAAATGAATGCAACATTCTGTCTTCCTCTCTTTCAAAATAGACTTAATCAGTCAGCCAGTATTTATGAAATTGATATTCGTAATAGAGGACCATTGTATATTGGTTCAAAGGCTAGAAAGTGTGTTCACATCTCTTTGTTACCTTGCTCTCAGTTCTACAGTGTAGATATAGGATAAGTGTTTATGATCCTCATTTTTTACAAAGGAGCTATTTCAGATTGAGGAAAGTTATTGACTTAACTGGTCAAACAGCTGGTCTGGCTTTCGTTGTAGCTGTCATCCCAAAATAGTTCACAGTCTAGAGCATTCAGGTGGAGCATAGTGAGATAGAATGACTTTCTGCCTCTTAACAGATTTTTTACTTCACTTTTAGTCCATGTATTAGATGCAGCTTGAAAGGAATATAATAACACTAACAAAATAATAACTGATTTTATTGAGCTTTTATTATGTACCAGGCACTATGCTAACCACTTTGCATGTCTCATTTCACTCAAGAATTGCAACAACCCCATGAAAGAGGAGCTATTATTGCTGCTATTTTAGAGATGAGAAACGTTCCCAACTCTAAAATCTGTGTAGCTAAATACAGACAGTGATAACTCAGTCAAAAGGTGATTCCAAAAAGTCAGTCTCTTAATGTAAAGAAATTGGAAATACCTTAGCCAAATTATTTTGTTTACATTCTCCTATTATGTATTTCCAGGACTGTTAATTGTGTAAAAATGTTTAATTCTGAAACAACTCTTGCAATAAATATAAAATACAAGTTCTAAGTGAGAAGAACACACTGTGTTGCAGATTAATGACACTGCCTTTTCTTTTTTAAAGGTATATAAAAATACTGGTGCACCTTATAATCTATGAGTTTTATATCAGACAAAATGTGGTACTTTTAATCTACTGAAGTCTTAGTATTTTAACACCAGCAAAGAGAATAAAGGATTCAAAAATACATAAACCTTTATTTGATATTCCACTGCTTATTATCTCTGAGTATAATTGGGAGGTAAGCCAATCGAATTCTATAATTCTATAAGTTCTGTCTAGTCCTCATAGAACTTCAGTCTATGAACAAAGTCGTTGCTAGAAGAGAGAAGAAATGCGTGTCTTGTTGACACAGGTAATCACCTGGCTATGACCTCCAACAAGAGAGCATGAACACCACAAATGCCCAGGGTAAACCCAGTTCACCTTGGAGCACTGGAACCCCGTGGTCAGTGCACATGTTTCAACTAAATGAACATGAAATCCCAAAGGGTCACCAGAGATTCACACCATGCTGCCCCAATATTCTTCCTTTGTATATTGTAAATATTTATATTTTCACATGTAAAATATTATTTAATTTATGAGTTTATGGTATCTGATGTTCCTCTCAAGTAAGCAAAATCTACCTGCAAGCAGAACATTTTTATCTCTACATTCTCAAGACCTAGAATATGCTGAACCTATAGTAATGACTTAACAGATATTTGTGGAACTGAACTAGATGCTACTTCTATTTTTCTTATTTACCTGGTTATTGACCATCAGCCAAAGATATAGATTTGCTGCTCCTAAATCACAAGCACAGTCTCAGAAGTCTCACATTTTAGGCAGCACTGCAGAGCGGTTAAAAGCAAGGGCTCCAGACTTGAACAGATTAGGTTTAGAGTCTTGATGCTCCCTAACTAGCAGGGGAGACCTTGGGAAATAATGCACTTTCCAAATCTCAATTTAATCCCTATAAATGCATATAATAAGTATTACTTATCTTCTGGGATAAGTGATACATATCCCAGAAGAAGAGTTAAATGATTCGATTAAATAGAACATTTAAAACATTTAGCATAACGTCCAATATGTGGTAAGCATTCTGAAAGTTCTACATATTAGTATTAATATTATTGTTATTATCATCAGTCAAGGCTCCAACAGAAAACAAATCCAAAATAAGTGGTTCAAAGAAAGAGACGATCATGAGGGACAATTTACAGAGATTTGGGCAGGATTCAGGAAGCCAACTAAATCTGCTGGAGCAAGCAGAGATTAGAAACAACGGAGAGGGCTTCCCTGGTGGCGCAGTGATTGAGAATCTGCCAGCCAATGGAGGGGACATGGGTTCGAGCCCTGGTCTGGGAAGATCCCACATGCCGCGGAGCAACTAGGCCCATGAGCCACAACTACTGAGCCTGCGCGCCTGGAGCCTGTGCTCTGCAACAAGAGAGGCCGCGATAGTGAGAGGCCCGCGCACCGCGATGAAGAGTGGCCCCCGCTCGCTGCAACTGGAGAAAGCCCTCGCACAGAAACGAAGACCCAACACAGCCAAATATAAATAAATAAATAAATAAATAAAGAGTAAGGGTCGCTGATTTAAAAAAAAAGAAAGAAACAACGGAGAAAGGCTGCCTCTAGTCCTGATGGGGCAATGGGAGAAAGTGCATTCCTAGAACACAGTGAGGGCTTGAGTCTGGGCCGGCAGGATCTATAGTCACGAAAGCATGCAGGTACTGCTAGAAGTGAGGCTCTAAAGTTGGAAATGTGCAGGGAGGAAAGCGCCATACTTTTCTCCTTCCACCCTCCAATCTCTTGCCAGTCCTCCTCATTAGTTGAAACCAACAGGGTGACACAATTCAAAAGGTAGCCCTCTGGAAAATTAAGTGGGGCAGAAAAAAAAGATTAATTTGAAAGGGTAGAGGTGGCAAATTAGTACACTCTCTACACCCACATTGGGACATAATAAAAAATTCTTTAATCTTTCTCCCCCATGGTCCATCAGCTCCCATATAAATTTGCATGGTGTCCATGAGAATAAATTAATAATTTTTCTCACTACTACAAAGAAGAAGCAATTTGACTGTATCTGAAATACTTGGATATATTATGAGAATGCATTTTAAAAATGGAATTGGGAAATAAAGCTATCGACAACCAGTCTCCGATACGGTCTCCCTTATGTTCTAACAGCAGCGCCTGAGTGGTCTTCTAAGGAAAAATTAAATGAAAAATTCATTGAAGTCAGACTCAAAGAGCTCAGTTTATGCTCAGAAATCGTATAACACTTCAAACCATGGTGAAGCAGCCCAAGCTGAGCTGATAATGAAAGGTATTTAAGATACTCTGGCCTTGGTTAATAGCAGATATAAGAGAAAAGATATTAAGAACAGGATTTAGGGAGGTGTAAAGACAATTTCTTCTTGATCTATTTCTCTTTATTGTTTTCTGGGCTGTTTCTTTCTCTGACTCTCCACTTCCCTCACTTCCTCTACCAAATCCCCCCCCACCCCCGTAACTAGAGTTCTTAGAATACTGTCTCCAAGATAGGAGAGAATCCCTGATTTGGGGAACATTATCTAGAGATCAGTAGTTATACAAATTTTGCAGAGAAATCAGGTTTACTAGTACACAAGTTTAGTTTGAAGCTGCAAACACTGTAACTTAAAAAAGCCTTTTTGTACATATTTCAGCCCAAAGAGCCATTGGACTTCCTCTAAAAAGTGGTTCTTTTTTCAAAGAGAAATGAACCACCAGCCAAATAGGTATCTGTACATGGAGAAAACTGCACAAAGACCCTAAGCACTTTTCCCCTGGAAGCTTTGCATTATAAAACCATCAGAGGTTCTGCACATAACAGCAAAGCTCCAGAAAAGCATGATTGGCAGTGTTTGTTGGTAAGAAGCTGTCATTTAAAAATCAGGCAAAGTAATCTGCAGGGCCTGAGACTGGGCAGGTACCTAGATATCTTGTTAAGATATTAAAATTGTCAGAGCTCTAAAAAAAAAAAGGGAAACATAGAATGTATAAATATTTTAATATTGAAATTATTATTACACGTGTCCTCAGAAACACATATAATTTTGGATCTTGCCTGGAAGAGGGGGATAAAATAAAGTAGTTCTATTTTTTTCTCTCCACTCGTATTATTTTTTCATCACCAATGTTTTTATCCTAATAGTTGTCAATCTGATCTCCTTCTAGACCATGATATACTTCTTGGTTAGAATTCCATTAATAAGAACAAAACAGATAATTAATTAAAAAATCACCGACAGCATTCTATGAGACACAGGATGTGGTGATCAATTATCTGGCTATATCCATATCAATACTTTAATCAGCAAATTAGCATTTCATCGTATACTATTTTCTATTTTTCTTCATTTGTGACTTTCTCCAACATATGCTGTTTCTCCTTTTCACTTCCGAAAGACAAAGCATAAAATAACACCAAGCTGTTAGGAAGTTAGGAAGTAATCACAGGTGAATGGATAAGAAAATGTAGTATACACATGCAATGGAATATTATTCAGCCTTAAAAAAGAAGGAGATCCTGCCATATGTGACAATATGGATGAACCTGGAGGACATTATGCTAAGTGAAATAAGCCAGTCACAGAAGGACAAATACTACATGATTCCAATTATATAGAGTAACTAAAATAGTTAAGTTTATAGATGCAGAGACTAGAATGGTGGTTGCCAGGGACTAAGGGAAGGAGAGAGAAATAAGAAGTTGCTGTTCAATGGATGTAACATTCCAGTTATACAAGATGAATAAGTTCTAGAGAGCTGCTGTGCAACATTGTACCTATAGTTAACAACCAAAGGAACACAAGGAAACTATTAAAGGAAATGTACATGTCAATTACCTAGATCATGGTGATGATTTTATGGTATTTGCATAAGTCCAAATTCATCACATTGTGTACATTAAAGATGTGAAGGTTTTTTTTTGTATATCAGTTATATCTGAATAATGCTGTTTTAAAAAGACATTTTTTTAAAAAAATATTCTTTTTATTTTATTATTTATTTTATTTATTTTTTTGGCTGTGTTGGGTCTTAGTTGCAGCACGCATGATCTTTTTTGCGGCATGAGAGATCTTTTTCGTTGCGGTGCGTGGGCTCTTCATTGCAGCGCGTGGGCTCAGTAGTTGTGGCACGTGGGCTTAGTTGCCCTGCGGCATGTGGGATCTTAGTTCCCTGACCAGGGATCAAACCCTCGTCCCCTGCTTTGGAAGGCGATTCTTTACTGCTGGACCACCGGGGAAGTCTCAAAAAAGACATATTTTTTTAAAAGGATTAATCAAAATGCTAACAGTCAAATAACTCACCTGGTAAGTTCTTCTTTCTGTAACTGTGTATTATATAGTATACCATATAGTGGTCAGCCAAGATTGTGTCCAAAAATGGATATAATTGATAGAGTAGTGAACTGTTATCCTGGGGTTCTGAGTAATAATCTATGTGTAATATATTCATAGGCAGGGAAAGTAACTCTTGATTAATATTTCTTATAATAAGAGATTGTATATTGAATGTTTCAAATTCACATTAATGTAAAAGCTTAACTTCCTTCCAGGTTTCTATATGGAGCAGAAGAGAACTCTCGAGGCTCCATCTACCTAAATCACTAATAGTACCAATAACTCATATTAATATTAATGAGTGATCTCAAATAATTTTCCTACGGCAGTAATGTATTTCAGTTTCAATAATTTTATGCTTTATAACCCCCAAATATAAGCCTATAAGTAATAAAGAAAACTAAAATCTATTGCTTGTAATCTTACTGTAGATCCAGATCTGGTGTAAGTGTTTTTATCTAGCTTACTAAACTAACTTAGGTCCTACAACTGCATTGGAAGCTGTGTGGGATTGGATTTCTTACTACTTTATGAAGTCTCCTCAATCAAAAAGGAAATAATAAAACAAATAAATATATGAATGTTTCCAAGCCACATGTAAAAGAAAGTTGATGGATACAAGACTCATTTCAGCAAGTGTCTCTTGGACTCATGGATTGCTATATGCACTGATGACACATCAAACAAATGAATAAACATCTACACAGCCCTATCTAATGTATCTTACTAATGTGTTCTTTTTACCTGTTGATTGGTTTGCTACAAATGTGCTTTTCCATCTTTCTTCATACAGTTAAGCCAAAAGTTTTGCAACACTCCAGTGACAACTGTGGTCAAGAAGGAAAAATCAGAAAGCCAGAAAAACAAGTGTGCATACACATGCAAACACACACGGGCAGAATGCAGACGGCAAGGTCAGGAATTGTCACTGCACACCTAAATTAGTATGGTGCCGCTCCATTACCATCCCATTCGTCTGGGTATGTTACCATTGTATTTACCTGCCATTTTTACAAGCAGTCAGCTGAGAAGATAACTGGGTAAAACCTCAAGACTGGAACTAGTATTTTCTGAACAAGTTTCTCAAAGCAAAGATTGTAACAGTATTTTAAAAGAAATAACCGCTAAAGAAATACATATTGAGATTTAACTTTATGTGGTTGCTATAGCCCTAAAAGTCTTCATATATTTTCTAAATATTTATTACTGAACCATAAAACACTAGTAAGATACTCATGAAGTTTAGTTATTGAAAAAAGAACATACTATGTATTTGGGGGTGGGTACTGAGGGAGTCTATTTGTTGCTATAATAATTGCTTTTGGAAAATGACCACAATGAGTAAATAGTAATTGCTTTCCTGAGCTTATTAGTTTTAATCCTGAATTATTTTGAATTCAAGTGTTTCTTTCTGACTTCCCTCCTGCTCACTACTACTGAAACCACACAGGAGTCTTTCCTTTAATTAATTACGGTGTAATTAAACAGCAGGTACCTACACAGAAGCGGAAGAGTCGGTTCCATCTGTTCTGCAGGGTCTCAGGGCGGTGACAAGAGAGTTCCCCCACGAATTCTACCTTAAGCAGTTGTTGTATTTTAATTTCCAGCTATCTCTTTGATAAATTGCTCTTATGATTTTACTTGATAATTCAACACTTCAAAATTGTAGCCCCTCCAGCATTTACCCTGAAAACATATAAAAAAGGATTATGAAGGGGAGGAGAGAATGTCTTTTATAAAATTCATATTGGCAAACGCAATTAAAAGAATACATCATTCACTTATTAATGTAAAACAGTGAGCAGACACCATTTCATGAGAACAATCAATTTTAATTTGAAGATACAGGGGATTCATAGACACAGAGAAGACTGACAATATTCCAGAATGTAGAATGTAGAGGGTGGGATGAGTTTTAGGGGAGGCATATATTAGTATCTTATTTTTAGCCTGGAAGAGTCCCCAAACTTCCAAAACCAGAAATGTAATTTTTGCTAAAAGAAAATTTTCAGAAAGGAGAAGTAAAAACATTAACATCTGGTTCTCAGATAACAGGACACGTATATCACTTGTTAATGTATATTCTAATTTTTATGAATCTCTCTTATTTCTTCTGCAAAGCTGTAAGTTTTGTGAGGGGAAGATGTCTATTTTGATTCATTTCTTTATCCTCACAGAAGATACTGGAGTGCTCGCTCAGTGGCTAGTTGCTGAATGGCAATAATTCAATCATCTATTTATTTCTGGCCCATTATAAAAACCCTACCTTGCTCCTCGATCACAGTATGTTCAGGTCTGGAGGGAGGTGGCTAGTGCTTTGAATGGTTGTCAAGGTCACAGCTTGGTCCTCTTTGAAGATAAAACTGATGCATTCCAGTTAAGTTTTCAGGACACTTACCTCTTAAATAGAAAGATTTTAATGAATATCATGTAGTGTAGGATATTAGGGGGATGACAAAAATAAAGGAGATCCATAAGGTCTGAGTTTGTAATAGATGCTTATTTTGTCTGGATATTAGAAAAAAAAATTAAATTTATTTGCCTACAATAGTAAGTTAAAACAATGCTACACTTTAACTAAGATTAAGAACCAAGACACATATTATCAATTATAATGTAATTATTAAACTAAACTATCAATCACTGATTCAATGAATATGTATTAACTTTATGTGGTGAGTAAACACAAACTAATCCCTGCATACATGGAGTATACAGACCTTTGTTAAAATTGACAAAATGTCCTTAGGACAAGGAAATTGCAAAATAGTAAACAGCAAGAGATCCTGTAGTACAGGTGTTTTACCAAGCCAAGGAGACCAGGAGATGACCCCTGAGTTGAGATGAGAACAGCAAGTCAGACCTGACCAGGTAGAAAAGGAAAGGAAGAGTTTCTGAGCACAGGGAACAGCACATGCAGAAACTGTCTGTAGGTTTCCATAAAACAGTGAGAAAGCTGTTGTGGTAGTCCAATGAGGATCAATGGCAGATTTGGCTAGGACGGTGGTGGCAGTAGTGATGGAATGATGCAATGAAATTATAGACATACATTACAGTATTTTTACATGATATTGCGACGGTTGTACACCACTCTGAGTTTCATCATCTTTATTTTTTTTATTATTTTTTTAACATCTTTATCGGAGTATAATTGCTTTACAATGGTGTGTTAGTTTCTGCTTTATAACAAAGTGAATCAGCTTTACATATACATATATGCCCATATCTCCTTCCTCTTGCATCTCCCTCCCATCCTCCCTACCCCACCCCTCTAGGTGGTCACAAAGCACCGAGCTGACCTCCCAGTGCTATGCAGCTGCTTCCCACTAGCTATCTGTTTTACATTTGGTAGTGTATATATGTCCATGCCACTCTCTCACTTCGTCCCAGCTTACCCTTCCTCCTCCCCGTGTCCTCACATCCATTCTCTATGCCTGCGTCTTTATTCCTGTCCTATCCCTAGGTTCTTCAGAAAACTTTTCTTTTTTTTTTTAGATTCCATATACATGTGTTAGCATACAGTATTTGTTTTTCTCTTTCTGACTTACTTCACTCTGTATGACAGACTCTAGGTCCATCCACCTCACTACAAATACTCAATTTCATTTCTTTTTAGGGCTGAGTAATATTCCATTGTATATATGTACCACAACTTCTTTATCCATTCATCTGTCAATGGACACTTAGGTTGCTTCCATGTCCTGGCTATTGTAAGTAGTGCAGCAATGAATATTGTGGTACATGACTCTTTTTGAATTATGGTTTTCTCAGGGTATATGCCCAGTAGTGGGATTCCCGGGTCGTATGGTAGTTATATTTTTAGTTTTTTAAGGAACCTCCATACTGTTCTCCATAGTGGCTGTATCAATTTACATTCCCACCAACAGTGTAAGAGGGTTCCCTTTTCTCCACACCCTCTCCAGCATTTATTGTTTGTAGATTTTTTGATGATGGTCATTCTGACTGGTGTGAGGTGATACCTCATTGTAGTTTCGATTTGCATTTCTCTAACGATTACTGATGTTAAGCATCCTTTCATGTGTTTATTGGCAATCTGTGTATCTTCTTTGGACAAATGCTTATTTAGGTCTTCTGCCCATTTTTGGATTGGGTTGTTTGGTTTTTTGGTATTGAGCTGCATGAGCTGCTTGTAAATTTTGGAGATTAATACTTTGTTGGTTGCTTCGTTTACAAATATTTTCTCCCATTCTGAGGGCTGTCTTTTCATCTTGTTTATGGTTTCCTTTGCTGTGCAAAAGCTTTTAAGTTTCATTAGGTCCCATTTGTTTATTTTTGTTTCTATTTCCATTTCTGTATGAGGTGGGTCAAAAAGGATCTCACTGTGATTTATGTCATAGAGTGTTCTGCCTATGTTTTCCTCTACGAGTTTTACAGTGTCTGGCCTTAAGGTCTTTAGGTCCTTAATATATTTTGGTCTTTAGGTCTTTAATATATTTTGAGTTTATTTTTGTGTGTGGTGTTAGGGAGTGTTCTAATTTCATTCTTTGACATGTAGCTGTCCAGTTTTCCCAGCACCACTTGTTGAAGAGGCTGTCTTTTCTCCATTGAATATTCTTGCCTCCTTTATCAAAAATAAAGTGACTATATGTGTGTGGGTTTATCTCTGGCTTTCTATCCTGTTCCATTGATTAATATTTCTGTTTTCATGCCAGTGCCATACTGTCTTGATTACTGTAGCTTTGTAGTATAGTCTGAAATCCGGGAGCCTGATTCCTCCAGCTCTGTTCTTCTCTCTCAAGATTGTTTTGGCTATTCGGGATCGTTTGTGTTTCCATACAAATTGTGAATTTTTTTATTCTAGTTCTGTGAAAAATGCCATTGGTAGTTTGAAAGGCATTGTATTGAAACTATAGATTGCTTTGGGTAGTATAGTCATTTTCACAATGTTGATTCTTCCAATCCAAGAACATGGTATATCTCTCCATCTGTTGGTATCATCTTTAATTTCTTTCATCAGTGTCTTATAGTTTTCTGCATACAGGTCTTTTGTCTCCTTGGGTAGGTTTATTCCTAGGTATTTTATTCTTTTTGTTGCAGTGTTAAATGGGAGTGTTTCCTTAATTTCTCTTTCAGATTATTCATCATTAGTGTATAGGAATGCAAGAGATTTCTGTGCATTAATTTTGTATCCTGCTACTTTACCAAATTCATTGATTAGCCCTAGTAGTTTTCTGGCAGCGTCTTTAGGATTCTCTATGTATAGTATCATGTCATCTGCAAACAGTGACAGCTTTACTTCTTCTTTTCCAATTTGTATTCCTTTTATTTCTTTTTCTTCTCTGATTGCTGAGGCTAGGAGTTCCAAAACTATGTTGAATAATAGCAGTGAGAGTGGACAACCTTGTCTTGTTCCTGATCTTAGTGGAAATGGTTTCAGTTTTTTAACATTGAGAACGATGTTGGCTGTGGGTTTGTCATATATGGCCTTTAGTATGTTGAGGTAAGTTCCCTCATGCCTACTTTGTGGAGGGTTTTTATCATAAATGGTGTTGAAGTTTGTCAAAAGCTTTTTCTGCATCTATTGAGATGATCATATGGTTTTTTACCCTTCAGTTTGTTAATATTGTGTATCACATTGATTGATTTGCATATATTGAAGAATCCTTGCATTCCTGGGATAAACCCCACTTGATCATGGTGTATGGTCCTTTTAATGTGCTGTTGGATTCTGTTTGCTAGTATTTTGTTGAGGATTTTTGCATCTATGTTCATCAGTGATATTGGCCTGTAGTTTTCTTTCTTTGTGACATCTTTGTCTGGTTTTGGTATCAGGATGCTGGTGGCCTCATAGACTGCATTGGGGAGTGTTCCTCCCTCTGCTTATCATCTTTAAATACATACACAAAACATGACTCATGAAGGGCAAATCAAGTTTGATATGAATAAGATTTTACATGGTACCCATGGAAGAACGATTTCTGACAGGTAAGGTTTCCTTGCCATTAAAAGTCAAAATGCTATAGATTTAATGCAAAGGAAAGATTAGAAATCTCTATACTGTCAGCAGGATAAGCTTTATAACAATTACAGAGAAGCCGAAGAAGTTATTGAGGCCAATAGAGTTAATATGTGTGTGTGAGCAGTGATAATACAAGACTTTAATTAAATGAATACGTTTAATTTGGGCGACCATAACACAAACCTTACAGCAACAACCATCCACATGCACCTAAAATTGCAAATGAAATATAAACTGTCCAAATTAAAGTGTAATGGAAATGACCGATAATTTGATCTATTCCAAAAACATGACATTTTACATTACAGACACGGGTCATTAAAAGTCATTAACACTATTCACTTTGAGATAGAAATATAACAAAAATTTATCAGGAAATTTGAAAGCAATATAATACAAAATTCAGACTAAAAAAATGATTTCAATGATTCTTAACCATATCTTACGCATTATGTAGGATAAAATGACATTGTATTTCCGAAATCAAGCATCCTATAGATGCAGAAAATTCATGATAGCAAGTGACACTATAAATTGTGTGTGTGTGTATGTGTGTCTGTGTGTGTGTGTGTGTGTGTGTGTGTTACCATGGTATTATAATGTCTATAGGGTACTGAATGATGCAGTTATACTACTAAAATTTTACGGAAAAGGTTAAACCTCAAATATTATCTAACTAGTTAGCAAGCTAGCTATTATTAAGACCATAATACACATTGGATGGCAAAATTATTGAAATTCATCTGCTAGAATGAATTTTGGAACAAAAACTTTATAAAAGATGAGCACTTTGGCTAATTCTCCAGTTGTTACATGGTGTGTAATTTAAATACAACAATGGAGGATGTTGATAGTTTTAGTACCACCCATCTCTATCCCTATTTCTGTTTTTCAAAGGCCAATACTTGCAACTCCTGGTTTTCACTCTTTATCCCTTTTTAGACTAGTACATTTGTACTACTATTTATTGATTCACCAATTGTCTTCCTGTTAAGGTAGAGAAGAATTAAGCTCTTTTGCATCATTATCTCCCTTCACTTTCCCTCTATACTGTCACCTATTCATAATATTTAATTAATTCAGACAGATTTTATATTGTTATGATTATGCAAATGTCACTCACTGTTAAATCCAGTAGTTTTGTGTTACATTTCATTTGTGAACATGTACAGTGAACATAACATCCAGAAGCTACTAGTTGCTTGTGTTTCATCTACTTGTTTGTATATATTGTGATTGATATTCTTTCTCCATCTATTCCAGTAGATTTTTAATATCTATTTTCAAATATGAAATATTTCCAAATGCCTCGACTGCTTTATCAGTTCTACAGGCTTTATCACTTATCTGTCAGAAACAACTTCCTTACACGTCAGATTTTTAATAAGAACTTTACTCTTTTGCATGAATCAGCTCCATTTCCCCCACTAAATATCTTTTTTTCTGGAACACTTCTTATTTCTTTTTCAATCTGAATTCTATGCTGTCCTGAAGCCATCAACCTAGGAACTTCCCTCAACACTTTCATGGCTTGGGTATCTGTTTCCTCGGTTCCTAATTCTGAGTCTGTTCCCTTGCCTGAATGGAGTACTTTTTGAAGTATACATTTTAAGTTTCTTTTGTTCTACTTCACCATTAGTAATGACTTTGGGTGTAGAATTCAAGATTTTAAAATTTTTTATTGCAGAATATATAGGTATTGCTCTACCGTCTTCTAGTGAAGTTAAAGATTCTTACTTGTTTTTGATACTCAAGCCTTTGCCTGAGACAAGTATTGCTTTTATTTGGGTGTCTTTTATTTTATGCCTAATGTTAAAAATTTCACAGTGATGTGATTTAATATTTTACAGTTTACCTTTTGTACTATGGGACACTTTCTATGTGAAAACTCATGTTTTAAGTTCTGGAAATGTTCTTTTATTATTTCTTTGATAATTTCCTTTCAGTTTCTTAAAAAATATGTGAGACTCCCCACCCTGAATTGATATTCTAATAGCCCTATATATATGATTGTTGCAAGGATCAAATGAAACAATGTGCGGGTATAATGAAAGGAAAGTGTTATTGAAGGATAACTTCTTAAACTCCAAGATACACAAATGTGAAATAATTTTTAAGACAATTGATAGCAAAAGTTAAGCAGGTGATACACATCTGATTCAGCTAGGTATGGTAATAAATTTCCAAAAATATGATGCAGAATTGAAAAATTAAGCCATGGAATATGTCATCTGGTATGTAGCTTAATTGAATCACTAAGACTGATTATATTTGGCCAAGAAACATATGGTTTTTGCCCCAACATCTTATTCAAGTCATTACAAATTAATATCTTCTGCATAAATTGATGTTAAAAACATGCAGAAATATGATTATGTAGACTCTAGGATTTTATTTCTCTTGCCACATTTATAATATTGTTTAGAGTTTATGATATGGGTATTTCCTATATGGCAATATTCATAAACACTAAATTGCAAATTTTTGGTCTCTTGTTAGTGAAACAAAAACCAGTGCACACACTTCAAACATACTGTGATAATTGTCACACCTCCTTCCGGGTTGGTACAAAAATTTTCAAGTAAGAACAGGAAGACCCTGAAAGTTAAATTTCCTATTCTCTCTAAGAATACCACCAGTGTCAAAAGGGTAAAATTAGACTAAAGTTTGAAATAGAGCATCATGTTAGGAAACTCAAGTTACACTGAGTGTTTCATTGCATGTCTTTTATATAAAAGCTTCCTGTGGGGACAAAGAGGAGCCTGAACCAAGATGGCAGAATAGAAGGACATGCTCTCACTCCCTCTTGTGAGAACACCAGAATCACAACTAGCTGCTGGACAATCATCAACAGGAAGACACTGGAACTCACCAAAAAAGATACCCCACATCCAAAGACAAAGGAGAAGCCACAATGAAACGGTAGGAGGGGCACAATCACAGCAAAATCAAATCCCGTAACTACTGGGTGGGTGACTCACAGACTGGAGAACTTATACCACAGAAGTCCACCCACTGGAGTGAAGGTTCTGAGCCCCACGTCAGGCTTCCCAACCTGGGGGTCTGGCAACGGGAGGAGGAATCCTAGAGAATCAGACTTTGAAGGCTAGAGGGATTTGATTGCAGGGCTTTGACAGGACTAGGGGAAACAGAGACTCCACTCTTGGAGGGCACACACAAAGTACTGTGCACATCGGGACCCAGGGGAAGGAGCAGTGAACCCAGGGGAGACTGAACCAGACCTACCTGCTACTGTTGGAGGGTCTCCTGCAGAGGTGGGAGGTGGCTGTGGCTCACCGTGGGGACAAGAACACTGGCAACAGAAGTTCTGGGAAGTACTCCTTGGCGTGAGTCCTCCCAGAGTCTGCCATTAGCCCTACCAAAGAGCCCAGGTAGGCTCCACTGTTGGGTTGCCTCAGGCCAAACAACCAACACAGAGGGAACCCAGCCCCACCCATCAGCAGTCAGGTGGATTAAAGTTTTACTGAGCTCTGCCCAACATAGCAACACCCAGCTCTACCCACCACCAGTCCCACCCAATAGGAAACCTGCACAAGCCTCTTAGATAGCCTCATCCACCAGAGGGCAGACAGCAGAAACAAGAAGAACTACAATCCTGCAGCCTGTGGAACAAAAACCACATTCACAGAAACATAGACAAGAAGAAAAGCCAGAGGGCGATGTACCACATGAAGGAACAAGATAAAACCCCAGAAAAACAACTAAATGAAGTGGAGATAGGCAACCTTCCAGAAAAAGAATTCAGAATAATGATAGTGAAGATGATCCAGGACCTCAGAAAAACAATGGAGGCAAAGATCGAGAAGATGCAAGAAATGTTTAACAAAGACCTAGAAGAATTAAAGAACAAACAGAGATGAACAATACAATAACTGAAATGAAAACTACACTAGAAGGAATCAATAGCAGAATAACTGAGGCAGAAGAACAGATAAGTGTCCTGGAAGAGAGAATGGTGGAATTCACTGCTGTGGAACAGAAAAAAGAAAAAAGAATGAAAAGAAATGAAGACAGCCTAAGAGACTTCTGGGACAACATTAAATGCAACAACATTCGCATTATAGGGGTCCCAGAAGGAGAAGAGAGAGAGAAAGGACCTGAGAAAATATTTGAAGAGATTATAGTCGAAAACTTCCCTAACATGGGAAAGGAAATAGCCACCCAAGTCCAGGAAGCGCAGAGAGTCCCATACAGGATACTCCCAAGGAGAAACATGCCTAGACACACAGTAATCAAACTGGGAAAAATTAAAGACAAAGAAAAAATATTAAAAGCAGCAAGGGAAAAATGACAAATAACATAAAATGGAACTCCCATAAGGTTAACAGCTGATTTCTCAGCAGAAACTCTACAAGCCAGAAGGGAGTGGCATGATATACTTAAAGTGATGAAAGGGAAGAAACTACAGCAAAGATTACTCTACCTGGCAAGGATCTCATTCAGATTCGATGGAGAAATCAAAAGCTTTACAGACAAGCAAAACCTAAGAGAATTCAGCACCACCAAACAAGCTCTACAACAAATGCTAAAGGAACTTCTCTAAGTGGGAAACACAAGAGAAGAAAAGGGCTTACAAAAAGAAACCCAAAACAATTAAGAAAATGGTCATAGGAACATACATATCGATAATTACCTTAAACATGACTGGATTAAATGCTCCAACCAAAAGACACAGGCTTGCTGAATGGATACAAAAACAAGACCCATATATATGCTGTCTACAAGAGACCCACTTCAGACCTAGGGACACATACAGACTAAAAGTGAGGGAATAGAAAAAGATATTCCATTCAAATGGAAATCAAAAGAAAGCTGGAGTAGCAATACTCATATCAGATAAAATAGACTTTAAAATAAAGAATGTTACAAGAGACAAGGAAGGACACTACATAATGATCAAGGGATCAATCCAAGAAGAAGATATAACAATTATAAATATATATGCACCCAACATAGGAGCACCTCAATATATAAGGCAACAGCTAACAGCTGTAAAAGAGGAAATCAACAGTAACAAAATAATAGTGGGGGACTTTAACACCTCACTTACACCAATGGACAGATCATCCAAAATGAAAATAAATAAGGAAACAGAAGCTTTAAATGACACAATAGACCAGATAGATTTAATTGATATTTATAGGACATTCCATCCAAAAACAGCAGATTACACTTTCTTCTCAAGTGCGCATGGAACATTCTCCAGGATAGATCACATCTTGGGTCACAAATCAAGCCTCAGTAAATTTAAGAAAATTGAAATCATATCAAGCTTCTTTTCTGACAACAACGCTATGAGATTAGAAATGAATTACAGGGAAAAAATGTAAAAAAACACAAACACATGGAGGTTAAACACTACGTTACTAAATAACCAAGAGATCACTGAAGAAATCAAAGAGGAAATCAAAAAATACCTAGAGACAAATGACAGTGAAAACATGACGATCCAAAACCTATGGGATGCACCAAAAGCAGTTTTTAAGCGGGAAGTTTATAGCCATACAAGCCTACCTCAAGAAACAAGAAAAATCTCAAATAATCTAACCTTACACTTAAAGGAACTAGGGAAAGAAGAACAAACAAAACCCAAAGTAAGCAGAAAGAAAGAAATCATAAAGATCAGAGCAGAAATAAATGAAATAGAAACAAAGAAAACAATAGCAAAGATCAATAAAATTAAAAGCTGGTTCTTTGAGAAGATAAACAAAATTGATAAACCATTAAGATAAACAAAATTGATAAACCATTAGCCAGACTCATCAAGAAAAAGAGGGAGAGGACTCAAATCAGTAAAATTAGGAATGAAAAAGGAGAAGATAAAACAGACACTGCCTAAATACAAAGCATCCTAAGAGACTACTACAAGCAAATCTATGCCAATAAAATGGACAACCTGGAAGAAATGGACAAATCCTTAGAAAGGTATAACCTTCCAAGACCGAACCAGGAAGAAATAGAAAATATGATCAGGCCAATCACAAGTAATGAAATTGAAACTGTGATTAAAAATCTTCCAACAAACAAAAGTCCAGGATCAGATGGCTTCACAGGTGAATTCTATCAAACATTTAGAGAAGAGCTAACACCCATCCTTCTCAAACTCTTCCAAAAAATTGCAGAGGAAGGAACACTCCCAAACTCATTCTATGAGGCCACCATCATTCTGATACCAAAACCAGACAGAGATACTACAAAAAAGAGAAAATTACAGACCAATATCACTGATGAACATAGATGCAAAAATCCTCAACAAAATACTAGCAAACAGAATCCAGCAAGACATTAAAAGGATCATACCCCATGATCAAGTGGGATTTATCCCAGCAATAGAAGGATTCTTCAATATATGCAAATCAATCAATGTGATACACCATATTAACAAATTGAAGAATAAAAACCATATGATCATCTCAATAGATGCAGAAAAAGCTTTTGACAAAATTCAACACACATTTATGATAAAAAACTCTCGAGAAAGTGGGCATAGAGGGAACCTACCTCAACATAATAAAGGCCATATATGACAAACCCACAGTAAACATCATTCTCAATTGTGAAAAACTGAAAGCATTTCCTCTAAGATCAGGAACAAGAGAAAGATGTCCATTCTCACTACTATTATTCAACATAGTTTTGGAAGTGTTAGCCACAGCAATCAGAGAAGAAAAAGAAATAAAAGGAATACAAATTGGAAAAGAAGAAGTAAAACTGTCAGTGTTTGCAGATGACATGATACTATACATGGAGAATTCTAAAGATGCCACCAGAAAACTACTAGAGCTAATCAATGAATTTGGTAAAGTTGCAGGATACAAAATTAAGGCAGAGAAATCTCTTGCATTCCTATACAATAATGATGAAAAATCTGAAAGAGAAATTATGGAAACACTCCCATTTACCATTGCAACAAAAAGAATAAAATACCTAGGAATAAACCTATCTAGGGAGACAAAAGACCTGTATGCAGAAAACTATAAGACACTGATGAAAGAAATTAAAGATGATACCAACAGATGGAGAGATATACCATGTTCTTGGATTGGAAGAATCAATATTGTGAAAATGACTATACTACCCAGAGCAATCTACAGATTGAATGCAATCCCTATCAAATTACCAATGGCATTTTTTATGGAACTATAACAAAAAAATCTTAAACGTTGTATGGAGACACAAAAGACCCCATATAGCCAAAGCAGTTTTGAAGGAAAAAAACGGAGCTGGAGGAATCAGACTCCCTCACTTTAGACTATACTACAAAGCTACAGTAATGAAGACAGTATGGCACTTGCACAAAAACAGAAACATAGATCAATGGAACAAGATAGAAAGCCCAGATGTAAACCCACACACTTATGGTCAACTAATCTATGACAAAGGAGGCAAGGATATACAATGGAGAAAAGATAACCTCTTCAATAAGTGGTGCTTGGAAAACTGGGGAGCTACATGTAAAAGAATGAAATTAGAACACTCCCTAACACCATACACAAAAATAAACTCAAAATGGATTAGAGACCTCAATGTAAGACTGGACACTATAAAACTCTTAGAAGAAAACATAAGAAGAACACTCTTTGACATAAATCACAGCAAGATCTTTTCTGGTCCACCTCCTAGAGTAATGGAAATAAAAACAAAAATAAACAAATGGGACCTAATGAAACTTCAAAGTTTTTGCACAGTAAAGGAAACAATAAACAAGATGAAAAGACAACCCTCAGAATGGGAGAAAATATTTGCAAATGAATCAATGGACAAGGGATTAATCTCCAAAGTATATAAACAGCTCATGCAGCTCAATATTAAAAAAACAAACAACCCAATCCAAAAATGGGCAGAAGACCTAAATAGGCATTTCTCCAAAGAAGACATACAGATGGCCAAGAAACACATGAAAAGCTGCTCAACATCACTAATTATTAGAGAAATGCAAATCAAAAGTACAATGAGGTATCACCTCACACCAGTTAGAATGGGCTTCATCAGAAAATCTACAAACAACAAATGCTGGAGAGGGTGTGGAGAAAAGGGAACCCTCTTGCACTGTTGGTGCGAATGTAAACTGATACAGCCACTATGGAGAACAGTATGGAGGTTCCTTAAAAAACTAAAAATAGAATTACCATATGATCCAGCAATCCCACTACTGGGCATATACCCAGAGAAAACCACGATTCAAAAAATACACATGCACCCCTATGTTCATTGCAGCAGTATTTACAATAGCCAGGTCATGGAAGCAACCTACATACCCATCGACAGATGAATGGATAAAGAAGATGTGGTACATATATAGAATGGAATATTACTCAGCCATAAAAAAGAAACCAAATTGGGTCATTTGTTTAGATGTGGATGGATCTAGAGACTGTCATACAGAGTGAAGTAAGTCAGAAAGAGAAAAACAAATATCGTATATTAATGCATATATGTGGAACCTAGAAAAATGGTACAGGTGAACCGGTTTGCAGGGCAGAAATTGAGACACAGATGTAGAGAACAAACATATGGACACCAAGCGGGGAAAGCCACGGGGGGTGGGGGTGGGGTGCGATGAATTCAGTGACTGGGATTGATCATTGTAATCATTATAATGTTATAATGTTTTTTTTGTTTTTTTTTTTTCAGAACTGATTTTATTTGGGTAACTGACTGAAGGAGTCTCATTTGTAACCAAGACGGAATTCACAGTATGTTGTTACATTCACACTTAAAAAATATATCTCTATGTACAGGAATTTGCAAATTGATGTAAACATACATTACTTCCACGTACATTTCTCCCCTTCTTCCTAGAGTAAAAAGAATAGAGCCATCCAGCAAGTCAACCCCTTCAAAATAACTTTAACACAAAGGATGTAAGTATCTCTAAATCAAAAAAGTGGTTCAACTGACCTACAGGTGTCACGGGAGAGCACATCATGGAATGACGGCAATGACAACAGCTTGACTTCAGATATACACTGATATGTATAAAATTGATGACTAATAAGAATCTGCTGTATAAAAAAAAAAAGAAAAGAAAAAAACCTATTTATTAGGTTTATAGACATGTGTGCAGTTTAAAAAAAAACACTACTGTTACCTTGAAAATTAATTAATTAATTAATTAATTAATTTTAAAAAAAAATCTTACTGTGCCTCCAGGAAACTACCCTTCTGACCAGCTGACCCTTTATAAATTCTCTGCCTGGTACACAGTCTCACACTATTGATAAATGTTGATTAATAAATGAGATCTTTGTCATTACTGCTGATAATTATGATAATGGGCACTATGGTTTGGAGTTTCCTATATGTCAAGGCACTACTTTTTATGCTCTCCAGAAGGATTTCTTTAAAGAAATAAATGGATCTCATCTCAAGATATTTAATTTAAAATATATTCTCTCATGTATGGCTTTCAGAATAACTTTATCATTCCAATGAGAGCTGACTCTAAGAAAATGTTCTCCTACATAACTTTTGATACTTTTCAATCCTACATTTTTATTTCAAACATACAGCTTTCCCTACTTCACTAGGCCCCTTAGATGCTCCAGTGCTTCTTCCCCTAGAGTGCTGTTCCAAGGCAGGAATAGAGTTCCTAGTTTCTCTAATGTCCACATATCAGTTTCATTCTACAGGAGTAACAGGAACACTCTCCTTCTAAACATTTTTCACTTCAACAAAGGAAGGTAGAAATTTTAAATGCCTACCAAATATGGGCTCTCCTTATCTTTCAAATGATCAGAACACTGATTTCCTGCTGAAACATTGCCACTCAGCTGGAAGACTCTATTTCCCATCCTCTCTCAAGTAGACAGGCCTGTGTGACTAAGGCATAGATAAGGAGATATATGTAGACGTGCGGTAGAGGCTCTCAGGAAACCTCCCTCCAAGTGAGGAGATACAGCCTTTTGCTCCCCTCTCCCATCTCACTGCTTGAAACATGGATATGATGACTGAGGCTCCAAAAGCATCTCAAACCATAAGGATAAGGGCTACATAATAGCTACAGAAAACTGTTCTATTGCCTTCCCAGTGGTAGTATTACACATTCCTAACACAGTGCAACATAAGGCTGTGTATACTCTAATAAATGAGCACAGAGCTCAAAAAGAAGAGCTCAGCCCTGTGCAGAAATTAAGAAGCAAAGATTGTTCAGAACTTTTAAAAACTATTGTGAAAACTTCTCTTTCTAGACTATTCCATAGAACATATTAAAACATTTGATCATTGTAATCATTATAATGTTATTTTCCATATATATAAAATACATGTATATGCATATATATGTATTTAACACTATGATATTAAGTGAACTTATTTTTACAGATACTTTTAAATTTAATAGTAAATATATTCAGTAAACTCCTTATCTGGTAATAATTTTAAGGTATTAATTAGTTAAGCATTAGAAAAATAATCAAGGTTAAATTCTGATAACATTTGTGACTTTGTAACTGCTTACATTCTTGATATGTTCAGGTTGCCAAAGGCAAACTCTGTATAATCTTTCTAGACTAGGGCCTCTAACACAAAACCCTGTGTTTACTTCTCCACTTCAAAAGTGCTTTGCATATCTTTTCCTCTTTTGCACTTCTTAATTTAAATTTTCTATGTATGCTTTCATTTTTTCCTGAACTTTTTCCCATTTATTATCTCATCTTCTTTCATATACATTTCTTCTCTTACTTCTGAGGCATCTTTCATTGTTTAGAATAAGCTTGTCCTGGTTATTCTCTTGCTCTCCCACTCTCTGTTCTATACCCGTTCTGCCTTGATTTATGCTCCAAGAGACACAGATTCTCAAGAACTGTACTCCCAAGGTCAGGGCTTGGTGCTGCCCAGGTTTATATTTTGTTCTGCTAGTGGAAGGATGAGGAGATAGGAGGCTGCAGGGAGAGAAGTAGAGCTTTTCCTCTACTTCCCCTCTCTGCTGTGGGCCATGTTTCTTGCAGTGGCTGATCACTGCATAGCCTCCGTGCCCACTGGGGTCCTCTATTTCCTTCCCTTTCCCCTTCAGATCTAGGGCTGGGAAGAGGGTAAACTTTGTTGGTTCCTTTTACTGGTACTCAAACCTTTGTAAATAGTCCCTTTATTTTCCATTATTTGATAGAATGCTAGTGCTCATCTTGCCTTCACTGACTACCCACTTCCACAAAAAATGTACTGTCAATCATTTTCTTAAGTCATGAATATCTCTATGTATCTATCTGTATCTATCCATCTAACCTCTTTCTTTTTTCTCAATCTCTCTTTCACTAGCAAACCCACTAGTTTTAGAAGTAAAGTGAATACAACGTGACTTTGACACTCACCTACTCAACTACAATTATTCCTCTGAAGTTCCCCTATAACCTCTGTAATCTCAGTCCAATGATATTATTTATGGCTTCCTTCTCCTTAATATCTCTTAGGAGACTAAGCTTGATGACCATTTGCTTATGAATACTTTTTATCTCACTGTTCTCCTGTAATTCCCTCTCATTTTTCTCTTTCCTCGGCTCTTCTCTGTCTTTCCTTTATCTCGTCAGTGTGACACTTTTCAAAATTCTACTCATTCTTCCAGGTACTTGCATGGTCTTAATGATCACAGATAAATCTCCAAACCTGTGCCATTTGCTGAATTCTATATCTCCTTTAACTGTATAACACTTCCACAGTCACTCCTTCTCAAAACCTTAGGATCATCTAGATTTCTTCCTTTATCCCTTCATGTAAACTCAAATGATTTATTTCACATATATCTTAGCTTCATCTCTTGACTCAATCCCCCTTTTCTTTCCCTCTTCATTTTCCCTACTGAAGACACAATTTCTTCTATATTGTATTATTGTAGGAGTTTCCTCCCAGCTTTTTCTAGCTACACTTTTTCCTGTGTATGATATCCCACCACAGTGTTATGATTCCATTGCTCAAAATTCCTGACTGGCTCTCTATGACATAAATCTAGATTTCTAAAGGTGATGCTAAAGACTCAATTTGATTTGGCACCAGTCTGACTTTCCAGTTAATCTTAGTCTTCTCCACTTCCCTAACTCATTTCACTGTTTTTACTCACCCATCCCTCAGCCTGGTAAAAACCTTCACCTCTCACTTCATTTCTCAAAAGCATGTCTATATTTGAGACTTAACACAAATCATGGTCTACTTCCTGATCTCCACTCGAAAATAGTTTTTTCCTTCCCAGCACTCCAACAACAAAAATATCAATTTTTAAAAATTACTAACTGCCTTCCTTTAGAGATATGTACAGTGCAAATCTTATTTCATATATTATTTTGTATGCAACAGAAGACAAGAATTATGTTATCACTGTATTCCTCAAAATGTCTAGCAAAGCACCTATAAGAATGAGAACCTTCTAAATAATTTACATTTTGATGGGTGTAACTCACTATGACTCACTGAGATGCTCCTACGAACATTGCCAGGTTCCCAAATTCTCAGCATTAAATCCATTAACCTAATCTTTCAGTGATGCTCTTTTCTATTGTAACCTAAAACGGGGTTGGTGATTGCTTAGTGTAATTGGATGTGCCAAAAGTTCAGTTGTTCCGATTCTCCATGGACTACCTAGACAGATGGTCAATTGGCAGGAGCCCAGAAATGCTAGTTCTACTTATTAAGGACCATCTAAACAACTAAATCTTACAAATTCTGACATAACTATTACATTTTATTGTGATGATTTGCTGATAGTTGCAACCATTTGCAAATAACTGTATTTCTTAAGGAAATGTATTTGGATGAATGAAAATATTTTAGAACTTGGATTTCAAGAATCACAGCTTATAATTTCTTCTTCCTAGCTTTG
The DNA here is from genome assembly GCF_028023285.1 of Balaenoptera ricei. NCBI lineage: Eukaryota > Metazoa > Chordata > Mammalia > Artiodactyla > Balaenopteridae > Balaenoptera > Balaenoptera ricei. Next base: position 107,824,651 of record NC_082643.1, on the reverse strand, counting down.
ACTTATTACTTTTACTTTCATATTTTTAGGTAAGTGCTTCATTATGTGGAAGGGGGCACTATACCTTGAACTGTTTCAATTTAGTCTTGATTTAAAAATACTAAATTGGAAACTGTGCAATAAAGGACATTTGCATCCCACCAAAGTTAAATTAACTCAGTCAGCAAATAAGAGCCCAAGTACCAGAGGCAGGTAATACAAGAATCCAAAATGAATTCTATTCTCAGAGGTGACAGAGCACTGATTCTCCAGCATGTTTGGAGGAGGCCCTGAGATAAGATCAACTTGGATGAAATTTCCTGTTTTACTGCATGAAATTTCTATGATGAAAATGGAAGATGAGAGAAAAGAGAGGGGAAAAAAGAATGAAAACAAATGAAAAAGAAAAAAAACTCACAAAAATTGCATGGTTTCAAATTCCAGATATAGAGTTTTAAATAGAAATAAGTAAAACCACATTAACTTTAGATGCCCCGTTCAATCTGGGTTTTATTTTCACTATGGTGAGCATGCTTACACACACGTGCATAAAAAAAGGAAAGAACTGAAGCAGAAACCAGAGTCAAAAAGATTAAAATGATCACTTATTTCTAAAGTACAAGATGCTTGCGATCAAGGACATTTATCAGAAGAATATCTAAATTCTAAAATGTGACTAGTTTGATTGTACCAACTCAATTTATCATGCAAAAATAATAATACTGGTACTTCTGGGACTCTGTTTAGAAGCAGTTATAAGTAATGGTTACATAATTTTAAAAATCTAAAATTTAGATTTTTAATATTTTGACTCAGGCCTTCTGTTCTTCGCTTGACTTGTGAAGATTAGGCCCTGTTGCAATGTCATTAGGTCTGAAATTTTCTTTAAAATAATTTGAATGGGGTTTCCTATACTTCTTTACTTCAGCAACATAGCAGCAAGTCCACGGATTCACAATTTATAGGAAAATATAAGTGTTTAAGTATTAAATTTCTACTAGTTCAAATACCTACTGTATTATTTTCAAGTTCATTTGAGAAATATTTTAAAACAAGTAATGATATTATCTATCCAATGGCAGTTGTGTGTGAGGTTTAAAATATTAGAATTAAACAAGGAAAGAATAATATCATAGGAAATCACAGTCTCCAATGTCTACACTGTTTTTTTCAAAATAAATTAAAATAGGAAAAAAAAACACCCAATACTCCCCCCACCAAAAAAAAGAAGAAGATCAGATAGCAGATTGAAAACCACAGGGTGAAAAATTCATGGCTGTAAAATTGAAAAGGTTTTTATTCTTAAAAGATATAAATCAGGATTACTATTAGGTCAAGAGCATTACACAGAATTTTAAAGAGAGCATTAGTGGGGTGGTAACCGGCAATACTTCGCATCTGTAACCTCAAAACAAATTAGCTTTGCCTTTTTCCACCATTGACTAGTTAGAAAAAAAAAATCTGATTTTCCTGCTTGCATTTTTTTCTCTGGATAAACAATTAATGAAGAGTAAAATCATCCACCACCTTCATGAAGGCTTTAGTCTAGCAAATACTTGTGAGCTCTTGACATGCATTTCAGGTACCAACTTTTTCTTAAACTTTACCTAATTGGTCTGGTGCTTATCTTTAGCTTATCATACTATTCTACCATACACATTTTTTAAAAATAGTGTGGCGCTGTATGTGTTTTATGTCACTTCAATTTTTTTTTATTTAGAATCTTATGGAACACGCTAAGGGAGGGCAATTTTTAAAAAATCAAAAAGCCTATCGTAAGGCTTAGAAAGGGTAATGGGAACAGCAGAAAGAAGCTGCTGGGCCTTGACAATCTAATGCTTTCAGGTGAAAAACTTTCTTGTTTGGCTAAATCAGAGCATGGGGTAAGCACTCTGGTTTACCCTGGTCTATCTTCTCAATAGAGGTGCCTGTGCAACAGTCATGTCAACCCTCCAGTGACCTGTATTGATCATCAAGATGGCTGAACTAAACGATTCCGCTGTGCTTGAGGGTCTGTTTGTTTGGACATACAGTCACAGCAAGATATGCACAGGAATATTAATTATGGAAACAAGCAAGAAGCAAGAGAATGCATGCTGGAAACCCCTGCAGAAAGAAGCAGTCTCACCTCACGCAGAGTTCTACCACACGCACGCTCTCCTGCTCACTGAGCACAGGCAGAGCTGTTGCCCTGCTGCTTTATGTTAATTAGAGAATAAGTGGCCAGCTGGAGTCTGTGGGCATATGTTGGTCAACTGTCTCTGTCTAATTAGGTTGTAAGCCCACTGGGCAGGGGCCTCATTTAAATCTATGTTCTGGAAAGGACTTAGTGCCTTTTTTGAGGCCTCGTGAATGTGAGAGACTGGGGCAAATAACTGAGGTTTAATAAGAAAAACTTTTAAGAATGTGTGTGTGTGTGTGTGTGTGTGTGTGTGTGTGTGAGTTTGGTATCTTGCAGAAAGCTAACTAAATCCTTTGGGCAAAGAATGGAATTTTACTTTTGATAGAAGAATGCCAATACGTAGCTCTATGTAGCATAATAAGCATATATGTAATTTATATAAAATTTGTATATAATTTAATAGATTTATAATTTAACAAAATCAATTCTCTATAACATATGTTTAATTTAGAAATTATGTAGAGCATTTGCAAATGTAATAAACATAAACAAAAAACGGAATAAATACCAGTTTAATTTGAATGCCAGATTATTTACACCATATATTGCATGTATGTGTGTGTGTTACACATATAAGGTGAGTGTGTGCGTCTGTGTTTATAGAGTGCAGTAATGTACTGTATGGTGCATTTAACTGCACACAGAGTTAACTGAGTATTCAGACATTTATTAAAATGTCTAAATAGTGGGTATTCTCTATTTTATATTTTTGTTTGTGTAATTCAGGGAAGTCTCTTGTCTCCTCCTGTGTCCTCTGATGTCTGTCACTCCATCATGTCTGTTGCTCTTAGTTCCAGAATAGTGAGGTTAGCTACCAGCAGCAAAGGGCAAGGAAACAGAAATTAAAATATACACATTTATATATGTGTTTATAGGATTTTTTGTGTTTAAAGGCTCCTTATTTCCTGTGTAGAGTCATCATTCACTTCTTTGCACACCTACAGCATTAAATAATATACTGTCTTCCATTTACACTTGTGTACATGTGAATGCATCTGTCTGTAACATGTTTCTTTCCTCAAGAGGCTATAAGATATCCAAGGATAGAGACCCAACCTTATTTTATTTTATGTTTCTAGCATTTCCCCCTTGTGCTAGCCAAAGTAATTTCCAACAAATACTTGACAGTTTATTAAAACTATGTTTATCTATTGTGTATTTTACAATTTCTACATTACGGCAAATTTGATAATTACGTGAATATTTAAACTACTTTATACTTTGAAAAGTATTAGTATACACATAATAGATAAGGAATAAACCAGTGGCTCTGGCAAGAAGAACCTGGATTAATGTATTGACTCATGTTCAATTACAGAATGTAAATATTAATGTATTCCAAACACCAATATCATTAGAAAACTATTGTCTAAAACACCTACTTTCTATATACTCTCCCCTAGATTTAAAGAAACTTGACATTTTAGATTATAATTGAAAATATATGTTGGTCTTAAGGCCAAATTTATATTTTCTTCCATGAATCTCTCATGCTGCTCTATGGAGGCCCTCTGAAGACAGAAGACAGCCATTTGTGGCAATAGGAGAGCTATGACAAAGAAGTTCTATGGTTTGGTTATATATTTGTAGAGAATAAAGTAGAGATTTAAAAATTGGATCAATTTATTCACTTAAGCATTTCCTTTAGTACTATATTGTTTGAAGTAGTTACCTTCATATATCAAATTTGCCTGATAAGGCGTCCATACACTGCTCGTTCATTCTTCATCTGAAAGCTTTTGTTCGCTATTGCTCTCTGCCTCTTCTTTTTTCCTCCTCACAGTGAAAAACCACTGGCTCGCAAAGTAATGGCTTAGACTCCCAGAAATAATTCTAGGAAAAGAGGTCAAATTCCCCCTGAAATAATTCTCAGACACTCCAAAGCAAACCAAGAACTCAACTATGAAAAATAAACTCTTGCTTTACCTCTGAATCCCCGTCTTTTCCACATTCTGCTCTTCTACTCTCTATCTACCTTCCGTTAACCATGTGTTACTTCTTAAAATTGAGCTTTAGTACACTCTGCTTACCATTTTTTTTAATTTAATTTTACTTATTTAATTTTGGCTGCGTTGGATCTTTTTTTTTTTTTTTTAATATTTTCTGTACCTCTTAGGGTTGTGATTTTTTTTTAATATTTATTTATTTATCGCTGTGTTGGGTCTTTGTTTCTGTGCGAGGGCTTTCTCTAGTTGTGGCAAGCGGGGGCCACTCTTCATCGCGGTGCACAGGCCTCTCACTATCACGGCCTCTCTTGTTGTGGAGCACAGGCTCCAGACGCGCAGGCTCAGTAATTGTGGCTCACGGGCCCAGCTGCTCCGCGGCATGTGGGATCTTCCCAGACCAGGGCTCGAACCCATGTCCCCCGCATTGGCAGGCAGATTCTCAACCACTGCGCCACCAGGAAAGCCCAGCTGCGTTGGATCTTCGTTGCTGCACATGGGTTTTCTCTAGTTGCAGGGGCTACTCTTCATTGCGGTGTGTGGGCTTCTCATTAGGGTGGCTTCTCTTGCTGCAGAGCATGGGCTCTAGGCACACGGGCTTCAGTGGTTGTGACACGTGGGCTCAGTAGTTGTGGCTCGCGGGCTCTAGAGCGCAGGCTCAGTAGTTGTGGAGCGCAGGTTCAGTAGTTGTGGTGCACGGGCTTAGTTGCTCTGTGGCATGTGGGATCTTCCTGGACAAGGGCTCGAACCCGTGTCCCCTGCATTGGCAGGTGGATTCTTAACCACTGTGCCACCAGGGAAGTCCCTCTGCTTACATTTTTAAAAAGTATGTGACCATGTTCTGGTGACTTTCTGGATATCATAGTCACCTTCTACAACCAGAGGCTCATATTGCCCTTGTTGATCTGCTCTCAGAGATTGGAGAATAGCAACTGCCCACAGCTTGGTGACTGGAGGAGAGCTTCTCACTGATAGAGCACCTGCCATCAGTTACTGCCCCACTGGGATTCACAAGCCTAGCTTTCCCTGGCAGCCCTAATATTCTGCCCTCCTCACAGATAGAGACAGATACATATTTGTTACTTTGTCTCAAGCTTTGTCTGTCCTTTGCTTTTCTTTCCCCAGAATTAGTAAATCTCAGTTACTAATTTTTAGTTTAATATCTTCTTGGATGACTTGGATGACACTTGCCTAGTGGATATACCTTTTTTAATCAACAAAAGTATCAAAAGTTGGTCTAGTGTCTAGAACTAGATGTTGCCCACCTGTCTTTTCCTTTTTCACTTGTGTAATTCCCTCTCATCTATGATTTTTTTAAACATCCTCCTCAAAAATAACTTTGTAAAATCAGTTTAAGACCCACAACATCCATGAATCCTCTAAATGAAATCAATCTTTACCTCTTCTTCTATTTCAACACTCCAGCCAACAATCAGTGTTTTGGAGACATATGCTACCTCCCCAATTAAACAGAATTTTCTAGTTAGTGATAATTAAAATTATTATTGCAACTTTAATCTAAATGTGACTATACACCAAGCACTTAGATAACCACTTTATATTCATTATCTCATTTGCTCTTTATGACATCCATTTGTAGTAAGCATTAGGCCCAGTTTTAATGCAGAAAATGAGCATTAGAGAGAATAAGTTCCTTGACCAATGTCATCTAGCTAGTAACAATAGAGCCAGATAATTTCTTACCTTCTTGCTTACCATTTTGTAGCATATATTTATGTTTTTATGATTTGCCTCCCCCTCCACTAGAATGTAAGTCCTTAAGGACAGAGATTTTAATCTGTTCCGTTCACTGTTGTGTCTAGAACAACACTTGGCCTCTAATAAGTTCAGTCTCTGTTTCTCTCTCTCTCTCTCTCTCTCTCTCTCTCTCTATATATATATATATACACATAGCAATGCATCATAAAATAATTAAGTAAATTATGTAAGCTAGAGCTAAATGTAAGACACAAATGCTTTTTTATCCATCAAGGTCTGCCTCAAATGCCACGCTGTGAATCTTTCCTGGACCTTCCACCCATCTCTCAAACTGGAATTGATCTTACCCTTTCACATACTCCAGCTCTTTCACCGCACTGAGTAGTCTTATAGTTCATTATTTACTTGTTGGTCTAAGTACAAATAAACATAAAGCACTTTGCAACATAAAAAAACTCTCAAAGTTAAAAAGTTTTCTTTTAATTTTTAAAAATGTTAAAGTATATATTTATTTTGGTTTTCTTTAACCTGCCCTCTCAAAGAAGACAATGAAGAAAAAGGTGGCCAGGCTGCCTCAGATGTGCCTAAAGTTCAAAAAGTCACTTTTCAAAGAAGGAAAGGGCACCAGTGGCCAATTGGAACATGGCTTTGTTTTCTGTGACTTCACTGCTGCCACACAGGCATGACAAAGTCAGCACCAGGCACATTCCTCCTCTCCAGGAAGGTGTAGTTAAGTGTGACTGGTGTCAAAAGGGAAGCCATCATTCAGTGGAACAAAACACCACGGGACTGACCATCCTAGCGGAGGCTCCAACACCAGCTGGGCACAGCTGGTCACAAGCAAGGCACTCCTGTGGGCACATTGGCTCCCACCCCAGCCCCACCTATGCTTTTCCCTTGTATGAATAGATGGAAGGGATCTATTTTATATATGTATACATCCATATAAAACATATACACAAATATATATTCTACAGAATATTACTTATAATATATATATATTCGCTACGTATATTATAGAAAGAATGTATATAATCCCATGTTGTACCCCTTTCCTTATTGATTGATTGATTGATTTTATATATATAATATATACATATTATATGTGTATACAAATACACACTGAGAGAACATGTAGAATATAACATATAATCAATCATATATAATCAATAAGTGAATAAATAAAGGAGTACATGGGAGCTACAATCTAAACACCTCTTTTATATTAAAAAATTATCCAAATACTATTTTATCATTACTTTTTAATTATTTTAAAAAATAGATAATTTAGATAAAACAATAAGATCCATTGTAAAATATCTAAATCAATTCATCTTTGTTGATAGTAGGTGAATAGAACATAGATATGAAACCTTATAAGCAACAAGAATCCAAACACTAAGAATACAGAAGTACTACATTTTTTGTTTACTGGTACTAATGTCCACAGCTCCTAGGGCACATTTGAGAAACTTCCTAAGAAAAAAATGTTTTATTTTTATTTACTTATTTATTTATTTTGGAGTATAATTGCTTTACAATGCAATTAGTTTCTGCTTTATAACAAAGTGAATCAGCTATACATATACATATATTCCCATATCTCCTTCCTCTTACATCTTCCTCCCACCCTCCCTATCCCACCCCTCTAAGTGGTCACAAAGCACTGAGCTGACCTCCCTGTGCTATGCAACTGCTTCCCACTAGCTATCTATTTTACATTTGGTACTGTATATATGTCCATGCCACTCTCTCACTTTGTCCCAGATTACCCTTCCACCTCCCCGTGTCCTCAGGTCCATTCTCTACACCCGCGGCTTTATTCCTGTCCTATCCCTAGGTTCTTCAGAACTATTTTTTTTTTAAGATTCCATATATATGTGTTAGCATACGGTATTTGTTTTTCTCTTTCTGTCTTACTTCACTCTGTATGACAGACTCTAGGTCCATCCACCTCACTACAAATAACTCAATTTCGTTTCCTTTTATGGCTGAGTAATATTCCATTGTATATATGTGCCATATCTTCTTTATCTATTCATCTATCAGTGGACACTTAGGTTGCTTCCATGTCCTGGCTATTGTAAATAGTGCTGCAATGAACATTGGGGTACATGACTCTTTTTGAATTATGGTTTTCTCAGGGTATATGCCCAGTAGTGGGATTGCTGGGTCATATGGTAGTTATAGTTTTTTAAGGAACCTCCATACTGTTCTCCATAGTAGCTGTATCAATTTACATTCCCACCAACAGTGCAAGAGGGTTCCCTTTTCTCCACACCTTCTCCAGCATTTATTGTTTGTAGATTTTTTGCTGATGTCCATTCTGGCTGGTGTGAGGTGATACCTCATTGTAGTTTTGATTTGCATTTCTCTGATGATTAGTGATGTTGAGCATCCTTTCATGTGTTTGTTGGCAATCTGTATATCTTCTTTGGAGAAATGCCTATTTAGGTCTTCTGCCCATTTTTGGATTGGGTTGTTTGTGTTTTTGATATTGAGCTGCATGACCTGCTTGTAAATTTTGGAGATTAATACTTTGTCAGTTGCTTCATTTGCAAATATTTTCTCCAATTCTGAGGGTTGTCGTTTCATCTTGTTTATGGTTTTCTTTGCTGTGCAAAAGCTTTTAAGCTTCATTAGGTCCCATTTTGTTCATTTTTATTTCCATTTCTCTGGGAGGTGGGTCAAAAAGGATCTTGCTGTGATTTATGTCATAGAGTGTTCTGCCTATGTTTTTCTCTAAGAGTTTTAGAGTGTGTGGCCTTACAGTTAGGTCTTTAATCCATTTTGAGTTTATTTTTGTGTGTGGTGTTAGGGAGTGTTCTAATTTCATTCTTTTAGATGTAGCTGTCCAGTTTTCCCAGCACCACTTATTGAAGAGGCTATCTTTTCTCCATTGTATATTCTTGCCTCCTTTATCAAAAATAAGATGACCATATGTGTGTGGGTTTATCTCTGGCTTTCTGTGCTGTTCCATTGATCTATATTTCTGTTTTTCTGCCAGTGCCACACTGTCTTGATTACTGTAGCTTTGTAGTATAGTCTGAAGTCAGGGAGTCTCATTCCTCCAGCTCAGTTTTTCTTTCTCAAGATTGCTTTGGCTATTCGGGGTCTTTTGTGTTTCCATACAAATTGTGAAATTTTTTGTTCTAGTTCTGTGAAAAATGCCATTGGTAATTTGATAGGGATTGCAATGAATCTGTAGATTGCTTTGGGTAGTATAGTCATTTTCACAATGTTGATTCTTCCAATACAAGAACATGGTATATCTCATCATCTGTTGGTATCATCTTTAATTTCTTTCATCAGTGTCTCATAATTTTCTGCATACAGGTCTTTTGTCTCCTTAGGTAGGTTTATTCCTAGATATTTTATTCTTTTTGTTGCAATGGCAAATGGGAGTGTTTCTTTAATTTCTCTTTCAGATTTTTCATCATTAGTGTATAGGAATGCAAGAGATTTCTGTGCATTAATTTTGTATCCTGCTACTTTACCAAATTCATTGATTAGCTCTAGTAGTTTTCTGTTAGAGTCTTTAGGATTCTCTATTTATAGTATCATGTCATCTGCAAACAGTGACAGTTTTACTTCTTCTTTTCCAATTTGGATTCTTTTTGTTTCTTTTTCTTCTCTGGTGGCTGTGGCTAAAACTTCCAACACTTTGTTGAATAATAATGGTGAGAGTGGGCAACCTTGTCTCATTCCTGATCTTAGCGGAAATGGTTACAGTTTTACAACATTGCTAACGATGTTGGCTGTGGGTTTGTCATATATAGCCTTTAGTATGTTGAGGTAAGTTCCCTCATGTCTACTTTATGGAGGGTTTTTTTCATGCCTACTTTATGGAGGGTTTTTATCATAAATGGCGTTGAAGTTTGTCGAAAGCTTTTTCTGCATCAATTAAGATGATCATATGGTTTTTACCCTTCAGTTTGTTAATACGGTGTATCACATTGATTGATTTGCATATATTGAAGAATCCTTGCATTCCTGGGATAAACCCCACTTGATCATGGTGTATGATCCTTTAAATGGGCTGTTGGATTTTGTTTGCTAGTATTTTGTTGAGGATTTTTGCATCTCTGTTCATCAGTGATATTGGCCTGTAGTTTTCTTTCTTTGTGACATCTTTGTTTGGTTTTGGTATCACGGTGATTATGGCCTCGTAGAATGAGTTTGGGAGTGTTACTCCCTCTGCTATATTTTGGAAGAGTTGAGAAGGATAGGTGTTAGCTCCTCTCTAAATGTTTGATAGAATTTGCCTGTGAAGCCCTCTGGTCCTGGGCTTTTCTTTGATGGAAGATTTTTTTTTCACAGTCTCTATTTCAGTGCTTGTGATTGGTCCGTTTATATTTTCTATTTCTTCCTGGTTCAGCCTTGGAAGGTTGTGCTTTTCTAAGAATATGTCCATGTCTTCCAGGTTGTCCATTTTATTGGCATATAGTTGCTTTTAGTAATCTTTCATGATCCTTTGTATTTCTGCAGTGTCAGTTGTTACTTCTCCTTTTTCATTTCTAATTCTATTGATTTGAGTCTTCTTCCTTTTTTTTCTTGATGAGTCTGGCTAATGGTTTATCAATTTTGTTTATCTTCTCAAAGAACCAGCTTTTAGTTTTATTGATCTTTGTTATTGTTTCCTTCATTTATTTTTCATTTTTTTCTGATCTGATCTTTATGATTTCTTTCCTTCTGCTAACTTTGGGGGGGGTTTTGTTCTTCTTCCTCTAATTGCTTTAGGTGTAAGGTTAGGTTGTTTATTTGAGATGTTTCTTGAGGTAGGGTTCTATTGCTGTAAACTTCCCTCTTAGAACTGCTTTTGCTGCATCTCATAGGTTTTAGGTCATCGTGCTTTCAATGTCATTTCTTTCTAGGTATTTTTTGATTTCTTCTTTGATTTCTTCAGTGATCTCTTGGTTATTTAGTAGTGTATTGTTTAGCTTCCATGTGTTTGTATTTTTTACATATTTTTCCTGTAATTGATATCTAGTCTCATAGTATTGTGGTCTAAAGAGATACTTGATACGATTTCAATCTTCTTAAATTTACCAAGGCTTGATTTGTGACCCAAGATATGATCTATCCTGGAGAATAGTCCATGAGAACTTGAGAAGAAAGTGTATTCTGTTGTTTTTGGATGGAATGTCCTATTAATATCAATTAAGTCCATCTTGTTTAATGTATCATTTAAAGCTTGTGTTTCCTTATTTATTTTCATTTTGGATGATCTGCCCATTGGTGAAAGTGGGGTGTTAATGTCCCCTGCTATGATTGTGTTACTGTCGATTTCCCCTTTTATGCCTGTTAGCATTTGCCTTATGTATTGAGGTGCTCCTATGTTGGGTGCATAAATATTTACAATTTTTATATCTTCTTCTTGGATTGATTCCTTCATCATTATGTAGTGCCCTTCTTTGTCTCTTGTAATATTCTTTATTTTAAAGTTTATTTTGTCCGATATGAGAATTGCTATTCCAGCTCTCCTTTGATTTCCATTTGCATGGAATATCTTTTTCTATCCCCTCACTTTCAGTGTGTATGTGTCCCTAGGTCTGAAGTGGGTCTCTTGTAGACAGCATATATATGGGTCTTGTTTTTGTAGCCATTCAGCCAGTCTATGTCTTTTGGTTGGAGTATTTAATCCATTTACATTTAAGGTAGTTATCAATATGTGTGTTCCTATTACCATTCTCTTAATTGTTTGGGGTTTATGGTAGGTCTTTTCCTTCTCTTGTGTTTCCTGCCTAGAAAAGTTCCTTTAGCATTTGTTGTAAAGCTGGTTTTGTGGTTCTGGTCCTGAAATCTGTTAGCTTTTGCTTGTCTGTAAAGTTTTTAATTTCTCCACCGAATCTGAATGAGATCCTTGCTGGGTAGAGTAATCTTGGTTGTAAGTTCTTCCCTTTCATCACTTTAAATATGTCCTGCCACTACCTTCTGGCTTGCAGAGTTTCTGCTGAAAGATCAGCTGTTAACCTTATAGGGATTCCCTTGTATGTTATTTGTTGTTTTTCCCTTGTTGCTTTAAATATTTTTTCTTTGTATTTAATTTTTGATAGTTTGATTAATATGTGTCTTGGCATGTTTGTCCTTGGATTTATCTTGTATGGGACTCTCTGCGCTTCCTCGACTTGATTGACTATTTCCTTTCCCATATTAGGGAAGTTTTCAACTATAATCTCTTCAAATATTTTCTCAGTCCCTTTCTTTTTCTCTTCTTCTTCTGGGACCCCTATAATTTGAATGTTGGGGCGTTTAATGTTGTCCCAGTGGTCTCTGAGGTTGTCCTCGATTCTTTTCATTCTTTTATCTTTATTCTTCTCTGCAGTACTTACTTCCACTATTTTATCTTCCAGGTCACTTATCAGTTCTTCTGCCTCAGTTATTCTGGTAACGATTCCTTCCAGAGAATTTTTAATTTCGTTTATTGTGTTGTTCATCATTGTTTGTTTGCCCTTTAGTTCTTCTATGTCCTTTTTAAACGTTTCTTGTATTTTCTCCATTCTATTCCCAAGATTTTGGATCATCTTTACTATCATTACTCTGAATTCTTTTTCATGTAGACTGCCTACTTCCTCTTCATTTGTTTGGTCTGGTGGGTTTTTACCTTTCTCCTTCATCTGTTGTGTGTTTCTCTGTCTTCTCATTTTGTTTAACTTACTGTGTTTGGGGTCTCCTTTTCACAGGCTGCAGGTTCATAGTTCCCATTGTTTTTGGTGTCTGCCCCCAGTGGGTAAGGTTGGTTCAGTGGGTTGTGTAAGCTTCCTGGTGGAGGGGACTGGTGCTTGTGTTCTGGTGGATGAGGCTGGATCTTGTCTTTCTGGTGGTCAAGACTGTGTCCGGTGGTGTGTTTTGGGGTGTCTGTGGCATTATTATGATTTTAGGCAGCCTCTCTGCTAATGGGTGGGGTTGTGTACCTGTCTTGCTAGTTGTTTGGCATAGGGTGTCCAGCACTGTAGCTTGCTGGTCGCTGAGTGGAGCTGGGTCTTACCATTGAGATAGAGATCTCTTGGAGAGCTTATGCTATTTGGTATTACATGGAGCCGGGAGGTATCTGGTGGACCAATGTTCTGAACTCAGCTCTCCCACCACAGAGGCACAGGCCTGACACCTGGTCAGAGCACGAAGACCCTGTCAGCCACACGGCTCAGAAGAAAAGGGGGAAGAAAAGAAGAAAAAACTAAATAAAATAAAATAAAGTTATTAAAATAAAAAATAAAAAAGTTACTAAAAATTAAAAAATTAAAAAGTAATAAAAAAGAGAAAGAAAGAAGAGAGCAACTAAACCAAGAAAGAAATCCACCAATGATAACAAGCGCTAAAAGCTATACTAAAAAAAAAAAAAAAGTACAGACAGAACCCTAGGACAAATGTTAATAGCAAAGCTATACAGAAAAACTCACACAAAGAAGCATACACACACACACTCAAAAAAAGAGAAAAAGGAAAAAAATATATATATATGTATAAAAAAAGGAAGAGAACCAAATCAATAAACAAATCTCCCAATGATAATAAGCTGTAAATACTAAACTAAGATAAACATAAAACCAGAAACAAATTAGATGCAGAAAGCAAACCCCAAGTCTACAGTTGCTCCCAAAGTCCACTGCCTCAATTTTGGGATGATTTGTTGTCTATTCAGGTGTTCCAGAGATGCAGGGTACATCAAGTTGATTGTGGAGATTTAATCTGCTGCTCCTGAGGCTGCTGGGAGAAATTTCCGTTTCTCTTCTTTGTTCGCACAGCTCCTGGGGTTCAGCTTTGCATTTGGCCCTGCCTCTGCATGTAGGTCGCCTGGGGGCATCTGTTCTTCACTCAGACAGGATGGGGTTAAAGTAGCAGCTGATCAGGGGTCCCTGGCTCACTCAGGCTGGGGGGAGGGAGAGGTACAGAATGCGGGGTGAGCCTGCAGCTGCAGAGGCCAGTGTGACATTGCAACAGCCTGAGGCGCGCCATGCGTTCTCCTGGGGAAGTTGTCCCTGGATCACGGGACCCTGGCAGTGGCGGGCTGCACAGGCTCCCGGGAGGGGAGGTGTGGAGAGTGACCTGTGCTTGCACACAGGCTTCTTGGTGGCTGCAGCAGCAGTCTTAGTGTTTCATGGCTGTCTCTGCTGTCTGCACTGATAGCCGCAGCTCGCGCCTGTCTCTGGAGCTCGTTTAGGCAGTACTCTGAATCCCCTCTGCTCACGCACTCCGAAACAATGGTCTCTTGCCTCTTAGGCAGGTCCAGACTTTTTTCCCGGACTCCCTCCTGGCTAGCTGTGGCACACTAGCCCACTTCAGGCTGTGTTCACGCAGCCAACCCCAGTCCTCTCCCTGGGATCTGACCTCTGAAGCCCGAGCCTCAGCTCCCAGCCCCCACCCACCCCAGCGGGTGAGCAGGCAAGCCTCTCGGGCTGGTGAGTGCTGGTCGGCACCAATGCTCTATGCAGGGATCTCTATGCTTTGCCCTCTGCACCCCTATTGCTGTGCTCTCCTCTGTGGCTCTGAAGCTTCCCCTCCGCCCCCCCCCCATCTCCACTAGTGAAGGGGCTTCCTAGTGTGTGGAAACTTTTCCTCCTTCACAGCTCCCTCCCGGAGGTGCAGGTCCCTTCCTTATTCTTTTTGTCTCTGTTTTTTCTTTTGCCCTACCCAGGTGTGTGGGGAGTTTCTTGCCTTTTGGGAAGTCTGAGGTCTTCTGCCAGCGTTCAGTAGGTGTTCTGTAGGAGTTGTTCCACATGTAGATTTATTTCTGATGTATTTGTGGAGAGGAAGATGATCTCCACGTCTCACTCCTCCACCATCTTGAAGGTCTCCTCCCAGAAAAATATTTTTTAAATAAACAAAACTGTGCAGACACCATCTTGATTACATACTCAAAAGACTGATTAAGGGAGATACAACTCTAAAGTTAAATCACAGATTTTATGTTGTTAAAAAAAAAAAATCAGCTTGGCAACACCAAACATCTTTCAGAATCTTCTGGGATTTTTAAACTTTCTCTTGAGAGGTCTAGGTTTTAAAAATTGTTTTAAACATTCTGATTATTAATTAAAATGGGCATTCATATCAGTGAAATCAGTTTTGGTATACATTTAGTGCTGACATACTCTTTCCATGAGAGAGTTTTTATTTCAAAAATATGGATTAAAAATGACATAATCATAAATCTTAAAACACTTCATTTATGTTTAACAAGAAATAACTTCCCAATGATTTGCTTCACAAAAAATAAAACAAAACAGTAAACTATACAAAAAAAAAAAAGCAATAACAGTTCCACTGGGAAACAAAAATGACTTTCTTTTCTAAGTACTAAGACAATATCTATATGATATCAAATACACTAATCAGACAGATGTCATAATGAGGGTAGAAGGCCTGTTTTTCTTCTTTCAAAATCCTGGTGAAGTCACCAGTGAAAGGAAGTCACAAGTATAAAAATGAGTAACTCATCTATTTATCTCCTTTTCATTTTCTTTCGAAATATTTTTATTGTGTAGTATTAGGCGTAAGTGGACTTAAGAGATTTATAAAGTATAATGATAAAAGAAACACCATGACTCTGATTCCTGATTTCATGTGCACAGAGAAACACTGTTAATGCTATTTGTGGAATTCTTTTCTCTTTCCTTTTATTTATTTTATTTATTTATGACATTTTAGGATTGGGGGCAGATAACTGGTTTTTTGCAATAAGAATCTTTTCTTCTTGAGTAACTGATCCAACAAGTAATACCTCAAAGGGAGTGAGCTACATGTTGTGAGGTACAAGCAGATAGGATGGGGCAAGTGTTAGAAAAATAATTTGCCAGATTATTTCAAATTTCTTAGTGGCCCAAGATTGAGATTACTAATTGCTATGGCAAATTTCCTTGTCTTTTCCTATTGGTTTAACCTGCAAAGTGTGCTCAGAATCAAATTTCTTCAGTTCATAAATATTAAAATTAATTATTTCCATATGCGAGGCACTGTTTGGGGTGGTCAGTATATAAATAATATATTGTAATAAATGAGAGAGACAAAGCCCCTGTCTTGACAGTGCTTACATTCAAGTAGGGAAAAGGAATTGAATAAAATACTGAAGAGACAGACAATATTCAAAAGAAAATAATGGAATGATGTGTTTTTATATTGGTAGAGTTTATATAGTAAAATATCAAACAAGACATTATATTAGTAATTTCCCCTTCCACCTCTTGCTCTGTTTTTCTTCAAACATAGTATGTTTTTCATATTTACTCATAAAGAAAAAATTAAATATACCTTTTAGATGAAATAGCACTTTCCCTTATAGACAAATTATACAATGTGTAAATAACCTCAGAACTCTGAAGAGTTTTGTTACAGGTAAACTGAGTTTGAATATCAGCAGTCCTTTTACACTGATTTTCAGAAAAGTTGGTAAGGTTGTCTAAATGGAATAATATTTTAAATGACTTGTAAAGACTGTCTAGAGGAAAATAAAGAGCCTTGTTTACTCATGGATGCTGATGAATCAATTTACCCCTGAGGCAATGATATTAATATGTCACCTCTATAGATCGTCCTAGGTGATTTGGTGTATATAAAAAGCGGGCTACCCTTTCCTTATTGATTAGACTAAGGTATGTTAAAATAAGCCTCTCTAATCAATTTTTTAATCCAGCAAAAAATAATGGAAAATATACTAAAACATTTTCTCTGTTTTAAAAAATATCAAGGGGAAAGTTAGTCCTCATCAACTGCTTTTCTTTAGCATAGTTTCCATGCCTGGTGAACAATGGAATAGTTAGGCCATCTGCTGGTAAGTGGCAAGTAGGCAACGTTTTTCATCCAAACTCAACTAAAGCCACCTTGGTGGTATTTCAGGGACTTAAGGAGTTTATTAGCAGAGGTCTTGTTTTGTTTTGTTTTGTTTTTCCCTTACCCACATTAATTGGTAATCTTTCACTTTAAATATTTTCAGTCACAGTAATTTAACATCATAACTTTAAACCCTTCTAATTGAGGGGGAGCTACAACAGGAATATGCGACTCTAGTGCTTGCACCATTTACGTATTCAACTAATATTTATTGAAGGTCTGTTATGGAGAAGGCAGCATTTTAAACATACAGCAATATAAACGACAGCTTCTTTACCCTCACAGAACAAATATTCTAGATGGGCAGGTGTTGCGTTAACTAGTAAAATAATTAAAAAATAATTTTTTCTTAAAGAATGAGTAAACCAAGCTAGAGTGTTTCATAGTTTATAGTAGATGCTGCAGTGTTTCAATCTGGTTTCTAGAGAGAAAGACAAGGATTCTTGAATCTTTTTTCTGGAAAATACTAACTTATTCTGTCAGCATATGTCAACCAAATTGAATAAATGGTGCTAAAATTCAATTCTGAGGATTCCTGGCCGTTGTAAATTTGACTGACTCTAATTTCAGTGATCTTCCCAAATTGTAGCAATCCATGGAAATGATATATCCCTGTAACTAGGGATTTTAAGCAGACTTTCCTTGAAGCAGTAGAGACTAACTCTCCTTTCAATGTGAAGGGCAGAACAAGACATTCCAGCATTGAGGATATCTGCATTAGGTCATCCCGAATATAATTCATTGATGTTACTGCTAAAGCTTCTGCGAACACAACAGAACCTGTTTTCCAGGTAAATTGAGGAATTCAATTTTCTGGGGACTTCAATTTGGCACCATTCCCAGGATCATACTCTCTCTCTCTCATACACACACACACACACAAAACCAGCCTTATAGGTTCATTTCTAGTTCATAGGATCCTGCAGCAGAAACAAATTATCTAATTAATACCCAAATTGCCTAATTAATATTCAAATCATCCAGTTAATATCAATTCTAAAACCATTTTATTTTGTTGCTGTCAACATCTTTCTTCACGGGATTCTCTACACTCTAGCCCCTATTCCCATTTTTCTCTATAGATTTCATTCACAAACATTTCATGTTTCATCCATATAAGTTCATAAATCTCTTCTATTCATTCATTTAAATGGCATTAAACTCACTGCAAATCTTTACTGTTTGATTGCAATGGGCTTGACTCTCTTTGGGCTTCTGTAGCCACCACAACATGCCCACTGAGAGGAGAGGAAGAAGGAGGTAGGGTCCCCCAGGAGAATTTGTCCCTCTAGTGATATTTACATATTTAAAGGAGAAATATTTTATAAGAGGAGCCAACTTCAAATATGTCCTGGACTGCACCTGAAATTAAAAAGTTAAACCTATGGGGTTTTTTTTTTTGTTTTTGTTTTTGCTTTTGTTTTTTAGTGAATGAGGTACTGAGGCAGAAAAGATAACAGCCACCAGAGTTATCTTCCTAAAACAGAAATACAGGACTTCCAATGTCCCTGCATTGCCTGTAAGAATGCAGGCAACCTTCGGCTGCAGTCTGCATGCATCAAGCCTGTCCTCCTAACTGGTCCCTGGCATGGGAATAGGTAGAGAAAGTCTTCAAGGCAAATATCTTGGACTCAAAAAGAAGCCTTTGAAAGAAAATCTTACTCCAAGGCAAGACCATCTGGCCACAGTGGTGGAGAGTGGGGAATGGTGGAGGAACGGCCTCATGGGAAGAATGCAGCTGCATTTCAAAACAACTAGGGCAGAGTCTCTGGACGGTGATGCAAAAATGCATCCAGTTTTGTGGGGTATAGCGTGGAGGACCAGGAGCGCTTGCGTTGCTGGAACTAGCGACAATGCTGCTGCTCTGCGTTGCCAGTTGAAGAGTTGCCGTGGTTAGAGCGTGGCTTTTATTGACTTTGAGGGTACTGGTCAATCTGAACTATGAGAAGAGCAGCCAGATTGGTTGAGAGCAATTGCCTATATCTTACATATTTCCCAACGCTTTACACTCTTCTTGACATACATACATTCTGCCATTAAATCACTGTATGACTTTGGGTAAAACACTTCACCTCTGTGAGCCTCATTTTTTCTGTTAGATAGAGATGATGACAACGCCTATCTCGGAGTAGTTCTGAGAATAAGGTGAAGTAATGTATATGAATACATTTTGTGGTTCTTAAAGCATTACACAGATGTAAAGTATCAAAGGTTGGAAAGCTGCTTTGTACTACTAATTCACATATTTATCCACACATTAACACTTTAGTGACTAAAATAGAATACTAATTATTGTATTGATATTCTTCTATTCAACAAAATAAATAACATCACTTGTAAGGATATATATATATGCATACACACACACACACACACACACACACACACTGCCCCCCCCAAGACTCAAAGTTATTTTCAGTTTGAATTGAAAAAGAAATGTAGCTCATAAATATTTTGATGTTTTCTGCCTTGCCTACTTGCACAAAAGTTGACTACCACTCATCTATAAAAATAGCTCCAAAGCTATTAGTGGGATACAAGATAATTGCAAGTTAACCTACTTCTCCATTTCATCTTGCTAGATTACCCTCCCCTTATCTTACTACATCCTCATCTAGTACAGACCTCTAAATTTTATCTAGTCTGTGTTCTCTTACTCTTCCGTGCCTTTGAAAATGTCAATCCCTACTTTGAATTTCTTGTCCACTTTTGTTTATCTCTTTAATAAAAAAAATTCGTGTCCTTCAAGATGCAATTCATGTCACTTTCTCTGTGAAACTACCCCAGTTCTCAATCAGTAGTAGAATGTCCCCTTCTTTGTAGCCCTTCATACCCGTATTAAATATTAAGTGTTATTTTATAAATGCTTATAAGTATTTAATATAAACCTCATTTAAATAAGACTCTTAAAGAGTAGGAATACTTTTATGTACATCCTTGTATCCCTGTATGTAGCCTAGTGCTTAGCATTATTACTATTACTATTTCTACTATAGTAATTGTTAACTAAATATACATTAAAAAGAAATGTTCTAGGGACTTCCCTGGTGGTGCAGTGGTTAGGAATCCGCCTGCCAATACAGGGGACACGGGTTCGAGCCCTGGTCCGGGAAGACCCCACATGCTGCAGAGCAGCTAAGCCCGTGCACCACAACTACTGAGCCTGCACTCTAGAGCCCGCGAGCCACAGCTACTGAGCCCACATGCCACAACTTCTGAAGCCCGCACGCCTAGAGCCCATGCTCCGCAACAAGAGAAGCCACCGCAACAAGAAGCTCGCACACTGCAACGAAGAGTAGCCCCCGCTTGCCGCAACTAGAGAAAGCCCGCGCACAGCAACGAAGACCAAACGCAGCCAAAAATAGATAAATAAATTTAAATAAATAAATTTAAATAAATACATAAATAAAATAAAAAGAAATGTTCTAGTAACTCACTCAAATTTTGAATATGAGCCTCAATTTTATTTTTTCTCTCCTTTTTGTTCAGTTGTGGGAATAAAAAAACAAGAAAAGACCTTGAAGGAAGATTCATATGGCTGCCAGGCGCATAGTCTTTCCAAAAGTACTCTTGTGAAGGCAGAGTACTTAGTCCTTCCCAGTATACAGAGAGGAATGACTGAGGCCAAAGGGACAGAGAGAGTGAAGAGTTCTCATGGTTGGGGTGGTTGACATTGGCCTTGTGGCCCTCAGTCGATCTAAATGGGAGGGACAACAAGGTTAGTGAGGGTCCATGAAGCTCTGACGTACTGACTGTGTTTCCAAAGTGGAGTCCATTAAGAGACAAGGATAATCCAAGCGAGTGGCCAGCTAGTGGACAGTTTCGAGAAGCAAACACTGTCCACAGCCCTAGAATGGAGCACAAAAGGCTAAAACAAAGTTTAGTTCTGCACATAGGATCAGACAAATTTCTTGCAATGCACTGAGAGCAGAATATACAGATACCAGATTGTGCAAGCAGGGGAGGGATGCAATGAAACAATATCCAAAATTGCAAAAGCAAAATCAGTATTTTAGAACAAAATAAAATATTTTATTCAGAATATGTAACACATTTGAATCTGGACTTGAGAAAATATTCTTATACGTAGATTTCCCCTAGAAGCATTAGCGTCACAGAGAAAAAAAAAGACAATGATCTAAGCTAAGAAAGTTTCTAAATATCCACGACTAGAATATTTTACCAAATCTGGGTGGAAAGATATGTGCAATTAGATAGTTCTTAACTTGGTATGCACGTGAGTTACACTGAGTGCTAGTTGTACTATAAAAATAGGTAAGGAGTTTGGTAAAATATATGTCATTTTCTCATAAAGTGTATGGTTTTTTAAAAAAATGGCTTTCAAACCAAATAACCCAATTTGCATTTTATTAAAAAAGAAACACTCAGTACAGGAGAGGGTGAAAAATTACAACCTTAAATATGACTTTTATGACTACTTAGAAATTACCTTTGATTCTAAGAGACAGTTACACAGCAGTTAGTACATACAGGATACCAAACCTGTTGGAATTTGCTGTGTTTAATACACTTGGGCTGCAAAAGCATGGTGACTGCACCACTGGCATTGGAACTTTGTACTTTAAGCAG
Organism: Balaenoptera ricei; assembly: GCF_028023285.1. NCBI lineage: Eukaryota > Metazoa > Chordata > Mammalia > Artiodactyla > Balaenopteridae > Balaenoptera > Balaenoptera ricei. The sequence goes on along the minus strand of NC_082643.1, from coordinate 107,803,414 downwards.
GACTCAACTTAAAAACATATAATATAGCATATTATCCCAAATGGTCCTAAATCAGGTTCTCTAGAGGCAGAGCCTGAGACAGGGACTCAAGCACAGGTAATTTACTGAACACACGCTCAGGAGGAAAAATACACTAAAGGATTGTATAGGACAGGGAGAGGGAAAGGGCCGAGCAAGGATACGTCTCACATATAGTCTAGACTTGGCCTGATCCACTGGGGAGAGCAGGAGTCCTGGAGGACATACTAAAGTTTGCTCAGCTGAATTGCTATGCCTTGAGGAGAAGGGGCTGGACATTTCTAACCATTGTGTTCCACATATTTCAGACACTGGTCCTATGGGAGGAGGGATGTGGTTGGAATCTCTCAAGCATACCCAGGCCAAAGACATTTCTCTGGAGATAGAAGCCTTCCGAAGCACATTTGCAGCAGCTGTGGGATGAGTGCTGTGAGGGCCCATTGAAAAGAATCTGGGGCTTCCCTGGTGGCGCAGTGGTTGAGAATCTGCCTGCGAATGCAGGGAACACGGGTTCGAGCCCTGGTCTGGGAAGATCCCACATGCCGCGGAGCAACTGGGCCCGTGAGCCACAACTACTGAGCCTGCGCGTCTGGAGCCTGTGCTCCGCAACAAGAGAGGCCGCGACAGTGAGAGGCCCGTGCACCGCCATGAAGAGTGGCCCCCGCTCGCCGCAACTAAAGAAAGTCCTCGCACAGAAACGAAGACCCAACACAGCCATAAATTAATTAATTAATTAATTAAAATTGATGACTAATAAGGACCTGCTGTATTAAAAAAAAAGAAAAGAATCTGGGCTGAGCACCCCAAGCAACTACTGCCAAAATCCAATGTACGTATACCGAATTTAAAATGCGAACATAAATTTGCTTTTAATGTAGTCACTCAATAAATATACACATATAAATAAACACAAAGAATTTAGGGCCAAACATTCATAAATTAATTAACTGCATACATTCTTTAAGCGGATGAAACTTTACAAACCATCTTATTTCCATTTTTGTTGATGCAAGAAGTTCTAACTTAAATTATTGGAAAAAGTATTTTCCCAAGTTTAACGATTTGTGAGTTTCTTTTTTTAGCTTTATTCCATTCTATTAGATATGTTTTTATTTTAAGGAACGTCAAAATTCATATTCTGGAAATAGGCAGGGTATAAATTATAAATAAGGTATCACAAGATAGAATGAGGCCAGCTGAAGCCTCATAACTTTTATTCTTTGACATCTGAAAACACTAGCTACCTACACTGGAAACTAAATATTCTAAACATCTTTCCACACTTTCCTGAGCCAATGCTTACTTATTTTTCAGACTTTGTAGTTGTGTATATTCAGGTAACCCACATAGCTTTGAAAATGCAAAGTGAAATGCTGCCTATAATGGTGAGAAAGATAAGATATATTTATTTCAGATTAGTTTCTGATTTCAGTTTAAGGAACAGTCTGGGAAAATAGCCACCTGTCACTGGAGACACATGATTCATATACTCATTTAAATGAACAAACAAACAAAAACAAACCAAAACAACAACTATATATATATATAAAATCTTTGTGTTTTCACTATAGTAAGAGCTCTATAAGATATACAGAAGTTACAAAAATTATAAGGATATATTAACTACCCTGAAAAGAACTCACCATCCAGCAGTGTCATATACTCAACTAGCCACAGTTATATAACTTGAAAACTACAAGAAAGGACTGTTAACAAATGACACAAGTGCAAGAGGTTTGGGGAATAATATAGTCTTCTGGGGAAATCCAGTATCAAGAAGTTTTCATAGATGTCATCATTTGCACTAAAGCCTTAAAGTATGAGTTAAGGAAGGAAAGGCATAATAAGTAGAATGAGTGAAAAGGGTGCAGTCATCAGAAACGCTCTTTGGATAATTTCATATGTGAATGATAGGGATGACCCAAAAAGGTTGAAACATCAAGTTTCTGAAAGTACAGGGGCCAAAGCATTTTCTAACATATAAATACCAGAAACTAATAAACAGCTTTCTTTTCTCAAAGTGCTATCATCAAAATGAATTAGCTTTGACTATTTTCGGACCTTGAATCGCCTTTTACACAGTTTAAAATTCTAGAAGTTGTATATGATTGGCCTAGGTTGTGTCAGGTGCTCATCCTTTCACCAGAGGAAATATGCCAGTCCTTGATGAAAAGTTTTACTGAGACTACATCCAATGGAGAATGGAAAGATGTCCAAAGAAAATTGGATGTGCTGTATCTAGAAGAAGATGTAATCGATAATTAGGATAGAAGACACAAACATCCAGTTCCCTGTTAGAAGAAGTCAAGTTAGTGCAAATGCTCTCTTGCCCTATATCATTCCCTTGTCACATAGCTTAGGAATGTGAACAAATGCTGAGATAGATAAGTTGAGTATTTCATCTTTATTGTCTATACTTCCTCACCCTGAAACATACTAATAGAAAATGTGTTAATTTCTACAGTAGGAGAGAGTCAGGAAAGGGTGAGAGCTACACAAGTGTCCCTCGACGATTGAGATCTAGAATGGTTCCCTTCCATTGGTTCCTTGATGTATTGCTAGCAGAAAGGAAAGGAAACACATGACCCAGGTTATGATAAACTGTATAGATACATGCTGAACATTGATTGCACTTTTTAATTTTCCTGTCGGGATTAATTTTTCATCAATTGTCCAGAGAAATAAGTGATGATTGAACCACAATTTTGCCAAGTTCTTTGTTTCTCTCTTCTTCTTTCTACCTTGAAATAAACTTCTGCCACCAGACAGTTTTACTGTGTCCTGATGCCTGGTACAATGTTTTATCATTTAGTGTGTTGGATTTCAATTAAGCCCTATATTCTGCTGTATTCTGCCCTGAAGTCAAATGCAAACTTCCTATTGAAATCATTTACTAATCCACATATACTAAAATTATTAGAATTATTACACGTTTTGCTACTTTTAATATATGGTTTTCTTCCTAGTTATATTTCAAATTTTGCCTAGAACATTTTAACTTTTATAAACTCTGATATAAACATTTGAAAAATTTGTTTTAAATTTATATTATATATAACAAAATTTCTTGACGCTCAGAAACAGAAGTTGTTTTGTCAAAATATCACTTCTGAAGTAAAAGTATTTTGAATTGTCTTATTGTAATGTAATTTATTTTGACAGTTATTTATTGAATGCCTACTATAGCCCATCATTGATCTAGATTCTGGGCATACTGCAGAGTACTAGTCCCATGGGACCTCTGTCCTCTTGTACAGGAGACAGAATAAATAAACAATCGGATAAATACACAAGATAACTTCAGTACTGTTAGGAAATTAAAACAGGGTGCTCTGATAGAAAATCAAGTGAAGGTGCATTTCTGAGGAGATGACATTTGATCTGAGACTTGAATCTGTGTTATGCTATGCTCTGGGCTGAACTGTATCCCCCAAAATTCATAAGTTGAAGTCCTAACCTCATTACCTCAGAATGTGACTCTATTTGGAGATAAGGTCTTTAAAGAGGTAATTAGGGTTAAATGAAATCATTAGGGTGGCCTAATCCAATATGGCTGGTGTCCTTATAAGAAGAGGAGATGAGGACACAGACATGCACAGAGAAAAGACCATGTGAGGACACAGCAAGAAAGCAGCCATCTACAAGCCAAGCAGAGAGGCTTCCAAAGAAACAACCGTGCAGACACCTTGATCTCAGACATCTAGCCTCCAGAACTGTGAAAAAATAGATTTCTACTGGTTAAACCAGCCAGTCTGTGGTATTTTATTATAGCAGCTCTAGCAAATTAGCGCATTCTACTATGAAGGCATTGAATATCTTGGGAGTAGGAAAATCTCCCATTACAACTCACAATCCTAAATGTCTGCCTACCCTCAATTTCCAGTTGTAATCAAGTACAAGAAGAGTAGAAAATACACAGTTATTCACAAACTTTCCTTGGATCCAGTGCCCTCAAGTTCCAAATTTTTATTGGAGCTTGTAGTAAGGAAGAAGGGGACCAAAGTCGACTTGTATCTTTTTTCAGTGTCATACCCACACTTTGGGGGAGATACTAATGAGTGAAGAGGTAAATAAAAATCAGAAAGCATGTAGTAAAAGAAAACACAAAAGTCAAGATATATTTCCTAAATATTTGAAAAATTTATAAACATATCAAACTACAATGTAACATTAATTATTGATACTAAATTATATCTTTATGTCATGTTTGAAGTATTAAGTCAACAGAGGGGTTAAGGTAAATGTTGTTGATATGGGGAGAATTAAGAAATATATCTTCAATGGGAAAGAAAGAAAGCTTCCCCTTTTGCATTCCTGACACATGTATAGAGCTGTGCTTGAGAACACAAGATACACTTTGTTTTTCTTCTAATACAGTCATGTATGTATTTGTTTTAATTAGTTAGAACTTTTGGATTGCAAGTGACAGAATACTAAATGGATTTAATTTAAGCAAATCAGTTGATGAGTTATTGACTGAAATAATCATGAAGAACAGAGAGGGAAATGACCTTCCAAAATGAGAACCAGAGACTCAACTGCCATATAGCCTCTGTCCACCCACACCTCATATCTGAATGTGGGCTACTACTGAGGACCAACTTTTTAATATGGCAAGGAACTTGACCATAGAAAGTATTTGGCCTTATTCCATATGTCTCCATAAGCAAAGAGAAAGAGGCTCTTCACCACCAGTTCTCATTATAAATGATGTAAGGAATGATTCATATTAGATTGGCTTGATCATGTACCCATTCTTGAATCAGTCATAGACAGATGAGATCCTATTGCCTTAGTCTTAATCATAGCTTTACCCTTGCAGTCAGGAGGAAAAATCTGTTACCTGAGGGAGAACTGGGAAGGGGAGGAGCAGACAAAACTATTAACTCCACACTTTCAGCAGATGTAAACTAGACATGGACCATTCAGTGCAGTCTTCAGCATACTTAAGACCCTCGTAAAGACCCAAAAGGGCAAGATTCTTATACAAAGTGGTCTGTTAATAGTTGTTCTACAGTAAGTTTGTGGGTGTATCTTGAAAAATAAATAGATTAGTTAGTGAATAAAATAAAATCAGTTAAAGTTGAGTAAAACAGTTTTAACACAGTGATGCTGAGTTGAAGTTTAGAAACTCAAATTCTCCAATTTAACTGAAAAACCTTTTGAAAAGTTTTATTATTATGTGGATTAAAAGAAAAAAAGAAGCATGATCTAAATTTTTAGACTTGGAAATTTTGGCACAAAGCCAAAAATGAAAATAAACTCTGACTGAATATATAAAAACTGCCCTTTTATTTCTTCTTGTACACTACTTTGCAGATTATTACTTGAAGAGTCTTATTCCTTTAAATGATAACACAGGAAAAAGAAACATGACCAGCATTAAAAATTTGTTTGCAAAATACCTCTGAATTTTCCCCCCACACATATCATCATGTAGTAAGCTTATGATCTCTCTGATAATTCTTTAACCTTAAATATCTATAAGGTGAGTGATATATAGGTTGCTAGAACAGTAAGTATGAAATGAATCTAAAGGTCTCATCTTGTTATTCCCTAAGGTTTTCCAAACAAAGTCATGCGCTAAGATAACGATTGATTATGCAAACAACTACCTGTCATGGCTCATGATATAGAAGATTCAGGAAAAAGATGCAGAAAATACAATATTTAAAATTAATGTGATGATAATGTAGATAGCAAAGCATGGTATATCTGAAGTAGAATCACTTCACTAAAAGAGAACCTGAAGATGATATTTTAATCAAAATTCTCTTATTTTACAAGTGAAGGAACTTCAAATTTCTGTAAATGAAGACACATAACATATAAGAAACCAAATGTAGTCAAATAAAAGTATAATTATCTCAGAGTCATTTAGGAAGCCAAATTTAGTGAAAGATTAGAAATCAAAATTTCAAAATCCCAAATAAATGTTGAGGTCACTTACCTCACACCCACATTGATGCTGGGAGATTTTGAGCTTTGTTTTGCTTGCAGACCAAACACAAAGCTTTCTTCATGAAAAGTATAATATTCTTGAAGTACATAAGCATTTGTGAGGACAAGCAAAGAGCAAATCTAATGCACATAACTTAAGTAGTGAGGAAACTCAACATAAGTGAAAGATCATCGTGCAAACAAGTTAGTTGCAAGAGGTTCACATGTTTATTACAAATTCCCAAAATGCCAAATCCCTACTTCTCTAGATAAGAAAACGAAGAACAAGGAAAAAGGAGAGAAATCATTAGTGTTAGGGACATTATGATCATTTTTAATAATCACATTTCACCTGAATAAATACTCTTAACATGGTTTTCTTTTCTCTTTTTCACAAGTACTTCATACTAAAATTATTTGTTTCAATTTAACCCAAATATATTTCTATGTGCTGAAAAATTTTTTAAAAGGAAAAAGATATTATTGGAAAATAGGAACGGCTAAATATCTTATAAATATAACCTTTACTTGTCTTGCTATAGCATTTGGCTCTGGAAGAATCAGTTTTTACTTTAAAATATCCTAGTGATGAATTCCTGAGTTTCTGCATATCTCTTGAATCCCTATTCTAGACTGCATTTCTTTTACTAACTTTCAGCTAAATATAGTAGTGCACTGACTGTCAATAGCTATCAATCAGACAAGTCACACACCCAGCTGGCCTTTGACAAGGCACAAATCTGCGAGGCACTTCATGTTTGCACCTCTTACAGTCTGATGACCCACAAGGCACTGAGGAAATATTTTTCTAGATTACATAGATTCTTTCACTAAAGTCATTCATATTCTGTACACTCCAATCTTGCCTGAGTTTTAGAGAGCCTTCACATAAACACAGTGGATCCAACAGTCATTTAAAAATATACGTATTTTAATAATAAAAGCTGAAATGTATTTCACCCTGACAATGTGACAGACATTGTTCTAAGTGTTTAACATGCTTAACTCATTCACCAGGCAGCATGGTATGGTAATCAAGAGCCTGACTTCTGAAGCCAGAATGCTTGAGTTCAAATCATAAGTCTGCCACTTGCTACAAATGTGGCCTTGGATAAGTCACCTCGTTTATTAAATGGGGTTAATAATAGCAATATTTACTCTATAGGGTTGTCATGAAGATTAAATGAGTTAATACTTGTAAATTTGACTACTCCTTGGGCTCTAGTAAATACTATATAAGCATGTTAAATAGAATTTCAATTTTAAGTAAGTTTAAGTTCTGGCATTTTACCCATCTTATAGATGAGGAAACTGAGATAAATATGTCAAATAACTTGATCAAGGGTACATAGTTGGCAAGTGGTAAAGCCAGCTTCTCTAAATGTGGTGTCCTATTTCGTGTGTGTGTGCACACACACGTGCACACGCACATATGTGTGGTCTCAAAAGTGAGTGGAATAAAATAAATAATATTTTTAAATGGCTGAGAATTTTCTAAATATTTTGAAAAATATCAAATTAGACTTCTAGTTAACTAGATGTCCACTAGACAGAAAGTTAAGCACACAAAAAAAATCAACAAATATAGTTAAATTACTGAAACTCAAAGCTAGAGGAAATAATATTAAAAGAATATGAAGAAAAATGACACATATATATATATAGGAGAACAATAATAACAATAACCACTGACTTCTCATCAGAGACAATCCAAATGAGATAAAAATAAGAAGATATATACACATATACATAAACTGTTAAAAGAAAAATGTCAATAAATAATTTTATATTCAGTGAAAATATCCCTCAAATAGGAAGACAAAATATATACATTTTCAGATAAAAAAGCTGAAAGAATGAATGCCAGAAGATTTGCCCTTCAAGAAATGTTAAAGGATGCTCTTCACACTAAACAAAAATGATACCATATGAAAACCAAAAGGAATTTACCAAAGGAAAAATGAGCACTAAAAATGGAAATTTGTGAATTAATATAAAGTGTTTCTCTTTTATTTTGTAATTTAAAATGTGCAACTGACTATTTAAAGTAATATAATAATAATGCAATACTTTCATCAAAAGAAGATAAGAAGGAGAAAAATGGAAGAAAAAATAAAAATAAGCAGAAAAAAGTCATGAAATGGTAGGTATAGAATCAATCATATCAAAACTGAAAGAACTTATCATTCCAAATTATAGACAGAGATGGCCCCACTTTTGTAAAAAAGGAAGTCAAAACAATTTGCTATTTAGAAGACATAATTTACCTTTAAATTATGGCAAGTGATATACCGTGCAAACACTAATCCTAAAAAAGAGCTGAAATGATTGTATTAATGTCAGATGAACTACATACTATAAGACAGAGTCTTACAGAATCATACAAAGGTAAGAGAACTTTCATAATGATAAAAAGGTCACCTAATCAAGAAGACATAACTTCCAAAATGTGTATGCAATTTTTATATGGCCAATAACCAACTGAAAATGAACCCAGGTGGATCTGGTGCACTTGGCGGATTTATGTCACAGTTGAGAAATCCTGAATTAATGAAACCTCAATCTTTCATAATGGGCAGCAAAGAAATCTGCCCAATCTTTGTCCAAAGGGAGATGTTATTTTTATTATACTGAAAGGACAACAAACCCTGTCCTCTGCTCTATCTATAGGAATATCCTTGAAAATATAGGCACAGATGTCCAGAAATGTGAGAGACCCATGGAGAGACTGTCTCCCAACAATAAGTATAAATGTAGAAACAGGTATGAATGCACTGACAATGCTGTCTCTCATATTTCACTGTATGTAAATACGTAAATAGCCTACGTGACATTTTCATTATCAAATATGACAGGGTCATTTCCAAAATACTAGTTTTGCATCTTCATAAACCACCATGAGGAACTTTTATTGTAACAAGAAAATATAAAATATCTATAGCGACACCATTTTATATTTTCCTGGGCTTTCTGACTACTTGGGGAATAGCTGAGAAAACAGATGGCATTTAAAATAAATACTCCATGAGAACTCACTGAGCACAAAAAACAACCTTGCTGCAGGTCCCCATGTAGATTGGTTTCCAGTATTAGACATGATAACTGGGATCACAGTAACGTAGAGATCCAAGTAAACTGCAATGGAGAATTGAGCCGATTTCCTCAAAGTTTTAGAAGGGAAAAATAGAGGTGTTGAAATAATGGGCGTTTTGGTAAATGACTCATATTCGTTAATTTAACAAACATTTATCAATCTGTGACAGACATGAATATAGGTGCTAGATACAGAATTGAGTTAGACAGCCCTTGTTTTCATGAATTAAGTATTTTAGAAGAGATAGACAATATACAAATAAACTAATAACTTCGTTTGCTATAGTGTAATCCTTGAGGATGACAGAGGGTGCTTGGATAACAATTTTGGTGCTGATCTTGGTGCTTATCATGTACCACACCAGGGGCGCACGAGGAGCACGGAGCAGACATAGGAGAGCTGCATACCACACCCCCTTCCGTTCACATGCTCTGCAGGGAGCAGACCACCAGCCGATCACTTTCCACCAGCGCTCTAGTTCTTGGCCTTTAGGGGCCACTTCTTCCTTTGAGGCTCTGGTGGAGGTGGGTGTCCTCCTCTGTAAGAACTGATACATGGTGTGAAGACTAAATGCCCAATTCTTGTTGCTAAGTTTTGATATGGAATCACGGCTACAATGATATACATTTTTGTCAGCATTTGGTTGGTTTTAAATAAAGTACACACTATTTTATTCTCTATGCCATATAAAATGTATAAAAATGAATAAGTGACCAGGTGGCATTTTTTTAAAATTATAATAATCATAGATGGAGACACTTGAAATCTGAGAGAACTGCTACTGTGAGAAGATATGGGAAAAGCTTACTGGTGAACGTAACGGCACTCTGGACATCTGGACCTGGAATAACCTTAGAGTATTCAAGGAACAGCAAGAAGGCTGGAAAGGAGTGGAAAAGAATAGTAGAAAACAATGCCAGAGCATGGGGAGGGGGTAGGCTACGGCAAAGATCTCAGTTTATGGAAATAAATTCTTTTCTATCTGCCCAGAGAACCTTTTTCCTTTCTTCTAATAACAGAATCCCTTTCCTATGGAGCTGACTTGTCTCCCCAGATTAAAGGCATAGGCACAAGACCCAGACCTGCACAAACAAGATTTAATCCCCTAGTCATTGCTTGAGGGTAGACGCATTATCTAAACCAGGCCAATCAGAGGCATTCTTGGGATTCCTCTTATGGAGTTTTTTGAGAAATTACATCTTTTATTCCATCTGGAGAATAAAACAATCAGAGACGTGTACACCTATGACATGAAAAGAGAGGCTGGGCCCTGATGATAATCAAGACTTAGAATCCAGCCATGTTGTATATCGACTTAGAATCCAGCCATGTTGTATATCAACTTAGAATCCAGCCATGTTGTATATCAGAGAGCCACAGAGAGTGGCATACACCTGCAAGTGCCACATATTAATTAAGTTGGTCTGATTTGAGTTTAGCAACTTACAGCTGAAAAAGTCTTGGCTAATATGCCCAGAAACACCCACTCCCAAAATCTTGTTTACTCTTGCCTTGCTGTTTAAGCAGAATCATCAGGGAAGTCCTCAGAAAGTCCCCATCGGCCACAGTTGTTTACTCATCCAACATATAGTTCCAACATTGGAAGAGCAGCCTTTAATGCTTATGATCCTAAGCTGATGGTTCTATAGCTTCCATAGCGTGCAGAGAGGAGTCTTCCTCTTCAGTGTAATGCATATCCATGTGAAATAAATGCCAAAGTTGGCCCGGGCTTCTAAAATTGGAGTTCTCGAGAGACACATATCTTTCAATTCACTTACATAGGACTTTTAAAAGATAAATCTGCTGCAACGATGGCTTCTTTAAAGCACATTCTAGTATCATCTGCCTCACTTTTGACTCTTAGTTGAGCTGTCAATCCATTATTCTTGCCTCATACAACTCTTATGGTAAACTGTACATCAAAATTCTTATTTCCCTTTTTTACCATATAACATTATTATAATTATCCCAGTCAGTATCCTGATAAATGCTGATAGCTTAAATTATCATCAGTATGATATTGTCTTCTAAATTTATATCTCTACTCCAGTCTTCAATGCTAACATATGGGGCCAGATAACCAACAACTCACTCAAATTTTTTACCTAGATACCTTAAATTTAGTTCAGTACTCAACATGCACATAATCATAACATGCACCATGTCATAATCTCCTTCCCTTGACATATGTCTCATTGATTTTAGCTTTTAAATAACATTACTGTCTTAATCTTTGTAACCATCAACCTAGTCCTATTACAAATACCTTTTTTTTTTTTTAATTTTATTTATTTATTTATGGCTGTGTTGGGTCTTCGTTTCTGTGCGAGGGCTTTCTCTAGTTGTGGCAAGCGGGGACCACTCTTCATCGCGGTGTGCAGGCCTCTCACTATCGCGGCCTCTCTTGTTGTGGAGCACAGGCTCCAGACGCGCAGGCTCAGCAATTGTGGCTCATGGGCCTAGTCGCTCCGCGGCATGTGGGATCTTCCCAGACCAGGGCTCGAACCCGTGTCCCCTGCATTGGCAGGCAGATTCTCAACCACTGCACCACCAGGGAAGCCCCACAAATACCTTTTATCTGAATTTCTGTAGTATCACCATAACTGCCCTCCGTGAAATTACTCTGTCCCCTTCCAATTACTACTCCATGTTGCAATAAAAAATAATTTAAAATTCAGTCTAATCATTCCGACTCCATGCTTAAAATCTACTGATAAATAGAGGCTCATAAGTTTTCACATAAATATAAAAATCCTAAGCATGCTCCCTGAGGCCCTGCATAGTCTATCTCTTACCTTCCAGCCATCCGCATCTCAAATCGCTCTTCCCCCCATTAATTCCTTTGCACACATTCTTTCTACGCCTATAATACAAAAACCTGCTTCAGTTTTGCAGCTGTAAATTATGATATCTAGTTGCCGTCCTTATTTCTTCTTCCTCTTCCAATATCCGTGCCCATCCCTTTCTAATACAAGCATTCATACTCAGAACTAGGTGAATATTTTTGTTACTGTTTTTATTTTTCAGAGCGAGATATGATAAGGAATGTGTTTCATAGATAGAGAAGGGAAGAATTTGAATTGAGGTTTGATACCTCGTCTTGATGATAGATAATTTTTCTTAGTGACAGGAAGGTCTCAATAATTACACTTGCCTCTAATATGTTTACTGGGATGAGTAAGATATGGCACACAGGGACCTCCCTCAAAAAAAGTGTGTGAATAAGAAGTAAAAATCTTGACAATTACTGCCGTACACCACTAAATCTGTCCTGGGATAGAGTTTTATTATAGTATCCTTAAAAATTCCTGGATCTGAGCCTACAAATCGTATCAGGAATCTTTCTAATTCCTTTACTAGATGGGTTAATATTTTTTAAAATCTCTTCTAATACATAAGATACTTTAAGGGGAAATCTAATTGAACGTAAGGAAAAGTTGTCCTCAGGATTTACTGAGTGATACTAAGAAGGCTCTGGCTACTGCTATTAAAAAATCATGATTTTCCTGGAGTAACCTGGGAAAGAAGATGTCAGAATTTTATTATAGACATGGAAAGGGATTATCATAGCATCCTTTCTTTATTCCTTCAAAAGTAGCCTAATGTCTCTACATCTCTTTTGCACAGCTCACGTTTTCTACAGCTACTAGTTAAAACCTTAACTAGCCTCTGTCCACATAATTCTATTACATGAAAAAGTGAGATTTAATACTTTAAATTCCATAGTCATTAGACTAGAAAAATTATCAGCAGGAAATCTGGTCTCTGCATCCATCTGTGGAGAAAATCTCAGTTAATGTTGCTGTGCACAGTGAAATTCCAGAGGCAGACCACTAAAATTAACACAGGAATGATAACTCAAATCGATATTTTAGTTTCACTCAATCTCTTCACAGATTAAAGCATAATTAATTTCATTTGATGTGCTAAGGAGAATCCATCTCAGTTATGATTGTTTCATATAATACTATCCTTACACACTTGTTCCTAAACAAACCAAGTTGGAAAATAGGCAGAAGACATCCTAATTTCCTGTTTGTCTCAAACGTGGATTATTTTCTCTCTCTATAGATATAATTAGGAAATTTAGAAGTCACGATGTGTGGGAAAATCTTCAAGAACAGAATAAGAATTCAAAATGCTTATGAACTTTATATGAGAAAGAAAGAGAGAAAGAGAAAGGAAAGAAGGAAAGAAAGAAAGGGGAGGGAGGTAAGGAGAGAGAGAAGAAGGAGAGAGGAAGGGAGGAAAGAAGAGAGAAAAGAGAGGGGGAAGGGAGGGAGGGAGGCGGGGAAGGGAGGGAGGGAGGCAGGGAAGAAAGAAAAAGAGAAAGATGCTTCCAGTTTACACCTATGATCTCTGTGATAATGATCCATGTACGATCTCTGGTAATAAAAATTCTTTAACATCACATGTGTTACACACGTGACCTAATATGTTAGATCAATTCTTGGTCACTGGTAAAGGAAGAGAAAAAACAAAATAACACACATAAATTCTATTACTGAGAAAATAAAGCTGACATATTCTACACTATTTCTCTGAGCCATTAAACATTAAAAAAAAAATTCTGATTCCAGATTTAATAAAAATTTATCTTCGGAAACTGATGATTTTTAAACATTAAAAATCATTTTAAACATTAAAGAACATTTAAACATTAAAAATGCTGAAATTTTTAAAAAATATCCTTCTTAGTAGCTAGCTAGCTAGAAGGAGAAACGATAACCACTGATTTTTCTCCAAACATCCACCTATCATTCCCCACTCCTGGACCTAGAAGTAGTTTTTATAGCCTTGAAAAAAATGTCAGAACCATCTCTGTTGGATTTAAAGGTTGGCTCATGTGAAGGGGATTAGGAGAGCTGTGGGAAAAAGCAGGGCTGGAATGTGCTTCAAAAGCTGCAACTGTTACAGATGAGTCACGGCCCTGGGCTCCTCAAGCTGGGCAAGGCAAGTTTTGTGCAGGCAGGGCTCAGCCTTGAAGGGTTTACAAAATAAAAATAAATAAAATAAACCCGTTTCTGTAGACTAGACTCTATTTCAGGTTTTAAAAAAGAAAGAAAAAAATGTTTTAATGTCTTTGTGTCAGCTTTGTTGAGAAAAAATAGAAAAATGTGTATTTTAAGTGATTGTGGGTGATTTGCCTATGAAAAAAGGTAATTTAATTATTTTCATGGCAAACACATTCATTGAGCTTTCCCTAAACAGCAAGACCTCAATTACCAGCAGCTGCTAATGAAACAGCAGAAACCCTGATAAAAGTCAAGGTAGAACTTCCTTTACCTACAATATTTTTGCTTGGAACGAAATGGGACAGTTAATATGCCTTGAGCAGAATGTTTGTAGTAATTGGCCATTTGCTCCCCGCCTCTCCAACACATTCCAGGATTCCTTCCCGGAAAAGTAAGCAAAGGAATTAGTATCCCTACCAAGGCAGCTGTGATTCTCCCACCATCACCCCTTGCCCCCTCTGCCCCCCAACTCCCTGACAGTCCTCCGGTCACGTGTATTATGGGGATTGAAGGACAAAATGAAAATCACGGATTTGCCTCTGAGACTTATGATCTTCTAGTGCCATCTATCGCTGCTCTTATTTCTGATTTTCATAGCCAATTTTTTTAAAAGTCTAAGCAATTCAGGACTTTTTATCTTAAAAAATGATTTATTAAAATATTGAAGCTTCATTCTCATTTCATATGCAGTGACTTTCAGCACTGCTTTTCTCCTAAATAAAATAAGGAAACAAGACCCATTTACTATCTTGGTTTATAGTGGAACTCAAACGAGGTAATCCCAGTTCTGTTCTGTTTCTGAAAAGCCCTCCTTTTAGATCTGAGTTATCAGGCTGAATATCTCAATTCTTTAGTCTGAAAGAATCAATCAGTATTTAATGATTTCATCAATATTGGCTCTACCCAGATATCTAAGAATACTGGTGAGGGAAAAATACCGAAATTGTAGTTTCTTATTTTTCAATTAAAAATGGAATTTTTAATCTAGAATTGCCTAAAATTTTGTAGCAGATAAATCCCTCTCTTCCCTCTTGCCTGTATAGGTTCTGCTAGCACTAGTATTTTGTTTACATGAGCAACAAGAAAAGTAGAAATGAACAAAAATCTGACGTTCTTGACTGTCGTAGGTGATAATTCTGTTGGGCAGAATTAGTGTGACAATGTTTTCTATGCTGAAATGAAAGATAATTTTACTTGCATAGAAAGAGACACTACTGATTTAACAATCTAAATTCTAGGTTCTAAGAGCACAAGGTGGAAATTCCATTTGTTTTCTGGCTTGACCTGCTGATTAAACACTAAAATAAAGTGAGCCTCCCATGTGGAATGCATGTGTTCAAAAGATATCTGGCTGAAGTTGTAATTCCTGACTCCTACTTGGCAATGTTTTGACAGCACATTCTGATCATGTCAAAACTGGCTGTGATTCTTGACTGTTGATCAACTCCAAAGGCTATTCTAAAAGTGACAAGAGAAGTAAAATGTTTCCTTATTTTTAAAAATATTATTCTCTCAGCCTATATTTTTCTTTGTTTGCTTTTTGTTTGTGTTTTTTTCATTTTTCTTTAAGTGCCAATGGAGGAATGTGTGCTCAGGTTTATCATGGACAAAAAACATTCAGAGTTAAATAGGTGAACAAATCAGTGGTCAAAAATAATTAAGTACTTTTAGGCGTCTGATCGGGGTGTATGTTTGTGTGTGACAGAGAGAGAGAAACAGACAGACAGAGAGACAGACAGAGATGGAGAGAAGGCATGTTCTTAGTATCCTCCTATTATATCATTAATATATATATATATACATATCCTCCTACTATATATAAAACTACCCTGAATTGCTAAATTTAGCAACCTTCCCTTCTTTGCCATCCTTCATTCTTTTCTTTCCTTTCAAACTAGTTGAAAGAAAATATTAGATTCTTGCTCAGAATCCGATAACTGAAACACGTTTTACTAAGGCAAGGAATAAAAACATTAGAGACAACCTTTTATACTGTGCCTTAGAGAAAGATTAATAAGATTAAGAACAAGAAATGGAAATTGTTTAGAAGTAGTGGCCATCTCTTATGCTGCTGTGGCAAAAAATAAAACAGAGCAAAATGCACAAAATTTCATTAAATACGTCTGACTGCAAAAGGAAACTAATTAGAATATAAAGGGAAAATGAATCAGCTGGAGGTAACATGATTTGAGCAACGGTTTTATTAGAGGACCAGAAGAGGGCGCGCATCTCCTACAAATGACAGCAAACTTTAAACAAATGGCAATTGATTGAATGTTTCATCAAAAAATGAAAACAAGGGACTCACTTCTAATGTGTCATAATAATAGATTTCTCTAGCATATTTTAACGATAAAGGATAAGCTGACAATATTTTATAACATCAAATAAAAACCAAAAACTGTACAATTAATTTGTATTACTTTATTGGTAGCTGAAGACGTTAAGCTAATTTATTTTTTAAAAATAAATCACCAGCCCTTTCCATGATTTCATATTGAAATGAGGATATAGGAATGATATGCTTTCCTTGCTTTTGTTTTTCTTATCTTATTAAGAATAAAAGAAAAGCCATGACTAATTTCCAAAGTTAATTAACATCACTAAACAATTTAAAGATAGTTTTTAGGACAGTCTCCAAGGAATTTTCTTTCTCTCTCTCTCTCTCTCTCAATCTCTCTGTCTCTCTTTCAATAATTAGATAGGTATACACATACATACACGTATGTATAAATACATGGGTGTATATACATACAGGTGTGTGTAAGCTGCACACACATGTAAGTATGCAAAATTATAAATCATTAATAAGACAGTGTGTTAGACTTACTAAAAGAGAAAATTACTCTAATTTTTAAATAGGAAAACATTATTTCACATGCATTATCTTTTGGTCCTCATTATAATTCTTGTAACTAGAATTTTAATCACTCCTAATTTTACAAGTAAGGAATCTGAATACTAAATTAATTGTCATGATATAAGTTTATTCAAAACTTTGATACATGAAAGAAATGTAGTATAATAAATAGAAAAGAAATATGTCAGTTTTGAGCCCAATAGGAAACAGGTGGAGCCCTCAAATCAGAACAAATCCAAGAGGTTTATTTACAAAGGGGCTAATTACAAATGAGTGAATAATATGAATGGAAACCCATGGGGAGAGTGCAGGAACCCAGGGAAACAAGAAATTGCTAAGAGGTTCCTGGAACAGAGGAGAAAGTCTGTAAGAACCTACTTTGAAGGATAGTGATAGCTCCACTAAGAGAAACAAGGGAATGGAATAAATATCGAGGCTCACTTGCCTGTCTCCCTCTGATCTCTTAAAGATTTACGACATCCCTAACTCAAGCACTGGGGGGTTTTTTTGTTTGTTTGTTCAGTTTGATTTTGGTTTTGGTTTTGGTGTTTGTTCTTTTAAGAGACATCAGGCTTCCAGAGTTAAGAGCAAAAGAGGAAAAAGCAGACTTGAGAAACAAATAGGTTTCCAGCACAAGGGTATTTTTATCAGCTGCCTATAGTGTGCCAGAAAAATTACTAGACACTCCCATTAAAGTTACTTTATTTATTCCTTAAAATAACCCTGCAAAGCTAATAATATTTTTTTGTAAAGCTAATGCCTTTTTTGTAGAAGTGGAAACTGTGACTTAAATACATTATTTTGTTCAGGGTCATATGTCTACTGAGTGGCAGAGGAGGCATTTTAAATTAGATCTGTTTTACATAAAAGCCCCCTTTTAAATTGTTACGAGTAAAGATTTGGAATTAGAATCCTTTGTATAAATTCTACATCAGTTACTGAATAACTCTGTGAACTTGAGCAAGTCACTTACCCTCTAAAAGTCTTGTCTTCATTTGCACAGTAGTCACTATTATGTACCTTATAGGATTTTTTTTTTTTTTTTTTTTTTTTGGTGAGGTTTAATTTAAACACCATATGTAAAGACAGTTAAAATGGTATGCCACCTGGATGGATGATTTAGAGTTGAATACAAATGTAAAGTGCTATGATTTCATCCAATTTCAATCCAAAGACAGAAATAATTTGAGTTAATGTTGTTATCGGGGAATAGAGTCAGTGAGAAATCCCAGTGGCAACTGATTACACACAGTGTATTGAGAAAAAAAAATTAGATGAGATTAAGTTATAGAGAGACTTACAGACCTACTTTGCTCCATGGGGTGTCAACAAATATTCTTAATAATTCATAAATATGTCCCAAAGGAACACTGATTTTAGTATTATTTGCTGTATCATTGAATGCCATAAAAAAAACTAATAAGAACACAATTTATTGGACTATCTGTGTTATTATTTGAGAAGGATACATCATTCTTATGATGATATTTCACAATGAGGAAAAAGGGTATTAAAAGAACTAGATAATTATTAAGCAGAGGCAAGTGAGAAAGATACATTGAAAAATATATGTAGACTTCCACTTCTAATTATGAAGGAGTAATAAGACCCAGGCTTACACTCTCTTGAAAATGTTAGAATATGTGACGAATGTGTTTATAGACCTTAGACAACAACCAGCACAGGTCTGTGATCCCTGAGAAAAGTGAAACAAATAACATGAGCCCTACAGTATCTCCAGCTCTTTGTCTGGAAGCAACTTTGAGTGGAGGCACAGGAAGAGACAATCCAAGCAGAACATGTTTGGACCTAAAGGTAGCAGGTAAAATTATAAACTTTCTAGAAGAAAATATACAATAAAATCATGACCTGTGGAGAAGCCAAACTTTCTCAGAAGTACACAAAAAAGCAGAAACTATAAAAGAAACTGATTTGGATATTTCATGAGAACTAATATTTCTTACTCTTTGAAAGAAACCATTAAGACAATTTAAAGACAAATGAAAGACTGTAAGAAAATATTCAGAACCTGTGTATCTTACACAGGCTTAAAGAAAGCTTACAACTATCTAAAGAGAAGCCAAGCAACCCAGTAAAAATAAGCAAAATGTTCATACACACACTTCAAAAAGCAATATGCAAAATGTGCTCAACATCCTAAGCCATGAGGAAAATGATAATTAAAAGCCAAATGAGATACTTTGGTATCGAAAACTTGTACACAAAAGTTCTTAGAACCTATAGTCCTAATAGTGAAAACTTGTACACAAAAGATCTTAGAAAACTTGTACACAAAAGTTCTTAGAACCTATAGTCCTAATAGTGAAAAACACTGCCCCAGGGTGGGGTGTAGGGAATGAACATACCCAAATGTCTATCAACCAGTGAAAGGATAAACAAATTGATGTATATTTATATAATGCACACCTGGGGTTCTGCTTAGCTGGAGCATCTGCTTGACATGTACTTTATCCTCATTCTGGGAACCAGCAAGCTAGCCTAGTCATATTCTTCCAATGATAAAAGCAAACATTCAAAAGAGAACCAGAAACATGCAAATCCTCTCGAAACGTAAGTTTAGAACCAGCATACTGTCATTTCTGCCTCATCCTGTTGACCAAAGCAAGTCTTATGGCTAAGCTGAGAATCAAAAGGGTGTGAAAGTGGACACTATTCCTTTAAGGGAGGGAAACACAAAGTCACCTGGCAAAGAACAGGGAGGTGCAAAGCATTAGAGTCACTAATATAATATACCAACAGACCTAATATATTTTCTGTGTCATTTTGTTTATAAATCAGTTTGTTTCATTTTTATATCTAAGGACACTATAATGTTGACTTCTACTGTGACTAAAATTATCTACTTTTATTACATTCACTAGATTGTTTTTACTGATGATCTAGAATGCTCTTGATTTTGTATGTCAGACAATTTCATTGATTTGAAGTTTCTATTTTCTCTTACATTTTTGGTATAGACAATAATATTTTCTGTTATTAAAAAGAAACTTCTCTCATTTATTTCCAGTTTCTCTATATGAATCACCTCTTCTTGTACTATTGCTTTGTTTATAATTTTAAGTACAATGATAAATGAAAGCGATACTTTTAAGGTATGCCCTCTTCCCCTATTTTAATTTTAACTTTTTAAAAATAATCCATTAAAATGTTAATATTGGTTTATTCAATATTTAATTCTATTTACCAAAATATTTTGTCAATTTCTGTATACATTATATTTTTGTACTCAAATTGCATATCTCTATATTCATTTTTTTCTCCTTTAATAGTTTTTAGTGAAGGTCTCTTGTTATAAATGTCTTTACATATTTGAGAATGTCTTTATTTTGCTTTCACTCCTAAAATTACTGAGGCTGGCTACAAAAGTATTTTTTGACAGCCTCACTCCCACCCTGCCTTTGAATTTTAAAATATTGTGGCATTGTTTGCTGGCCTCTATTATTATTAATGAGAAGTCACTTTCTATCAGTCACATATATTTTTTATTGTAAAGCAATCTTATTTTTTTATAGATAGTAAAATAGTTTCTTTATCTTTGATGATAGAACGTTTCACTACACTGTCTAAGTGAACATTCATTTGTATTTTGTTAATTAAACTGCCTTTGTATTCAGGGCACATTTTCAATCTAAAAAGTAATTACTATCTTCAAATCTGGAAAATTATCTCAAATATCGTTAGTGCATTCTCTTCTTTTGCCAACATTTTGAATGGATTTTGGAATCTTGCAATCTACCCAGGTCTCTTAATTACACTTCATTCTCTATGCAGTATTCTGTGTGAATTTCTCCATTGTATACCTTTTTAATTTTTATTTTTATACAATTGTTAAAGGCTACTGTCCATTTACAGTTATTACACAATTATTGTCTGTATTCCCCGTGTTGTACAATAGATCCTTGGGCCTATCTTACACCCAATAGCTTGTACCTCCCTCTATTGTATATTCTTAGTTCAATAATCTGCCCTCTGACTTCATTTACTATAGAGTATATTCACTTACTCACTTTCCATTTAAGTGACTATATTTCTATATCTAAGATTCCTAATTATTTTAATAGATACCTGACCTTTCCCCACTTATGCCTGATTCTGTTTCATAACACTTTTTTAAAGAAATTTTACCTTTATATTGCTAAACATTCTCAAATGTTTAATATTTTAAACATTTAATATATCAAACATTTAATATCTCAAAACACTTAATATCTTCAAGATACTTTGCATAAAATAAATTGTATATGGAATAAATAATTATTCAGAGTGTTGATTTTATTGGCTGTCTTAAAAAGCAGGGCTTTATTTTTTTTGTGGAAATGTGTATTGCAGGCTCATTTTGAGCAAAAGATAGTTTTTTGTCACTCCCTCCCTTAATGATCAACTTTAACTGTCCAAATGTTTTGTGATTATCTCTTTCCAGGTCTCTAGTTTCCTGAGTCAGAAACAGCTCTAATAATTATACTTGGGTATTACTGTCCCACGGGGATATGGCAGATCCAATTATAGAACCAGTAGGTGATTGACTCTTTTCCCCCATATCCTGGTATCTCTCTAGGGTCACAGCTTTTGATAAAGGTAGAGCCCTTTCTAGTGGTCAAATCTATTCTTTGAGATTCCTAGAATGTATGGAGAAAGCTGCAACCTAGCCTTTGAATTAAAACATTAAACATGGCCCTATTTCCCAAAATCACACAGAGAAAATTGGTTCATTTTAACCCACAATAGCTAAACTGTGGCAGTTCATTATCTGCTTCTGGACACCGATATCAGCAGGTCTGTAGCTTCAGGACCCACATATAATTCTGTTTCTATTTAGCTTAGGTTCACAGAGATGTTCGTATCTTAGATATGAGCCTAGCTGTGATGTTCTGTTTTACTCTTTTTGTAATATATCCATTATTTCAATACACTTGTAGAAGAAAGGGCCATCAAAGCTTCAGATGATTGTGCCATAATCTATATGAGCAATATTTTTATTTCCTTCATATCTTGTGTGTTAATAACTTCACATGCTTCTGGAGTCAACTGCAGGAGCTTTGGGACATGTTATACAAATAGGAGGAGAAGGGAAAAAAAGGACATTTTGGAAACTATTAGCATATGAGGGTTTTTAAAGTAACCTTTTTGAACAATAAAATACATATATAAAAGTGCATAACAAATAAAAATATAACTCAATGAATTTTCACAAAATTAACACGTAATTAACACACAGGTCAAGAAACAGAATAATACTAACAAATGTAACCTTTCTCATAGCTCAGTCTATTCATTATATCATCCAAAATAACACTAATTTGACTTCTAACACCATGAACTGGTTTTGCTTGCTTTTGAATTTAATAAAAGTGGAATTAAATAGTATGAATTCTTTTTGGTTTAGCTTCTTTCAGTCAACATTGTGTTGTAAGGTGCATCCATTTCTTTGCATATATTTATGGTTTGTTCATTCTCATTACAGTATAAAATTGTCTTATACACATATACCTACAATGTTTTTATCCATTCCATTTTCTATGGAATTTTAGATTTTTCCCGGTTTTTAGATACATGAACAGTGCCACTAGGGACATTCTTACTCATATCTTTATGTTAATATGGAGGCTTTATGTTGTGTTATACATATAAATATAATTTTGATCATTAAGTACGCAAATATTCAGGTCCAATAAGTAGTGTAAAGAAGTTATCCAAAGCAGTTGTAGCAAATAACATCCCAAACATCAGTGAGCTCCAATTATTCCACATCAGCACCAGTATTTAATACTGTCTGATTTTGTATTTTAGCTACTCAGGTGAATGTAGTAGTATCACACTGTGTGTACACATTTGTGTGTTTTGAGTTTTAACTGATGTAAAATTTACAGTTCTTAAGTGTATAATTCTATGAGCTTTGCGTTTTGATAAACATACATGCCTTTGTAATCATCTTCCTAATCAAGGCATAGAACATATCCATTACCCCAGAAAGTTCCTCCCTACCTTCTCCCCAACAATTTACATCCTCTGAAGCAGCACTTTGAAAAATATTATTTCATAATAGATTAGTTTTACTTATTCCAGAATGTCATTTAAATGGAAGCATAAAGTATATGCTCTCTATTTTAGGTATCTGGGTATCTTTTTGCTCAGCATAATGATTTGAGACTCGTCCACGATGTTGCATATGTCAGTAGTTCATTTATTGTATTGTTCAGTGGTGTTCTATTCATGAATATGTTTTATACATTCTCCATTCACCTGTTTATTGTCATTTGGATTCTCCCTGGCTTAGGGATTATGAATAAGCTGCTGTAAATGATCTTGCACAAGTCATTTTGTGGGCAGATGCTTTCATTTTTTTTTCTTGAATAAGCACCTGGGAGTAGAGTAATTGTATCATAAATAGATGTCTAACTTTGTAATAACTGCAGAACAGTCTTCCAAATAGGTGGTACCACTTTACACCCCCATTATCAATGTATGAGTTCTAGGTGCTCCAAATCCTTGCCAAATCCTTGGTTTTGTCAGTCTTTTTCATTTTAGTCATTCTTCAACATATGAAAATACATGCCATTGTGGTATTAATTTGCATTTCCTTTATGATTAATAATGTTCAGCATTGTTTCACATTCTTTTTAGCCACTCATTAGTTTCATTAAAGTGTCAGCTCAAGCCTTTCCCCTTTTTTAATGGAATTGTTTACCTTTGTATTATTGATTTGTGGAAGTTCTATACATATTCTGTATACAAGGAATTTGTCATATGTAGTAATTGGAAATATTTTCTCCCTTTTACATTTCTTAAGAGTGTCTTTTATGAGTAAAACTTTTTAGTGTTAGTTCTGATTTTAGTTCTAAATTCCAGTTTATCCTTTTTTATGGTCTATGCCTTTTTATGTATTAATTGCAAAATCCTTGCCTACTCCCATGGTCTCCAAGATATTAAGCATTACTGTTCTAACTCTTACATGTAAGTTTATGACATATCTTGATTTGATTTTGTATATAGTAGGAGATTATGAGGTTAATATTTTTTCTCTTTATTTATACAGTTACTTTAGCACCATTTGTTGCAAAGACTTTCAAAACCCCATTGAATTCCTAGAATACCTGTGTTACCAATCAATTGTCCTTTTAGATGTATGTTTATTTCTAGCCTCTCTTTTTTGTTTCATTGAACGATATACCTATCCTTAGGCCAGTACTATACTGGCTTGATTATTATAGCCTTATGCTAAACATCTAATATTGATAGTGTGAATTCTCCAGACTTGTTCTTCTATTTCAAGTTTTTTTTCACTACTTTAGGTCCTTTACGTTTCATTAGAATTAACTACCACTGACTGCGGTATCATTAGTTCTGACATAACAAATATTCCTATTTATTCCCTGGGCACAATAAAATGATTGCACTTCCTGGCTTCTAGCAGTTGAGTGGAGTTCTAAATCTAATTCTGATCTATGAATTGAAAGTGGAAGGGATGCTGGTACTTCTGGCCTCAACATTGAATTATCAAGTTGGCACCTTCAAGAGCTACCTTGCTTCCTTCTGACATAGTTACCAACTATAATTCAGGTGATACCATCTCCCCCAGTCTGAGTCCCTAAATGGCTATGACCAGGGACCTTTTGACTTGCACTTGTTAAGGGAGAAACAAACAATCCACAACTTCTTTACCAACCTCACTGATATCTACCCTCAACAGAGATTCCATATATCAATGATTTATAAAAGTCTGGAAAATTATTTCCATCAGCATATGTTCATAGGTTCATTTTTTTTTCACATCCATCGCTTTATTTTCTTTCTCTTTTTTTTTAAATAGATATTTATTGGAGTATAATTGTTTCACAATACTGTGTTAGTTTCTGTTGTACAACAAAGTGAATCAGCCATACGTATACATATATTCCCATATCCCCTCCCTCTTAAGTCTCCCTCCCCCCCTCCCTATCCCGCCCCTCTAGGTCGTCACAAAGCACCGAGCTGATCTCCCTGTGCTATGCAGCAGCTTCCCACTAGCTATCTTGCATTTGGTAGTGTATATATATCGATGCTACTCTCACTTCGCCCCAGCTTCACCTTCCCCGCCCGTGTCCTCAAGTCCACTCTCTATGTCTATATCTTTATTCCTGCCCTGCAACTAGGATCATCAGTACTACCTTTTTTCTTTTTTTAGATTCCATATATATATGCGTTAGCATATGTTATTTTTTTTCTCTTTCTGACCTACTTCACTCTGTATGACAGACTCTAGGTCCATCCACCTCACTATAAATAACTCCATTTCATTTCTTTTTATGGCTGAGTAATATTCCATTGTATGTATGTGCCACATCTTCTTTATGTTCATAGGTTCATTACATTATGTTCATAGGTTCAAATACATTAGACCCTTGAACAACCCGCCGGTTAAGGGTGCCCACCCTCCCCGCAGTCGAAAACCTGCAAATCCGCATGTGAAATAGGTGGCCCTCCACATAAGCGGTTCCACATCCGTGAATTCAACGAATCATGGATTGACCCAGTTCAAACTCCTATTGTTCAAGGGTCAACAGTAAAGCGTTATAATTAAAGTCTCCCTAAATATACATTTCCCTAACCATGCTCTACAAAACATTTGTCCTAGGATATATTTGTAGAAATTCCTCTTAAAAGTATCCAATGTTTTAATAAAATTGATAAACCTGGTATACTCTAGACCTTTCTTAGGGAGCAAAAATACTAAGGACCCAAGGAGACCCTGCAGTTAAAAAGCTAGTTTAACTTTATTTAATAAAACTTATTTGAGTACTGATAAAGAAATCAACCCTTCCATGATAAAACAGAACCACATTTCATAATTTGAGAAATAAAGTTAAAGGTGCGGCACATTAAAAGCTCTGTGATGTTTAACTCAACAGACACTTTAATCTTTTTCAAATATATGCTATTAATGCCCTTTGTAAATATTCTTCTGAAGTTTGCCAGCTGTATCTACAGAGTGCCCTCACCTCCTGTGCTATGTATCATAAAGTCTTTTCTCACCTACTTGAGTGTCTGGTCCCCTCTCCAGTTGCTGACACTAAGGTGGCTCTCAAAGAGATCCTTTGGTTGCATCTATGTAAAAAGAAAACCTAAACGTTGTAAGCATTAAGGAATTAGGTATGAGGGACTCCAAGATTTTGACTATCGACCAGCTTCCTCTCTCCTGAAGATTTTAGTAAAATTTGGAGTTTGCGGTCTGATATTCCACAACAGCACTAGAACATCCGTTGATTAACCTTTGGAATGACCTTCTGCAGTTTGGGAAACACCTACCAAAAAATCCTGCTGTCCTGAAAGAAAGTCTAAGAACATCCTTTACCTACTGGCCAACCTGACTGGCACAGGTTACCCAACCTCGGCAAAGATTATACAAACCAGAAGTTTGCTTTTACATTTGAAGTCATGACCTCAACCTCTCCTGTGAATTCCTAGGTCTTTGATTTTACCAGACACTTCATAATCTAGTCAAAGATGTGTTTCCATTCTGTAATAAAAGGAAGTTAAAGTAGGCAATAAGTAGAAAGTCTAGGTAAGGGAAGTATTTTACAGCCAGAAAAAAAGAACAGAATGAAGGAAGAAGAAGGAAATGAAAGGTAATAGAAAGAATAAAAAGGACAATGAATAATCTTGGAGGAAAAATGACCCTTCAATTTTCCCCACCTCAGGACCTCCATATCTTCCACCCTTACAGAGATCCAAACATAAAGTTTCTGAGTTACAATAATCTTGACCTTCAATGCACCAATGATCATGATCTAATTCAGTGAATATCTGTGACACACGTATTACAAGGCTGGAATGGTGCTAGGTCCTGGGACTTTTAAAAAAAGGGCATGAAATAATTTTCAATAAAGTAAGGAAGACAGATAAACATTAACTGATGTTCCCCAACCCTGGTATCTATGGTGCTAGTGGAGTCATATAAAGTGGAATATGTCAGATCCCTCTGTTTTATTCCTTCATGTTCTGCCACTAATCTAGACCTTTCTCAGATGCTTTCAGAAAATTTAGTGTGTCTCAATAATTTTACTATTACTCATCTCATGTTCTTCTGCTTCAACCATCTGGTACCAGCGTTCTGAATGAGAGTGTGGATCGTTTGCCCAGGTGTTGTTTCCAAGTGGCCCTCAAAGTTGCAGGTGTGTGAGGTGCCAGACAAAATGGCATTCATCATTGCACAGAAATGGGGAGAATTCTCTCTTCCTTGTCTTTGTACCATACGGTCACCTACATCCTGAAGCAAAACTTGTCACTCAAAGTCTAGGCTACCACACCCACCCCAGACTCCATCTCCAATCATGAAAACTGGCATTGCTCTTTTCTCTGCAGTACTTAGTGCTAGTCACTGGAATTGGGTAGACAATAAATGCCATGATTTTGTTTTTTGTTTTTACAGATTCCAGATACGGAATACAGGTATGTCCTCTCCAAGCTCTAGTTCTCTAGTGTATCTACTCATGCAAATGATGACTAGATGAGTTGGCCCTCACCATCCTCATCAGATACTATAAAGCTCTGAATTTCTATTTAACCTTAGCTAGAATGACTACCAATAAATAAATAAATAAAGGGCAGAGGTACAGAAGCCATTCTTATCCTACCTGGAGACCTGGAGATACATGTATATCTGAAGATAAGTATGTAAGTACCAATATAAATGCAGGCTCTCCTATCTGCTACATGTAGCTCAATGTTATTGGAAATATGGAATAAGTTGGGAGGTGAGGGGTAATCCCGGACTGTCTTGCGATTACAATCTTCCTTATGTTTTCAAGTGACCACTGTGAGGATGGGTGCACCACAGGTAAAGAAGATCTGGGTACCAACACACAATAGTAAGATTTATAGACATCTTTCATCACAATAGATATAGATCTGATTCATCAGTGTGAATCACAGTATTTCATTATGTGAATTAACCATAATGATTATCCCCAATGATGAACATTTTAATTGTTTCTATATTTTACTATAATAAAAATATTAATAAATATAATCAACAACAATAAATATTTTTAAGCATTGGATCCATTTTCCTCAGTGTAAATCATTAGAGATAGGATAGCTGATTTAAAGGTTATGAGTATAATTACATTTATATACATATTGCTAAGCTACTTTGTCCATATTTTTATTTACATTTCAATGTAACAAACTTTCAAAGATAGGATTAATTCTCTTATGTCGAGATACAGTCTCATTATCACAATATCGTTTTGCAAGGTAATTACGAACTTGCTTTTGGAGAATATCACACTATAAATATTCAAACTTTAAACGTTATTGAAACTTTTAGAATGAACTCTCTTTAACCTCATGAACAAAAATACAAAGCCATTTTGAGAAAATCATTGAAAATCTGGATTAAAATATCAATATTTCCACTGTAACATAGGGTTTTAACCTAATAAAATATAATGAACTTAATTTGCAACTTGCCCTTTTTAATTTGAAGATGCTTTATTTTCACGTGTCCCTTTGACCTAGTACAATCATCAGCTACATGACCATGACCCTGTGGCTTTGCTGCCCTGCAGAGTAGTATAAAATGCTGACATTGATATTATTAAATAAATATGCCCTTGTGTATAGGTAAACATACAAAATACAATTTATGTGCATTTTCATGAGCAACTTAACCCAGTTAAAATCGCTTTGCTCCACTAGGACTAAAGCTCATGAAGTTAATGCTCTGGGCAGTGGCAAAGGGGCTAGGAATTGGCACAGATTCCTCCAGGACAGAACTCCAAACCCCTGCTTGTCCTGCGTGTGCCATTAGCCCTCTGGCTAAGTGAAATCCCAACTGAAGAAAGCTTCCGAATCAAGGTAGGGAGTCTAACTTTCAAGCCCAGCAGAGTTAACAGTTAGTGCCACTCAGTTTGCAAATGTGACAATAATGACTTATTCATGCAATGTATTTTATGCACTTGTTAAATGCATCAATTTTATAATTCTAACTTTCATGAAGTATATAGGGCAGTTATTATTACTCCCATGTTGACGTGTTTTTAGTAATCAAGCATGTCTCACTTATTCTTCTGTCTCCTTTGTTAGTCTTTACTTCTTTGCTGCACAGCCTGTCTATAAGAAGTCAGTTCGGCAAACATTTACTGCTACTGGGGTTCTAGTATTATAAGACATGACCCCACAGAAGAAGGAGCTAAAGTCCAACAAGGGAGGCAGACAGTTGAGCCTGTGATAGAAGTGTGTGGAGAGTGTGTTTCAAAGCAGTGGCGCTTTATCCATATGTAATGGAGCCATGAAGACGTTACTCTTTGGAGGATATAACATATGAGTTCCTTAAGAGTGAGATGGAGTTTGTCAGTCAGAGTGTGGGAGCTTTTCGAGACAGCACAAACAATGGGGGCCAAGGCATGAAAACATGAAATAGGAGTAAGAGGAGTCCAAGCATTCTGATAACAAATGTGAAGTGTAAGACTAAAGAGACTTAAACTGAGGCTGGGGTTTTGGTTGGTCCGAGGCCTTTGAGGGGTGTGTGTGACGTGGATGGTTTCTAAGCCCCAAGTGCTACTGTTACTTGTATTGTATAAAAGATCATGTGAGCTGTAGTTATGGACAACAAACAGGAGTATAAAACCTTAGTGCAGATAAACTACTGTAATCAGATTTTCATAAAAGTTAAACCTAGATGTTTTAAGAATCCAAACAAGGGCTGTGGCAGTAGGGCCAGACATTAGGGGTCAATTTGAGAAGTGTTTATAAGGTAAATATAAAAAGACTAAATTAGATAGTATCAGGTAGAGATAACAGGAAGAGGGTATGTGAGGGAGCTATAAGCACATTGAAAATAAAACTTGGAAAGTCTGTGTTCCTCCCACTTCCACACAGCCAGCTGCAGAACATGTCAGTGTTTTGCAGGCCTTAATCTTCCCTGCACTCCTTCTCCTCAGATGCTGGATTATAAGTGAAGCTGCCAACTGGACCTCAGCCTCAAAATAGCCAATATCCCCTTCAAATGTTCTTTCTCTCTGTCCTGGCTGGGGCACCTTCATCTTCTCAGTCTAAACGTTAAAATCCTGGGTCTCTTAATTGTTTTTACTAGAAGAATGAGAGAATGGAAATAATCGAGGCCCAGGATTTTAAATTTAATTGAGCACCAAGATCCAGAGACTCTATTTCTTAAATATGTCTTAACTTTATCTTCTTATATTGACTTCCACTCTTAGAGCCTTGGTTCAAACTACTTAGACTATCATAACTGTCTCCTAATTTGTCTTCTTACCTACCTTTCGTCCCTTCTAGTCAATCCTCCAAATTGTTGCTGGAACGTTATTTCTAAAATTTAACTATGACTTGTCACGCTGTGCTAAAACCCTTGAATCTCCTCCTAACACTCACATACCTAAAACACTGTGTTCTCATCCCAAAATCTAACGGGCCCTAACTCTTTAAAATGGTATGTTAGGTTCTTGGTTATCTAACTACCACATGAATCTGCTATCTCACACTCCTCTGAAATCGGTGAATCACACAAGAGTAATCCAAAATATAGCTGGGTCTCTCATACCTTTCACGCAATAGCCGAGCTCCACAGTGAATACGCTGCTCATTTTGTCCCTTAAGTCCTCTGCCATCCTTTGATTTTCTGATAAGCTCCTGATGTCTCCTTTCTGCATTTAGTTTACGCATTCCTTTTCTGTGATACTCTCTCATATTCTCTCACCCTTCATGCGACACAGAACACATTCAATCATATGCTCTGTAGCATCCTTCAGATCCTTTTATTGCAGCATGCATGGGAGGGGATTACAATGATCATTTATATGTGTGTCTCTGCTAGACGATGAACTCTCTACAGTGAGAGTTATGTCTTCCTCACCTTTGAAGCAACATCACCTGGAAGAGGGCCTGTCTCATACATAACACTTAAAAACTATTAGTTGAATGAGTGATTACACAACTAACAATTGTATATACAATTGATCCTGATATGATTTGCAAGGCAATGTTAAACATACCATTTTAAAGGGGGCATCTACATTATTTTGGTCTGTAATGACTGTGATGTTGAACAAATGACAAAATATTTTATTTCTTTTAAAGGATCATTTTGTAAAATCACCCTCTCTGACAGACCACTTATGTTTCTAGGAATCTGAGAGCTGAGACTTTATAAATGAATTAAGCCTCCATCCAGGGTTTCATCATCTACAATCCCAGCAAGAAAACACAACTTATAAATGTATATATATATTTTTAAAATCTCACTGTTGTGTATTTTAATAAACTTCCTTTACAGGAACTTCACAATGAATTTGAACCATAAAAATATAGGTAGTTTGACTGCTACCAAAAATCTAGGTCCATAAAATCTAGGTAGTTTGGTTGCCATTTTCACTGGCTGGGGGAATAATTACGCAAATATAGTCTCAAGAAAAGCTCTGCACATCTCTTAGCTCTGTAAGCTCAATATAAAAGCCAGCCTTGGGTTATATATAAAAGTAGCATGCACACATACAGAAACATATATTAATACACACATGTTCAGAAAAGTAAAAAAAGTTTAAGTGTAAAGCTCATTGAGAGGAGAAAAGAGCTTCAGGAGAGACTCGGTAATTGTTTCTCTGATTCAGAAAAAAGGACACTATTCTTGGTGACTATTACAGAATGTGAAGTCAATTTTCTAACCTGCATTTACTCTACATTAACATTTCTGCATATTTTAAAGACATATTTTTGAATGTTTCCATGTTTTCTTGTTTTTAACCACTAGGATTTTTAGGGTTGTCACTTTCAACAAATGCCTCTTCGATTTCACCCTTATCTATTTTATATCTTATGTCTGAATGTGGCAAACAAGTCAAAGAAATAGTAATTAAGCTTGTGCTGATAAGCTCTTTGACGAGTGAGCTATAAATCTGCCTATCATCTGAAATAAAAAGAATGTCCATGACTTAAGGGCAGCCATAGAATTTATATTAATAGTCTTCTTAGAAACATGATTATTGATACTTCGGGCAATGCAGATGTCTTAGATTGTTTAAAGTTTTGATGTATAGTTCCACCTGCCCATATATTTTATCTGTTTCAGGTATAACAAATATACCCACCAATATTCACATTTGGCTGAATAATTTAAGTTGTAATTTACCCTATTTTGTTTCTGTAACATCGTCCTAAGTCATCGTTTTCTCCCTGGGCATCACAGCAACCTCATTTCTCTCCGCCTGGTACTTGCAGACAGGCATTTGCAGGCTTTATGGCTCATTTCCTTCCTATTACCATTTGATTTGTATCTTTTTTCTTAATCTTCACTCATTTCTGTGTATCTTTTCCCATTTGAGGTGCAATTCTAGAATTTTGAGCTTTTAAATCTTCCCAGTGTGCATATCCAATCTTAAACTGAGTCTGTCCTGGTTTTGAAATCCTCACTCAATGAAGAAGCCACACCGATTATTCTTTTAAGTCCTAATTATTTTTAATCTCTTTTCCTCATCAATTTTCTTTCATATTCTCCATTTATGATAATAAAAACATCTCAGAACAACACTCTTTATTTTGTCTCTTTTTCCTCTGGATTCTCTGGACTATTCTTGGTGAATAATGAGACAGTGTCTCTGTGTCTCTCTCCCGGTGTCAGCCCCACCTTTTTCCCTTTCACTTTCACAGTTTCTTACAGTCTATTTGAACACATTATTTTCAGTAGATTTTCATTTCTCTGGGATAATTCCATGAGAAATTCCAGAATATCTCATATATAATGAATATACATCATTCAGATATTAATTAAACTAAAGTAACCACAGGTTTTCTTAACTGGGATCCACACAAAGAGATACCTGAATCAACATTGTCGACTGTAATAAAAACGCACAAGGGGGCTTCCCTGGTGGCGCAGTGGTTGAGAATCTGCCTGCTTAATGCAGGGCACACGGGTTCGAGCCCTGGTCTGGGAAGATCCCACATGCCGCGGAGCAACTGGGCCCGTGAGCCACAATTACTGAGCCTGCGCGTCTGGAGCCTGTGCTCCGCAACAAGAGAGGCCGCGATAGTGAGAGGCCCGCGCACCACGATGAAGAGTGGCCCCCACTTGCCACAACTGGAGAAAGCACAGAAACGAAGACCCAACACAGCCATAAATAAATAAATAAATAAATAAATAAATAAATAAATAAATAAATAAATAAATAAATAAATAAATAAATAAATAAATAAAAAAGACCAGGAGTCTCTTGTCAGATAAAATCACTGATTAATATTTCATTCTTGCTAAAGCATGCATTCCCAATTGCCTCTTATTTAATTTTTTGGATCTTTGAAATAGATTTTCATATTCCTAGACTGAATATTAGGTACATAACTTTTTAAAAAGCTCAATTCACATACAACTATAAAAGAAATTAAAGTCAATTTAAAGTTCATTGTATTTACTTTAAACTAGTTGTTTTCAAAGACCTGGGTGATGTCTATTTGTGGACAATGATTTTATGCTGTCTTAATGCCACCAGCTATAATCAATGTCCTTTGATTGTAGAATTAAAAAAAAATCATTGAGAAACAAAATAATCAGAATGATTATTATATAATGACACAATCAAAATAAAGCAGATGGAAAAACCAGTGAAAGATGGTTGTTCATCCAGATAAAATTAACAAATAATTATTTAATTAGCTATATTACTACCACAAAGGGAAATATAGTGGTAAGATGCCCAGATAACATTAAGAAAGAAAATCAGCATCATTTAAGTTAAAATTCATTGTGTAAGCCATCATTTTGCTATACCTTCAACATAGTACCCATGCAAAATATTTTTCATATTTATTACTACACTTAGAAATATTTCTTTAGGGAGCCAAGAATGTATTCCACAGATAGTTTCTGTAAGAGACAAGAATACTTTCAAAACAGTAATATTTTTTGTATGGCAATTTTCAAATTCAATTATTTTTCTTCACTCTGTCTGGAGCCTTATAGGCTTTTGAATGGCTTCCAAGCTCGTTCCCACCTTAATCTAATCCAAATTTCTGACTATGTTTGAAAGATAATAAGCAAATTATATTTCAGTGGGAAAGTGCAGTTAGCCCGAAGTCACTTGGTGGCTTTTCAGCATCATCCAGTCAGATCAGGATAACTGGGTTGCAGTTCTGTGAATCCAAGCAGAGAATTCACAATGTGAAGGACAATAGTGTATCCTCTCATAAAGTCTGTGAGTATATTATTATTACCATTATTAATGATAATTAGAAAATGCAATGAGTATCTGAAAAGAACTATGCATTCTGCAAAATATTATCAAATGCAACAAGTACCACAGTAAACCATGTTGTGAAGCACTATTATTATATGTCTATATAAATTAATGTTGATGGAAATATTTGGATCTGAAATTGAGAATTAAACAATTTTATTTAATTAACCCAATTTATTGAGTTAGAGTTAATTTTTAAAATATATTCTGTTTAATAAGATGGAACCACATTAACATTTATTAATTTTGGAATCTTATAAACAGGAAGAAAATAAACATTTGCAAGTCAAGGAGTATGTATCTCTATAGTGTCAGATATCTTTCTTATAAGTAGACAAAGATCCCATCTCCTAAAATAACGGCAGTAGTCTTTGCCAAAATCTGGGATGGAATTTCAATTGCATTTCACTAAAGTGTGCTGATGTAAATATTCTCAACATTTTCTTCTCAGAAAAGTTTAGATTTTTTAAACTAAAGAATTTTTTTGCATAAAGGGTGTGTCAAAAACATGTAAAATAAAGTTACTTAGATGAATGGATCAGAAGCCTGAAAACTGGAATAATGAAACACACACATAAAGTCTACAGCAAAACTGAAATGAAAAGTTAGTACAACAAAAGGCTAATTAGGAAAGGGTTCTAAGACTACAATGCTTTTATATTAAAGTAGATTATGGAATAAAACTTATGAAGGATTAGAATATGTAGTTATATCTGCTACTCAAGATGCAATCTTCTTAAGATGTTTTTTGAGTCATAATCAGAAAGAATGAGTGGGATTTTACCCTTGGACTTGGCATTTGGACTGTGATGGAACCTAAGTAATTTACTCTAGTTTCGATTCATATTATCATTGGTACTGAAATACTTCCTTGCCATTATAAGATCATGTTTATAGGATAATTTTTATAATAAATCATCTCCTTCGATAGAACTCATCCATTATCATTATCGTGTGTCAATATATTAATTTGTTAACTATGTCATGGTGCAAATATTTCAAAACTGGCCTCCATAAGCTTACACTTTTTATACTTTTCTGATAATATTTTATGAAAGAATTTGAGGAAACATGGCAAGAAACTGTT
Source organism: Balaenoptera ricei (assembly GCF_028023285.1). Classification (NCBI taxonomy): domain Eukaryota; kingdom Metazoa; phylum Chordata; class Mammalia; order Artiodactyla; family Balaenopteridae; genus Balaenoptera; species Balaenoptera ricei. The sequence continues at coordinate 107,768,157 of NC_082643.1, read as the reverse complement.
CTATTTAGCATTATAATAAATTTTAAAATAAATAAATGGGCCTAATTAAACTTAAAAGCTTTTGCACAGCAAAGGAACCTACTGACAAAACAAAAAGACAATTTACTGAAAGGGAAAAGATATTTGCAAATAATATGACTGACAAGGGGTTAGTATCCAACAAATAAACAGCTCATACAACTCAACATCAAAAAAACAACCTAATTAAAAAATGGGCAGAAGAATTGAGTAAATTTTTTTTTTCCAAAGAGGAAATGCAGATGGCCAACAGGCATGTGAAAAGATGCTCAACATCACTAATTACTGAGAAATGCAAATCAAACCTACAATGAGATATCACCTCACACCACTCAGAATGGCCATCATTAAAAAGTCTACAGGGGTCCGCCACTGGCGTCCACTTTCCACCAGAGCAAATGGATGGCCGCTGCTGTCAAGGTCCTAAGGTAGCTGGGTTCCTACTCAGCAGTGTGGGCCACTGAAGACACTGGGAAAGGAGTTCACAGACATCTGAAAGCAAGGAAGGGTGAAAGACATCCATTATGGCTGTGGAGACTGATAAGAGTAGCTACAAGAAATGGATTCTCTGAGTGCTTCCTTCCTGTCAGACTGAAGACAAGAACCTCTGGAGAGGTGCCTCTTCAACTCTGCACTACGGGGAAGGTATCAGAAACTCTCTGAGAGCCAGACTCCAGAGAAGGCAGTGAGTAACAAGGATATTAGGGTCCTGCTTTGACACAGCACATGCTGCGTGGCTGACAGAGTCTTGGTGCTCCGGTGAGGTGTCAGGCCTGAGCCTCTGAGGTAGGAGAGCTGAGTTCAGGATATTGGTCCATCAGAGACCTCGCAGCCCCTTATAATATGAATTGGCTAGAGCACTCCCAGAGATCTCCGTCTCAACACTAAGACCCAGCTCCACTAAACAACCAGCAAGATCCAGTGCTGGACACCCCATGCCAAACAACTAGCAAGACAGGAACACAACCACACCCATTAACAGAGAGGCTACCTAAAATCATACTAAGTTCACAGACACCCCAAAACACACCACTGGACGTGGTCCTGCCCATAAGAAAGACAAGATAGAGCCTCATCCATCAGAACAGAGGCACCAGTCCCCTCCACCAGGAAGCCTACACAACCCACTGAACCAACCTTACCCACTGGGGGAAGACAACAAAAACAACGGGAACTATGAACATGCAGCCGGTGGACAGGAGATCACAAACACAGTAAGTTAAGCAAAATGAGAAGACAGAGAAACATGCAGCAGATGAAGCAGCAACGTAAAAACCCACCAGACCAAACAAATGAAGAGGAAATGGGCAGTCTACCTGAAAAAGAATTCAGAGTAGTGATAGTAAAGATGATCCAAAATCTTGGAAATAGAATGAAGAAAATACAAGAAATATTTAACAAGGACCTAGAAGAACTAAAGGGCAAACAAACAATGATGAACAACACAATAAATGAAATTAAAAATTCTCTAGAAGGAATCAATGGCAGAAGAGTTGAGACAGAAGAACGGATAAGTGACCTGGAAGATAAAATAGTGGAAATAACTACTGCAGAGCAGAATAAAGAAAAAAGCATGAAAAGAATTGAGGAGAGCCTCAGAGACCACTGGGACAACATTAAGTGCACCAACATTCGAATTATAGGGGTCCCAGAAGAAGAAGAGAAAAAGAAAGGGACTGAGAAAATATTTGAAGAGACTATAGTTGAAAACTTCCCTAATATGGGAAAGGAAATAGTCAAAAGTCCAGGAAGCGCAGAGAGTCCCATACAGGATAAATCCAAGGAGAAACATGCCAAGACACACATTAATCAAACTATCAAAAATTAAATACAAAGAAAAATATTAAAAGTCACAAGGGAAAATCAACAAATAACATACAAGGGAATCCCCATAAGGCTAAGAGCTGATCTTTCAGCAGAAACTCTGCAAGCCAGAAGGGAGTGGCAGGACATATTTAAAGTAATGAAAGGGAAAAACCTACAACCAAGACTACTCTACCCACAAGGATCTCATTCAGATTCGACGGAGAAATTGAAACCTTTACAGACAAGGAAAAACTAAGAGAATGCAGCACCACCAAACCAGCTTTACAACAAATGCTAAAGGAACTTCTCTAGGTGGGAAACACAAGAGAAGGAAAAGACCTCCAAAAACAATTAAGAAAATGGTAATAGGAACATACATATCAATAACCACATTAAATGTAAATGGATTAAATGCTCCAACCAAAAGACATAGACTGGCTGAATGTATATGAAAACAAGACCCATATATATGCTGTCTACAAAGGACCCACTTCAGACCTAGGGACACATAAAGACTGAAAGTGAGGGGATGGAAAAAGATAATCCATGCAAATGGAAATCAAAACAAAGCTGGAATAGCAATTCTCATATCAGAAAAAATAGACTTTAAAATAAAGACTATTACAAGAGACAAAGAAGGACATTACATAATGATCAAGGGATCAATCCAAGAAGAAGATATAACAATTGTAAATATTTATGCACACAATATAGGAGCACCTCAATACATAAGGCAAAAGCTAACAGCCATAAAAGGGGAAATCTACAGTAACACAATCATAGTAGGGGACTTTAACACACCACTTTCACCAATGGACATATCATCCAAAATGAAAATAAATAAGGAAACACAAGCTTTAAATGACACATTAAACAAGATGGACTTAATTGATATTTATAGGACATTCCATCCAAAAACAACAGAATACACTTTCTTCTCAAGTGCACATGGAACATTCGCCAGGATAGAGCATATCTTGGGTCACAATTCAAGCCTTGGTAAATTTAAGAAACTTGAAATCATATCAAGTATCCTTTCCGACCACAACGCTATAAGACGAGATATCAATTACAGGAAAAAAAGTAAAAAATACAAACACATGGAGGCTAATCAACACACTACAAAATAACCAAGAGATCACTGAAGAAATCAAAGAAGGAATCAAAAAATACCTAGAAACAAATGACAATGAAAACACGGTGACCCAAAACCTATGGGATGCAGCAAAAGCAGTTTTAAGAGGGAAGTTTATAGCAATACAATCCTACCTCAAGAAAAAAGAAATATCTCAAATAAACAATCTAACCTTACACCTAATGCAATTGAGAAAGAAGAAGAACAAAAACAACAACAAAAAAAACCCAAAGTTAGCAGAAGGAAAGAAAGCATAAAGATCAGATCAGAAATAAATGAAAAAGAAATGAAGGAAATGATAGCAAAGATCAATAAAACTAAAAGCTGGTTCTTTGAGAAGATAAACAAAATTGATAAACCATTAGCCAGACTCATCAAGAAAAAGAGGGAGAAGACTCAGATCAATAGAATTAGAAATGAAAAAGGAGAAGTAACAACTGACACTACAGAAATACAAAGGATCATGAGAGATTACTACAAGCAACTATAAGCCAGTAAAATGGACAACCTGGAAGTAATGGACAAATTCTTAGAAAAGCACAACCTTCTGAGACTGAACCAGGAGAAATAGAAAATATAAACAGACCAATCACAAGCACTGAAATTGAAACTGTAATTAAAAATCTTCCAACAAACAAAAGCCCTGGACAAGATGGCTTCACAGGCGAATTCTATCAAACATTTAGAGAAGAGCTAGCACCTATCCTTCTCAAACTCTTCCAAAATATAGCAGAGGGAGGAACACTCCCAAACTGATTCTACGAGGCCATAATCACCCTGATACCAAAACACGACAAAGATGTCACAAAGAAAGAAAACTACAGGCTAATATCACTGATGAACATAGATGCAAAAATCCTCAACAAAATACTAGCAAACAGAATCCAACAGCACATTAAAAGGAGGATACACCATGATCAAGTGGGATTATCCCAGGAATGCAAGGATTCTTCAATATACACAAATCAATCAATGTGATAAACCATATTAACAAATTGAAGGAGAAAAACCACATGATCATCTCAATAGATGCAGAAAAAGCTTTTGACAAAATTCAGCAACAATTTATGATAAAAACCCTCCAGAAAGTAGGCATAGAGGGAACTCACCTCAACATAATAAAGGCCATATATGACAAACCCACAGCCAACATCGTCCACAATGGTGAAAAACTGAAACCATTTCCACTAAGATCAGGAACAAGACAAGGTTGCCCACTCTCCCCACTATTATTCAACATAGCTTTGGAAGTTTTAGCCACAGCAGTCAGAGAAGAAAGAGGAATCCAAATCGGAAAAGAAGAAGTAAAACTGTCACTCTTTGGAGATGACATAATACTACACATAGTGAATCCTAAAGATGTTACCAGAAAACTACTAGAGCTAATCAATGAATTTGGTAAAGTAGCAGGATACAAAATTAATGCACAGAAATCTCTTGCATTCCTATACACTAATGATGAAAAATCTGAAAGAGAAATTAAGGAAACACTCCCATTTACCATTGCAACAGAAAGAATAAAATACCTAGGAATAAACCTACCTAAGGAGACAAAAGACCTGTATGCAGAAAACTATAAGACACTGATGAAAGAAATTAAAGATGATACAAACAGATGGAGAGATATACCATGTTCTTGGATTAGAAGAATCAACATTGTGAAAATGACTATACTACCCAAAGCAATCTACAGATTCAGTGCAATCCCTATCAAACTACCAATGGCATTTTTCACAGAACTAGAACAAAAATTTTCACAATTTGTATGGGAATACAAAAGACCCTGAATAGCCAAAGCAATCTTGAGAAAGAAAAACGGACCTGGAGGAATCAGGCTCCCTGACTTCAGACTATACTACAAAGCTACAGTAATCAAGATAGTATGGTACTGGCACAAAAACAGAAATATTGATCAATGGAACAGGATACAAAGTCCAGAGATAAACCCCCACACATGTGGTCACCTTATCTTTGATAAAGGAGGCAAGAATATACAATGGAGAAAAGACAGCCTATTCAATAAGCGGTGTTGGGAAAACTGGACAGCTACATGTAAAAGAATGAAATTAGAACACTCAGAAACTGAAATATTGATCAATGGAACAGGATAGAAAGTCCAGAGATAAACCCCCGCACATGTGGTCACCTTATCTTTGATAAAGGAGGCAAGAATATACAATGGAGAAAAGACAGCCTATTCAATAAGCGGTGTTGGGAAAACTGGACAGCTACATGTAAAAGAATGAAATTAGAACACTCCCTAACACCATATACAAAAATAAAATCAAAATGGATTAAAGACCTAAATGTAATGCCAGACACTATAAATCTCTTAGAAGAAAACATAGGCAGAACACTCCATGACATAAATCACAGCAAGATCCTTTTTGACCCACCTCCTAGATAAAGGGAAATAAAAACAAAAATAAACAAATGGGACCTAATGAAACTTAAAAGCTTTTACACAACCAAGGAAACCATAAGCAAGACGAAAAGACAATGCTCAGAATGGCTGAAAATATTTGCAAACAAAGCAACTGACAAAGGATTAATCTCCAAAATATACAAGCAGCACATGTAGCTCAATATCAAAAAAACAAACAACCCAATCAAAAAATGGGCAGAAGACCTAAATAGACATTTCTCCAAAGAAGATATACAGATTGTCAACAAACACATGAAAGGGTGCTTAAACTACTAATCATTACAGAAATGCAAATCAAAACTACAATGAGGTATCGTCTCACACCGGTCAGAAAGGTTATCATCAAAAAGTCTACAACCAGTAAATGCTGGAGATGGTGTGGAGAAAAGGGAACCCTCTTGCACTGTTGGTGGGAATGTAAATTGATACAGCCACTATGGAGAACAGTATGGAGGTTCCTTAAAAAGCTTAAAATGACCCAACAATCCCACTTCTGGGCATATACCTGGAGAAAACCATAATTCAAAAAGTGTCATGTACCAAAATGTTCATTGCAGCTCTATTTACAATAGCCAGGACATGGAAGCAACTGAAGTGTCCATCGACAGATGAATGGATAAAGAAGATGTGGCACATATACACAATGGAATATTACTCAGCCATAAAAAGAAATGAAATTGAGTTATTTGTCGCGAGGTGGATGGACCTAGAGTCTGTCATACAGAGTGAAGTAAGTCAAAAAGAGAAAAACAAATACCGTATGCTAACACATATATATGGAATCTAAAAAAAAAAAAAAACGGTTCTGAAGAACCTAGGGGCAGGACAGGAATAAAGGCGCAGACGTAGATAATGGACTTGAAGACACAGGGAGGGGGAAGGGTAAGCTGGGACGAAGTGAGAGAATGGTATGGATATATATACACTACCAAATGTAAAATAGATAGCTAGTGGGAAGCAGCCGCATAGCACAGGGAGATCAGCTCAGTGCTCTGTGACCACCTAGAGGGGTGGGATAGGGAGTGTGGGAGGGAGATTGAAGAGGGAGAGGATATGGGGATATATGTATACATATAGCTGATTCACTTTGTGATACAGCAGAAATTAACACACCATTGTAAAGCAATTATATTCCAATAAAGGTGTTAAAAAAATTATGTAACAGCTCCGTGCATTAACGTATGTTTTTGTTGTTATGCTTACTCCTCATTTGTTACACATCAGTAATGGAAAATAAAGTAAACATCTGCAGAAACTAAAATCAGTACTACTCTAATAGATGAATAAATATTTCCTTTGAAACTGCAAAAAAAAAAGAAGTCTACAAATAATATGGATAAACAACAAGGTCCTACTGCATAGCACAGGGAATTATATTCAATATCCTGTGATAAACCTTAATGGAAAAGAATATAAAAAAGAATGTCTGTCTGTGTATAACTGAGTCACTGCTGTACAGCAGAGATTGGCACAGCATTGGAAATCAACTCTACTTCAATAAAAAAAATTTACAAATATTAAATCCTGAGGAGGGTGTGGAGAAAAGGGAATCCTCCTCCACTGTTGTTAGGAGAGTAAATTGGTGCAGCCACAGTGGAGGACAGTATGGAGGTTCCTTAAAAAACTGAAAATAGAGTTACCATATGATCCAGCAATCCCACTCCTGGGCATATACCCAGAAAAGACAAAAACTCTCATTTGAAAAGATACATTCACCCTAATGTTCCTAGCAGCACTATTTACAGTAGTCAAGACATGGAAGCAACCTAAGAGTCCATTGGCAGGTGAATGAATAAGAAGATGTGCTACATATATACAATGGAATATTAGTCATAAAAAAGAATGAAATAATGCCATTTGCAGCAACATGGGTGGACCTTCAGATTTTTATACTAAGTAAGTCAGACAGAGAAAGACAAATATCATTTGATATCACTTATATGTGTAATCTAAAAAAAAATGATACAAATGAACTTATTTACAAAACAGAAATAGACTCATAGGCATAGAAAACAAACTTATGGTTACCAAAGGGGAAAGGGAGGGGAGGGAGGAATAAATTAGAGGTTTGGGATTAACAGGTACACACTACTACATATAAAATAGATAAACAACAAGGACCTACTGTATAGCACAGGGGACTATATTCAATATCTTGTAATAACTTATAATGGAAAAGAATCTGAAAAAGAATATATATGTACACACACACACACATAACTGAATCACTTTGCTGTACATCTGAAACTAACACAACATTGTGATCAACTATACTTCAATTAAAAAAAAACTGTATGAGGTCGTTCCCTTCATATATTTCAAACCAACACAATATATTGCAAAAATATGGAATGCAGAAATGGACATAAAAATTCATTTTTATGTCATTAAGCCAGATGTTAAAAGTGCTTGTTTGTGGTGAGAGTTTGGCAGTTAATGTTTGGCACGAGAGAACCTTGAGAAAAGATAAAACTCGGGAGACGTGCTTGGGGCTGCTTGGTCCAGTTATCCATACATCCAATTAGAGTTTAATTTTCTGATTTCGAGATTTTTGTTCTTAAATAGGGAATTTGTGTATAGATACAGCTAATGTCAGCATTTTACCTGTCATGATTACTTTTATTAAGCCTTTCATAAAATATATAAAAAATTAAATATATAGATACACCCACCTACCTCTACCTTGACACTGAATCTGATAACTGATGCATATCAGGTAATCCAATGGCTTTTCTTCACCAGAAGAGAAAGTAGCACATTATCAGATAAAAATTCAGAAATAGCTTTCACTAGGGGGGAGCTTGTACTCAAGGCTAAAATTTCTTCCCAACTGTATACTGCACTATAAGGGACATTTATGTGTTTTTGAAGACAAAAATATATCACACAGAGGAATTTATATTTTTTATTTCCATAAAATAAAATCTGAAAAACCTCAAGGGAAATTATATTTGGAATGTTTAACATACTCAAAATAAAGTAATATTACTCAGGAATTAAGAATGACCTAAACTTAGGAATCTTCAAATAGTGTTCATCAAAATGCTTAAGTCCCCCAAATATTTTATTCTACTCAAATTTGATTACATTAAAGAAGTCAGCTACTGATGAATGAGCATGAGATGCAAAGAGAAAGGCCTTGACCTAGTGGATTGTTATTAATTAGTTTGATTTGGTTAAACACTGTCACCATCAACGAAATTAATGATAATAACAAATTGAGAGGAAGAAATGAACAGATGGGAAGCCACCATATGCTCATGCCACACTCTTAATTGATACCAATTAAGTAATTATGGAATGGAAGAAAATGTTAATTCAAATGTCTATGGCATTTGAAATGTCTGTTTATAAAACTGTGTCATTTATAATGGATACTGTTCCACTTGGCCCCTGAATTAGCTAGAAGTATTGAGGGCAAAGGAAAGAAATCACTCCAGTGTTTTCTAAAACATCCTCAAGTACTGACCACATTTATTAAGCATTTTTAAAAATATGCAGACTCAATGGAAAAATACAGAATTAATAAACAAAAAATTTACGTTTTACATAAACATAAAATTTTCTTATTCTTGGTCCCAAGACAGCAGGTTATGCTCCTTGTCACGGGGCATTGGCTACTGAGATGGCTGTGGATGGTGATTGATGTGATACTAGTAGCACCTCTTAGACATGGCTTGACTACTTCTGGTCTTCAGACTTCAGTTGCTTGTTCATAACAGGGAAGTCAGGCAATTAGGTCTGGGTTCAAAACATCATTCACACTCTATGAACAACAGTGTTCTGACTCCCAAAGTTTTCTTTTTTATGTTTCTCTTTTACCTAGTCTAACTCTTTTCTATCTTTTCATTATAAACAGATACCTTTCTTTGTTTGTCCAACTTTCCTAACAATTTTATTTCACATTAAAGTACCGTTTCCTTTTGATTTATTTACCCTAGAGGTCAATGATTAGAAAGATAAAGCCAGTTTATTATTGTCTCAACTAGTTTGCTTCTTTTAGTGAAAAAAAAAAAAAGAAAAAGAAAAAAGAAGCCAGCTAGCAACACTATGAATTGCAATGATCTTTAAAATGTTATTTTTACTGTCACTTTATTTTATTATCATAGTACCTGCCTCGCATAAACAAATTTGACATTGATCTTCCTTAACCATTTTTATGGCGAGGTAATGAATTAGATAGAATTTAGAGAAATCCCTACTCAGATACAGTATTGATTCCTCAGACTACCTGAAGCAAGTGAATTTCCAGTGCTGGATAAAATTCAATTAAATACCTAGTATCAAAGAATACCAATGTTTATTTTCATTAAAGCAGGCAAATAAACTACATGTCCAATACCACAAGATGTGCCTTTGAGGCGTAAAAAATGATTAGCCTCACTCACTTGAATTTCATCACGGAATTTGAAATGCTATGACAGGTAATATATTATCCGATAAACAAATTCAAGAAAATGTTTCCTGAATGTTTTCTAGGGCTGCTATAACAAAGTACTAGAGACTGGATGGCATAAAACAACAGAAATTTATTTTGTTCTCACAGTTCTGGAGGATGTAAATTTTAGATCAAGGTGTTAGCTGGCTGGTTTCTTCTGAGGCTCCTCTCCTTGGCTTGTAAGTGGCAACTTCTCCCTGTGTTTTCCCTTGGTCTTTGCTCTGTGTTTTTCTATGTCCAAATTTCTTCTTCTCATAGGGAAACCAGTCATATTGGATTAGGGTCCACCCTCATGACTTCCTTCTAACTTAACTACCTCTTTGGAGACCTTATCCCCAAATACAGCCACATTCTGAGGTACTGGAGGTTAGGACTTCAGCATATCAATTTGGGAGAATACAGTTCAACCAATAACATATCTTTAGAGGTTAGAACATCTGATAAATTATTTTTAATTTAAACTATTCTTATTGACAATTATCTTTAAGCACATGCACAATTTTTTTTAAAAAATAGTGATCTCATTCATTTGAACTGTCACTGGATAGATAACTTAGGAGAGAGGCGACTCACGGATGATGACAAATTATTTCACAGGATATACAGCCATCTGGGGAAGTGAGCTCGTTCATGTTAAGACTATTAATGCTCTGTGTTATACTGTCACTGATCACACTCAGAGTTTCCCCATCTGGCTAACTGACCTACACACTGTGTGAACCAATGAGGGGTAGTAAATGGCTTGCTTTCCAAGATACATCTGACTCAGCCACAAGGAGGCCGCCCTGTCACATTAAGAGATCCCAACTTGAGTTTTGCAATTAAGCAATAGGACAGCAAAACAATTCATATAACTCTTTTAAAAAATTGTAATTTCATTTATTTCTTCTATTATGCTCTTCCTTATCTTTTTCATTGAAGTATAGTTGATTTACAATATTATGTTTCCAAAGATATATTGTATAGCGTAGGGAATTATAGCCATTATTTGGTATAACATTTAATGGAGTATAATCTGTAAAAACAAACTTTGAGAGACAAAAACAAAAAGCCCAATACTTGCTTGATTCTTTTTTTTTTTTTTAACATCTTTATTGGAGTATAATTGCTTTACAATGGTGTGTTAGTTTCTGCTTTAAAACAAAGTGAATCAGCTATACATATACATATATCCCCATACCTCCTCCCTCTTTTTTTTTTTTTTTTTTTTTTCACACACACACACACTGTATTTTATTTTTACAAGAGATAAATCGACTGACACCAAGCATTGTACATGGATGACCACAACAAAAGCAACAATGATTGCAATTACCAAACATGAAACACACTCATACTATGTCATAGTATTGACATTCAGTCCAGTAATCCTCCACTGTAACAGCTCCTTTACTTTGCAGTGAAAATTGATTTGTATATTCTTTGCCTCTGAGTCCTTGTGGAATTTTTTTTTTTTTTTTAAATTCAGACAGAAAGTCACAAAAATTATACTCATCCTCATCAGTTCACTCAGTCCCATGTAATTAATTTTTTTTTTCATCTTGATCTTTTGTTAGCACTTTTATGAGTTCATCAGTTTTTCATTAGAGTTCTGAAAATGCTTATTCATTCAGTTCAGCAGTACAGTCCGTTACCAGAAACCTGTACTTGTCAGAGTCTTTTCCATGTATTTCTTGAAGATGAAACCCTTTTATAGGAACATATTTGCAAAATCATCAGAGTACACCCAGAACTGTCTGTAAATGACAAAAGACTTAAAAATGACCACGGTTAAAGATTTGATGACAGTTCATAATAATGCAGTTGACAAGAAAATTAGTTATTTCTGAGATATACATTTTAAAGTAATAAATAGGATTATTACTTATAACATTATACCAGAACATATAAGATTTTTAGAAATTTCATGTAATGTCTGAAACATTTATATTAACATATTTCCATACATATTTCCATACAAGTACAAATATAAGATTTTTAGAAATTTCATGTAATGTCTGAAACATTTATATTAACATATTTCCATACATATTTCCATACAAATACAAATATGATTTTTAGAAATTTCATGTAATGTCTGAAACATTTATATTAACATATTTCCATACATATTTCCATACAAATACAAATATAAGATTTTTAGAAATTTCATGTAATGTCTGAAACATTTATATTAACATGTTTCCATACAAATAGCCCAATGAAAGTTTAGTATTAGTTGTTTTGTTTGTTTTTTTATACTGCAGGTTCTTATTAGGCATCAGTTTTATACACATCAGTGTATACATGTCAATCCCAATCGCCCAATTCAGCACACCACCATCCCCACCCCACCGCAGTTTTCCCCCCTTGGTGTCCATATGTCCATTCTCTACATCTGTGTCTCAACTTCTGCCCTGCAAACTGGCTCATCTGTACCATTTTTCTAGGTTCCGCATACATGCATTAATATACGATATTTGTTTTTCTCTTTCTGACTTACTTCACTCTGTATGACAGTCTCTAGATCCATCCACGTCTCAACAAATGACTCAATTTCGTTCCTTTTTATGGCTGAGTAATATTCCATTGTATATATGTACCACATCTTCTTTATCCATTCGTCTGTTGATGGGCATTTAGGTTGCTTCCATGACCTGGTTATTGTAAATAGTGCTGCAATGAACATTCGGGTGCATGTGTCTTTTTGAATTACGGTTTTCTCTGGGTATATGCCCAGTAGTGGGATTGCTGGGTCATATGGTAATTCTATTTTTAGTTTTTTAAGGAACCTCCATATTGTTCTCCATAGTGGCTGTATCAATTTACATTCCCACCAACAGTGCAAGAGGGTTCCCTTTTCACCACACCCTCTCCAGCATTTGTTGTTTGTAGATTTTCTGATGATGCCCATTCTAACAGGAGTGAGGTGATACCTCATTGTAGTTTTGATTTGCATTTCTCTAATAATTAGTGATGTTGAGCATCTTCTCATGTGCTTCGTGGCCATCTGTATGTCTTCTTTGGAGAAATGTCTATTTAGGTCTTCTGCCCATTTTTGGATTGGGGTGTTTGTTTCTTTGATATTGAGCTGAATGAGCTGTTTATATATTTTGGAGATTAATCCTTTGTCCGTTGATTCATTTGCAAATATTTTCTCCCATTCTGAGGGTTGTCTTTTCGTCTTGTTTATGGTTTCCTTTGCTGTGCAAAAGCTTTGAAGTTTCATTAGGTCCCATTTGTTTATTTTTGTTTTTATTTCCATTACTCTAGGAGGTGGATCAAAAAAGATCTTGCTGTGATTTATGTCAAAGAGTGTTCTTCCTATGTTTTCCTCTAAGAGTTTTATAGTGTCCAGTCTTATATTTAGGTCTCTAATCCATTTTGAGTTTATTTTTGTGTATGGTGTTAGGGAGTATTCTAATTTCATTCTTTTACATGTAGCTGTCCAGTTTTCCCAGCACCACTTATTGAAGAGACTGTCTTTTCTCCATTGTATATCTTTGCCTCCTTTGTCATAGATTAGTTGACCATAGGTGCGTGGGTTAATCTCTGGGCTTTCTATCTTGTTCCACTGATCTATGTTTCTGTTTTTGTGCCAGTACCATATTGTCTTGATTACTGTAGCTTTGTAGTATAGTCTGAAGTCAGGGAGTCTGATTCCTCCAGCTCCATTTTTTTGCCTCAAGACTGCTTTGCCTATTCGGGGTCTTTTGTGTCTCCATACAAATTTTAAGATGATTTGTTCTAGCTCCGTAAAAAATGCCATTGGTAATTTGATAGGGATTGCATTGAATCTGTAGATTGCTTTGGGTAGTATACTCATTTTCACAATGTTGATTCTTCCAATCCAAGAACATGGTATATCTCTCCATCTGTTGGTATCATCTTTAATTTCTTTCATCAGTGTCTTATAGTTTTCTGCATACAGGTCTTTTGTCTCCCTAGGTAGGTTTATTCCTAGGTATTTTATTCTTTTTGTTGCAATGGTAAATGGGAGTGTTTCCATAATTTCTCTTTCAGATTTTTCATCATTAGTGTATAGGAATGCAAGAGATTTCTGTGCATTAATTTTGTATCCTGCAACTTTACCATATTCATTAATTAGCTCTAGCAGTTTTCTGGTGGCAGTTTTAGGATTCTCTATGTATAGTATCATGTCATCCGCAAACAGTGACAGTTTTACTTCTTCTTTTCCAATTTGTATTCCTTTTATTTCTTTTTCTTCTCTGATTGCCGTGGCTAGGACTTCCAAAACTATGTTGAATAATAGTGGTGAGAGTGGACATCCTTGTCTCGTTCCTGATCTTAGAGGAAATGCTTTCAGTTTTTCACCATTGAGAATGATGTTTGCTGTGGGTTTGTCATATAGGGCCTTTATTATGTTGAGGTAGGTTCCCTCTATGCCCACTTTCTGGAGAGTTTTTATCAGAAATGGGTGTTGAATTTTGTCAAAAGCTTTTTCTGCATCTATTGAGATGATCATATGGTTTTTATTCTTCAATTTGTTAATATGGTGTATCACATTGATTGATTTGCGTATATTGAAGAATCCTTGCATCCCTGGGATAAATCCCACTTGATCGTGGTGTATGATCCTTTTAATGTGTTGTTGGATTCTGTTTGCTAGTATTTTGTTGAGGATTTTTGCATCTATATTCATCAGTGATATTGGTCTGTAATTTTCTTTTTTTGTAGTGTCTTTGTCTGGTTTTGGTATCAGGGTGATGGTGGCCTCATAGAATGAGTTTGGGAGTGTTCCTTCCTCTGCAATTTTTTGGAAGAGTTTGAGAAGGATGGGTGTTAGCTCTTCTCTAAATGTTTGATAGAATTCACCTGTGAAGCCATCTGGTCCTGGACTTTTGTTTGTTGGAAGATTTTTAATCACAGTTTCGATTTCATTACTTGTGATTGGTCTGTTCATATTTTCTATTTCTTCCTGGTTCAGTCTTGGAAGGTTATACCTTTCTAAGAATTTGTCCATTTCTTCCAGGTTGTCCATTTTATTGGCATAAAGTTGCTTGTAGTAGTCTCTTAGGATGCTTTGTATTTCTGCAGTGTCTGTTGTAACTTCTCCTTTTTCATTTCTGATTTTATTGATTTGAGTCCTCTCCCTCTTTTTCTTGATGAGTCTGGCTAATGGTTTATCAATTTTGTTTATCTTCTCAAAGAACCAACTTTTAGTTTTATTGATCTTTGCTATTGTTTTCTTTGTTTCTATTTCATTTATTTCTGCTCTGATCTTTATGATTTCTTTCCTTCTGCTAACTTTGGGTTTTGTTTGTTCTTCTTTCTCTAGTTTCTTTAAGTGTAAGGTTAGATTGTTTACTTGAGCTTTTTCTTGTTTCTTTAGGTAGGCTTGTATAGCTATAAACTTCCCTCTTAGAACTGCTTTTGCTGCATCCCATAGGTTTTGGGTCGTCGTGTTTTCATTGTCATTTGTCTCTAGGTATTTTTTGATTTCCTCTTTGATTTCTTCAGTGATCTCTTGGTTATTTAGTAACGTATTGTTTAGCCTCCATGTGTTTGTCCTTTTTACGTTTTTTTCCCTGTAATTCATTTCTAATCTCATAGCGTTGTGGTCAGAAAAGATGCTTGATATGATTTCAATTTTCTTAAATTTACTGAGGCTTGATTTGTGACCCAAGATGTGATCTATCCTGGAGAATGTTCCGTGCGCACTTGAGAAGAACGTGTAATCTGCTGTTTTTGGATGGAATGTCCGATATATATCAATTAAATCTATCTGGTCTATTGTGTCATTTAAAGCTTCTGTTTCCTTATTTATTTTCATTTTGGATGATCTGTCCATTGGTGTAAGTGAGGTGTTAAAGTCCCCCACTATTATTGTGTTACTGTCGATTTCCTCTTTTATAGCTGTTAGCAGTTGCCTTATGTATTGAGGTGCTCCTATGTTGGGTGCATATATATTTATAATTGTTATATCTTCTTCTTGGATTGATCCCTGGATCATTATGTAGTGTCCTTCCTTGTCTCTTGTAACATTCTTTAATTTAAAGTCTATTTTATCTGATATGAGTATAGCTACTCCAGCTTTCTTTTGATTTCCATTTGCATGGAATATCTTTTTCCATCCCATCACTTTCAGTCTGTATGTGTCCCTAGGTCTAAAGTGGGTCTCTTGTAGACAGCATATATATGGGTCTTGTTTTTGTATCCATTCAGCCAGTCTATGTCTTTTGGTTGGGGCATTTAATCCATTCACGTTTAAGGTAATTATCGATATGTATGTTCCTATGACCATTTTCTTAATTGTTTTGTGTTTGTTTTTGTAGGTCCTTTTCTTCTCTTGTGTTTCCCACCCTCCTCCCTCTTGCGTCTCCCTCCCACCCTCCCTTCTTGCTTGATTCTTAAACACTGATTTCTTTAACTCCGTTTCTCACAGACTTTTCCCAAATCTGCATAAGATTCAGTAGAAAGTATTCTTCTTTCTAAGTAACATGTTGAACACTAATGACATGCCACGTCCCAAACCAAGTATTTTATGTTTTATCTTATTTAAAAACTTAACAAGTAAATGTAGTATTTTATTTTATTATTTTCCATTTCACACAAAAATAATCTAAAACTTAGAATGTGTAAATAATTTGCCAAAGATTAACAAAAAGTAGTAAGTATAGAGCTTGATTTCAAATCCAGGTAATCTGACTCCATAGTGATTTTCTTAAGCTCTGCATTCTACTACTTCTACTGGGAATTAAAATCTCATCAAAAATTGGAGAAGAAAGCATTCAGTCTCAAGATCATGTTAGCTGCAGGTTTTTATATATGTCCTTTATCAGACTGAGGAGAGACTGTTTTATTCTGACTCCACTGAGAGTTGTTTTCATAAAGTATATTGAACTTTGTCAAATGCTTTTTTTTCTCTATCTACTAAAATAATCATACTGTTTTCCTTTTTCTTTTTTTGGCTTTTGGTGCAGTGGATTCTACTGATTAATTTTCAAATCCTGAACTCACCTTTCATTCCTAGGATAAATGCCACTATCAAAATGCATTATCAATTTTATGATTATTATTTTATTATTGAATTCAAATTGCTATGGATTGTTGCATCTATGTTTATAAGGAATGGTGATCTATATCATTCCTTTTTTTTCGCTCATGTAATGGTTTGTCTGGTTTTTATCTGGGTAATGCTGGTCTCATAAAACGTGTATGAAAGTGTTCCTTCTTTTTCTCTATGTTTGCATAGTTTCTCTCTTAAGTATCTGATAGAATTTACCATCGAATGCACTTAACCTTGAAAATTACTTGACTATCTTCTCTCTCAACCCTTGAAATTAGCCTATTTATTCATTACTCTTGGTAACAGTTTTCAAGTTGAATCAACTCAGGATACTAATAGTAAAGCTGATCTCAACTGAAGTTTGGTTTCTTTCTTTAAAACTACAGTAAGTTCATATCTAATCAAAATATCAATAGATAGTATTCAGTGAAATTCCTACATGTTAAACCTATTACAAAGCTTCACATGAATTGTCTCATTTAATTATTACATTTACCAAGTTAAAATCTTGAACAAAGCCATTGCATACTAAGAAACAGACTTGCTTTTTTTTTTTTTTTAACATGGCATTTGTTCATGACCCTTATGTGGTTCATACTGTTTAAAGCATATATAAATTTCAGTTTTCATGTTAAATCATTTTAGAGAATTTTTTTAAAATTATTATTATTTATTTTTGGCTGTGTTGGGTCTTTGTTTCTGTGCGAGGGCTTTCTCTAGTCGCGGCAAGCGGGGACCACCCTTCATCGTGATGCGCAGGCCTCTCATTATCGCGGCCTCTCTTGTTGCGGAGCACAGGCTCCAGACGCGCAGGCTCAGTAGTTGTGGCTCACGGGCCCAGCCGCTCCACGGCATGTGGGATCCTCCCAGACCAGGGCCCGAACCCGTGTCCCCTGCATTGGCAAGCGGACTCTCAACCCCTGCTCCACCAGGGAAGCCCCCATTTTAGAGAATTTTAACTACATCAGAGAATACTATTGGCAAGAACAGAAATCTTCCTCTAGAAATGTATATGCTATTTAAACTAAAAAGTGGCATTTTCCAACATCTTTTATTTTGATTAAAAATTCTTTTCAGTTTGAATATCCTTGCATCAATTAACTCTGATACAACAGTTTAAATTCAAATCCATAATGTATTATATTGCTAGAATTAACCTCCCCTGATAGTTAAAAGTGAGATATCAGAATTGCATGAAAATTTGAACAGAGCATACAAAAATATTTAGTTTTTCCTTGATAATTTATATTTTTAAACTTGAGCCCACTCTACTTCATATGTCATCAGGGAAATGCAAATAAAAACAACAACGAGATAACTACACACTTATTAGAACGGCCAAAATCTGAACACCATGAATACCAAATGCTGGAGAAGACTTGGAGCAACAGGAACTCTCATTCACCACTTGTGGGAATGCAAAATGGTATAGCTACTTGGTGGTTTCTTAAAAAACTAAACATGCTTCTACCATATAACCCGTCAATTGTACTCCTTGGTATTTACCAAATAAATGGAAAGCTTATGTCCACATAAAAATATGTACATGGATGTTTATAACAGCTTTATTCATAATTACCAAAACTTGGGAGTAACCAAGATGTCCTTCAGTAGGTGAATGGATAAACTGTCTTACATCCAGGCAACAAAATATTATTCAGCACTAAGAAGAAATGAGCTATCAAACTATGAAAAGACATGGAGGAACCTTAAATGCATATTTTACTAAGTAAAGGAAGCTAATCTGAAAAGGTTACATACTGTATGATTCCAACTATATGACATTTTGGAAAAGGCTGAACTATGGAGATAATCAAAATCAGCAGTTGCCAGCAGTTGGAGGGGGACAGATGAATGGGCAGAACACAGATTTTCGTGGGGGGCAGTGAAACTACTCTGTATGATACCATAAAGATGGATACATGTCATTGTACATGTAACCAAACCCATAGTATGTACAACACCAGGAATGAAACTTAATGTAAACTATGGGCTTTGACGTGTCTATATAGGTTCATAATTTGTAACAATTGTACCACTTTGGTGGGGAATGTTAATAATGGGGAGGCTATGCATGTGTGGGGATAGGACATTTATGGGAAATTTCTGTACCTTCCCCGCAATTTTTCTGTGAATCTAAAACCTCTCTTAAATAATTGTCTATTAAAAACAAACAAACAGGTGTGCCCTTTAATTTAAAAACCATTTTCAAAACTATAGCTTTCTTGGGACTTCCCTGGCAGTCCAGTGGTTAAGACTTCACCTTCCAATGCAGGGGCTGTGGGTTTGATCCCTGATTAGGGAGCAAAGATCCCATATGCCTCGAGGCCAAAAAACCGAAACATAAAACAGAAGCAATACAGTAACAAATTCAATAAAGACTTTAAAAATGGTCCACATCAAAAAAAAAAAAAAAAAGAATCTTAAAAAAAAACTATAGCTTTCTTAATCTAAGAAATCTAAGAATTAACCCACAAACTTAAAACGAATTACATTTTAAGAGTTAAATTTTACATTACAGTATATCAGACTGTCCATATCAATTTGTCCTTCCTTTGTGTCATGAATTGCTGGTCTTTTTTGTTAACATCTCAATCTTGTCCTTTTGCTCAAGTTCTACCATCGTACACCCAGCAATTAATGATCATTCCTGGACTATTCTGTTTTCTATTTATGCAAAACTCCCTGCCCCCATGTCCACTTTTTTTCATTCTAGGGCCCAAAAGAGGTACTGGCAGGTAAGAGTGGATAGTCCCGAATACAGATACTAAGCTGGACTTTGTATTGTTTTAGGCAGGGAAGGAAAAAAAGAGGAATGATGAAATTCAACATATTGAGAACTGAGCTCATGAAAACTCACCTCCAAGTGAAGTGGATTTGAATGGCTATTAGACCTTACGGTAAAGGATGTTTCTGTAATGTGAAGTAGCCCATAGGCAATTGACACACAGGAAAATGACGTCAGTATAATATGAAATATCCTTCTTTCCCATTCTGCTTGGCCACAGGCTCTGTATTAGAAGTGTTAATTGCATGGTTCTTTTAATTTTTTGCTCATTTGCCCTTGTGTCCACATTGAGCAGCTTTAACCCTTTCTTGCACAATTTTCCATTACCTTTTTAGAAAGTTAAAAAAAAAATTGTAGTATTTACTTATTGACAATTTGAAAGATCTTTTTAACCAAGGTAGAATTTTTATTAGAATTATTATTATTAATTTTAGTGTTCTGGGTACAAAGTTGCTTAGGATTAGAGCAGTCTGCACCTTACCCTATTTTTATCATGAAACTACTGTTTTTGGTTGCAATTTTGCTGAACGAAGTACTTTTAAGAGATGCAAATATGCAATTAGAGTAGAATCTAGTGTTTACATTATGATTTTGATAAGAAATTCAATACCTTATGTATTAAAAATGTTGTGGAGAAAGTCACATATGTTAAAAAATAAATAAATAAAGCAGATTCCTAGATCACAAAGAGGATACTTGACTGAAAAATCTGAAAAAACCTTCAGTGTTTAATACCAATTTACTTTTTGTTAGGAATTGTTGAACTCGAAAATAGCTTTTCAAAATACTATCCTATAGCTTAGCATCAGCTGTCTAAGGGAATTAGAATGTTTAGTAATGGAAATATGGGTTAAAAACCTGAGTCCAGGAGGAACTTTTGAATGAATCTCACAATGAAGCCAATAGACAGGAAATCCCAGTCAAGAAATACTTGTTATAAAAACTGCCTCTTAAAAATCAAATATTATGAATGAAAGGAGTTGAAACAGTGCTGCAAATGGTCTAAAAATTTAAGTTTAACTTTATGAAAGGCTCCAGTATATGAATCCCTCCCAACTACCATATGATTATTTTCTTTGCTAAGCCCTTTTCATTTGTGCACATGGAATTTCATACTGTTCTGTTGCCTTCTCTTAAATGTCCTTTGGAATACTCTCAGCCTAGTTTTGTGTTTATTAAAGGTATTTAACAAATTAGTTGCCTTTATTGAAAAAGTGCTTTTACTAACTAATGGCATGTATTTCTCAGTCATGCTTGGTTCTTCTTTTTATAAATTAAATGCATCTTGAAATATATTGAATTTTATAGTGAAAGAAAATAATTGTAAGGCAAGTATCCTATGTTTTGAATTTTATACAGGCAAATTTATATTTTATTGGAAACATCCTATTTCAAGAGAGTACAGATAATGCATAGGATACACTTACTAAGTTTAAAAGTATTCTCATTTAGAAAGAATAAGTTGTTGCCGTCTTTCCAGTACTCATTTGTCTCTCTTACTCTTACCCTAGGTTTTCTTCCATGGTTTCCTTGCAACCTTCTACTGAAGCACCAAAACAATTTATAACTTCGTATCCATGGTTTCCTCCAAGAGGGATGTCTCAATTTTACTCAACAAATATTTACTGTGTCTTCTTCATTCTTGTGTCTGAAAATTATAGCAGTGAAAAAGATAGGCATGCCCCCTTGGAACTCACATGATGGCAGATGTTTGAAACTGACACAACTGCTTTAGCACACCATTTCTAGAGCCATCAGTTCCAAAATAAAACAGATTCCTATTTAAAACACTTTTACAATTGAGTTAACATGTAGGACTTGAAGATTATATATTACTAAAGCAGAACAGCTTTACTGAGGGGCATTACTATATTACCAGCAAGTAGGTGTATCTAAGACATAGTTAGAAGTACAGTTTCTCTGTTAGAAGTGCAAACTTTTTGTGCCAAATGAAAATAAGTACAGACATGTTACCCTGCTTAATGATGTGGCTTAATAAACATGGAAACTAGTCTCCACTGGGGTCAAGCATAGATTTTGGGGGTGGGGGGGTAAGGTGGTGGTAGAAGGAACAGTTTGAGAGCTAATTCTCTCCGAAAAATGGCTAATGTGGATATTTTTGCCTTGTGCTACAATTAGGCTCACTCTAGTAAAAATCAATGCAAATTATTTGAGTTATTTAGAGGAGAAGCCATATAAATCTTCAATGAGAGGTTCAACCGCAAACATCTGAAGATGGCTAGAAAATGGTACTTTTAAATCTTTAGTCACAGCATGACTTTTTACTCTGGTACTATTTAGGACATAATTTTCTAGCTGAATTCCTCAGAATTCTTTGCATTTTACTTAATATTAGGTACTGGATGCTTAGCTTCCTTGATCTAGCTATGTCTGGCCTGACTTCTTTTGCTTTTTCTGCCATGGGCCCACGCTTGACTTTAAGAACACAGAAGGAAACACTTCAGCAACTATCAAAAGCCAAATCAGGGTATATGAAATAGGTTTTTTCATGGGCTCATAGTAGCACATATGAGCTGGGATCCTTGAAGTAAAAGCTATTTGAGAATGTAACCATAGTTGTTGCAATGCAAGTGTTGTAAGTCCATGGCACACTAAGCAACCCTTGGCAACACTAGGACTTAATTTAATTTTAAATCATAAAAGAGAGAATCATATCAACCTCCCCTGCCCCAAGAAACACACATACACTAAGGCACACAGTTTTCCCAACATAAAGGAAAACATCACAGTAAATGTTGGTTTATAGGGAGGGTGAAAAAAGAGCATATTATAAAAGAGAAACTATAAGAGGAGTATCATTTTATTTTGATCTGAAACCCCCCCCACACAAAATATCTTGTAGTCATCTCATGGCACTTAAGAGAAAAAGAAACACCAGCATTGTGAGGTCACTTTTGATCTTCCTTTAATGAGCTTCTAATCACTATGTTCATAGTGATTTTGTTTATATTCTCCCCTTTTCTGTTTCAAACATCTTTCTACTAAGTACCCTCTCCCTGTAGAAAATCTTAAAAGTGTTTTCGAGAAAAATGAAAGATGTAACTTTTTCTTTAGAGAAAAAAGACTATCTTCTTGTTTCAGACGAAACGAAATTATTTTCATATGATACAGATTGAATTGACATAAGATATGAATATCAGTAACCATTGTATGGGACTTTTCTTTGTTATGTTGTTGTTATTTCACCTTAGCAGATAGGAACCGGGAGCAACTGTCAGCATATTTACCTAGTGCAGGCAAAAGCAGGCAATAATCCGGCAGCAGGACTAGTTAGTTCACAGTATTACTCAACTTTGTTTCATTAAAGCAAGATTAAGGAGTTAAGACATTCAGAAGCACAACAACAAGTATCAGTATTTTTTTGTTACAAGTAGCGAAATGCCTAGGTGAAATTTACTTAGAGAAAAAAGTGTTTGCTAGTTTAAAACTGAGAAGTACAAAGTGTATTAACCTTAATTATGGATTGATACAGGTCTCAAATTATTTAAACATCAAATGAGTATGCCATCTCTAATCTTTCTAAACCACATCCTTAAAGTGGGCTCTATTCTCAGGACTGCATTATTTACAGAATAATTGTCACAATTCCATCTGGCACACCTTCTCTTGTCTACATCATCTGGTAAGGGAAAGTCTTCTTTCCCCAGTAACTCAAGGAAAAGCTCTGTAATTGAATTACATTGACTTGATTGGCTGACTTGGGCCACGTCCTTCATCTATGTAACTTCCTTCATCTAACTATCATGATCAGCAGGAGATGGCACTGAATAACTCAGCAGAGGTCATAAGTTCCACAATTAGAATTGAGGATAGAATACGTTTTATTGGAACATCTAGGATACTTTCACCACAACAAATTAAAGTACTAATGCTAAAATAACGAGTGGACTTGTGGCTGCTAAACAACAAATGTGCACTACCTATCACAGTCTTGAATGAAATAGAATACTGACAAATGCCCCTTCACCCCTACATTACCCCAAGACTCATGTGGAGAGAATAAGAGCAGTCATTGTAAGAAATGGCTAAACACAGATTTCTGTAATTCATATCTTGTTTACCTGGATGCTGTTTTGAGAGTGAACCCTTCAGCTATCTCCTTGAATAAACAAGTGACGCTTAGAACCCAAGAGGAGCCAAGCTACAAACCAGAAGGCGTCACTACCATTATATGTTATCAGCTGGCTCTACCATTATATGTTACCAGCCACATCCACCTTGAGAAAGGACAACTACACAGAGTAGTATGCCTTACAGTCAGTTATGTATGTGTAGTTGAATGGGCTTTTAGTGTCATCATTATTAGCTGTACCCTATGAAATAGAAAGTAGTCCTGATTTTGAATAGACTGCTGTTGGATGCTTAATTTTATAATTGAACATAGGGAGTGTCAGGGTAATTTAGGGTAAGATGTTTACACACACACACACACACACACACACACATACACTTTTTAATTTCAGCCAAAAATTTAGATCATCTAAACCAGGCACATTTTAGAATATTTATTCTACTGGCAGATAGACACCAACGCATGTACAAGGGATGCCTCCAAATATAATATTGTTTCTGTATTTAAGGAACTCTCATTCTAACAATAATGGTAAGATTCTTGGTAGTCACTGAGTGCTTCGTAAGTTCCTGGTAACTTAACTGACAATAACTCATTTAATCTTCATACCAAATCTGTATTCTACGGGCTACTATTATCTCCATTTTAAGGAACAGGGAAGCAGTGGCATAATGAAATTGAGCTAATAAGTGGCAGATTTAAATTTAGGGACATTGGGACTTCCCTGGTGGTGCAGTGGTTAAGAATCTGCCTGCCAATGCAGGGGACATGGGTTCGAGCCCTGGTCCGGGAAGATCCCATATGCCACACAGCAACTAAACCCGTGTGCCACAACTACTGAGTCGGCACTCTAGAGCCTGCGAGCCACAACTACTGAAGTCCGCGTGCCCAGAGCCCGTGCTCAGCAATAAGAGAAGCCACCTCAATGAGAAGCCCACGCACCGCACGAAGAGTAGCCCCCGCTCGCCTGTACGCAGCAACAAAGACCCAACACAGACAAAAATAAAATAAATAAATGAATTTTTAAATAAAGAAATAAATTTAGGGTCCCTGATTCGAAAGACAGATTTCTTAACTATTCTGTGATACTCTACAGTCTACTAGGAACAAAATAGAAATCGAGCATCATTCTAGGGGTTAGAAAAACTTGTAAACACATACGTTTCAGCAGAAATAATGAGTCCTAGTAAATATGGTTATGGTAGGAAAATTCTGTAATGAGTCCATATAATATTAGACATTGAGGTATCATTTTCTCTTTGTGATGATTCTAGCATGTTTTGTTGTTACCATTAGTATTTGTGTCCTCAGCTGCACTCTTATCGTGCTTTACTATAGCACTTCACACAACATAAAATACTGATGTGTTTACAAGTTTCATCTTCTCCATTAGTCAATAATTTATCCCAGAGCAAGGACCTAGCCTCTTTCATGATTGAATGTTTACCATTCAACACTATGAACACAAAATAAGTATTTATGTATAAGTAAATTCACATTAAGAACACTTCTTTGACTGGAAGCAAAATATTTAAACGCCCAAAGAAGACATTTGCAACTTTAGATACATATTTATTTTACTTCAAATAACTCCAAATAACGTTAGTTAACTTATAAAACAAAAAACTATCCACAAAGCTTTTACTAACTTTAAATATCTACATTTTCTCTACTTGCAAATATGAGTTGGGTGCCCTGAAACCAATGAGTTCCCTGTTTCTATTACAGCATGCCATCCATAATATACAGAGCTCTACTCATGTATACCTCAAAATACTACCAGAAAGTCACTGACAGTACATAAAATATCTTCCCCCATCTTTGATAAACCCATTTATTTTCTTCTGTCTATGACTGCTAAATCTTATTTAGAAATAAGACCTGTGTCCTTCAGAGTTTCTACAAATATATCACAACACATTCTTCACACTATTATGTGAATTTCCACGGTCAGATTAAGTGGCCATCTGTATGTCTGTTTCCAAGACATTTATTAAGCAAATAACTATAGGGAATACAATATTATTGAGAGTCACATTTCTGAAAGATACAAATAAAAACAAGTTATGATTTAATATTAGAGGTGCTATAATGAAAATTAAAAGGTGCTATGGCAACTTTACCTAACCCTCAAGAAAGTAGGAGAAAAGGTATGAGCTTGGGTATTTCACAAGCAGACCAGTTTCACTGTAATAGGATGATGGTAAAATGGGTTGAGAAAGTGTCAGAGAGTAGAAAGGCAGGCTAGAATCTTTCCCACCAGAGCAACAAGTTTGTATTTTAATCTATTTACAAGGGGAAGAGTGAACATCTTTAGGCAGCAAGTTGATGTAATATTGCATTTTAAAGAACATCACTTTGCCTGCTGCATGGAGAATGAACTGCAGTAGGAAGCAGAGATTTAGCTTCGAAAGATGTATAATCAACTCTAGTTTTTCCCATCTCCATGGGTATCTCTAGCCACTCAGATTTGTATCTAGAAATCCACTCAAAATAATGTTAATCATGCAATAACATGAAGTCAGTATGAAAGTTACAAAAACACATTGATCTGCAGAATTTCAAAGAAGAACCACACCATTTCTAATAATAAAAAAAGCTCTGCCCACAGGTGGACAGATATATTGGCAATAAGTAAGTTTCTTTCAAGAAGAATGACATTGAGGGTACTGGAACTATTCAGATATGCATAGCTATGAAGTTATTTAGAAAGTTTAAGCACAGGAATTAGTAACTGACTCAATGTGAAGCTCAAGGAAACTCATATTGCATCTAGTGAACTAGGTAAATGCAGGCGTATCATTCACTAAAACAGAAAATTCAAGATGAAATTTGTTTAGGAACAAGCAGGTTTATTGTGGAACATGTTGTTTAACTTCCATGTAAGACATTCATAAGTAGAGAACTGAAGATACTCATCTGGGATTCAGGAGTAAGTTTGGGGTCAGGATTAAAGATTGTTGAGGCATAAAATGCAAAAAGACGAAAAGAAACAAACTTAGTATAAGCAAGCAAGGGTGCAAAATTTATGGGGCCAAAGATAGAACAAATGGGAACTAATATTTATGAAAGGAAAAACAAAACACAATAAACAAAAGAGAATCTCATAAAGGACACCAAATGCTATTGGCCACTTGACCTGAAAGAACAATTCTAGATAACATATAAATGCTATTCTTCCCATATTGATATGATCCAGGTATACCGGTTTTCCACGTATATGGGCACTGAGTAGCTTTTGACAGGGATATGAAAAATGTATCACTTGCATTACCACTCTTCCAACATCTTAAGTGGCTAATCTCATTATTTCAGGGTTCAGTGTGATATCTGATTTTGTTCAATTGGATAACACCAGCCAACAACACTTTTGGAACACACATTTCATATGAGACCCTGATTTATATATGAATTAATCTAATGAATAAATCTTAAATTATAACAGCAAGCACAAAATATCTATAATGTTTGGTCATACGTTTTTTTCAATTCATAAAGTTACATTAAGAAAATGAATTATTAAATGGTAAATGGAAAACTAATTTTTAAATGAGGACTATAATATGCTCATAAAAAATTAAGTAAAATATTACACAAAACCTATATTCTAACAAAATTTTTTCTCTTTCTTAGCTGGGGCATACAAGAACTCTAAGATGTAATCTTTACCTCTCTATATATACTTTCTCCAATAATTCCTCTCCACACATCATACAGTCAAGCAGTATCTTCCCATGGGCATTTTTTTAAAATGTTGTCTGTTGTTTATCTCTACAACTTTGTACACAATGGGAATATGTGCCATTCATAAAGCTTCAAAGTTAAATCTATTGTCCAACCAGGATCACAAACCATATCTGAATGATTGCATTGCCATGGGATTACATGTAATGAGCTCCAAACTATTGTAGCTTTTTCTATTACTGCTGTCATTCTTATTGTTAATTTAAAAAAAAATCTACATAATAAAATTTTAATAATTGCTATTCTAAGTGTTCTGGTTATATCAGTGAACAAAATAGAAACAACAGAATAAAATTTTAAACACCTTCTGCCCTCATAAAGCTTACATTCTTACAGAGGAGATAGAATGATAAGCAAATTGAATAGCATTCTACATGATAATAAATATCATGGGAAAAAAGAAAAACTATAGCAAGGTAAGGAAGAATGAAGTGTGTTGAAGGGTGGGTGTGGGGTTGGTTACACTCTTAAATGGACTCATCAGGATGGGCCTCATTAAGAAGACGTCATTTGAACAAAGACTTGGAAAAGTGAGGTTAGCCATGTGGATATATGAACAAAAGATAAATAACTGCATTTACTCAGAAAATCTAGGACACCATTAATCAAAAAATTGTTTTAAATTCAGCAAAGAATATCTTGACTAGTGTATTTTTTTGTAAATAAAAGACACATCTTTTGTCTTATAAATAGTAAATACTCTGCAATTATATTTTCATTTAACTTCTGGAGGCTGATATGCATTCATCTTTCAGAACCCCAAGCATAGAGGAGTTGTGAATTTGTTCTATGTATGCATCTTTAACTGAACAGGACCCTATGGGGCCTTCCCAGGACAGAGCACCCCTACCCCATGTCCTCTGCCTGCCTCTTGTTAGTAGAAAAACTTTAGCCTCCTAGGCCTTCCCTGAGTTCCAAAGAATAAATTTAATCAGAGACATGAGAAAATGGAGAAACAAAGGAAAACAGTCAAGCAAGATAAAATAATTATAATTTAGCCATTAAACAAAGGACCTTTTAGTTCCTTCTCAAGGGCTATAGATAATATTCTCAGCCAAATCCTTTGAGCTATTTTGCAGATACTGAAACCCCCACAAGATGGAAGAAGTTAACTGGATGCTGCCCCCAAGCACGTAGACTTCAGACTGATTGGAGTCAGAAGGTTGATGATGTTGACTCCCAATTACCTTGATTACCTCACCACCAACCAATCAGAAGAATGTCCACAGGCTGATCCCACACCCCACAACCCCCTCCCTCACCCTGTCTTTAAAAACCTTTCCCTGAAAGCCATGGGGAGTTCTAGTCTTTTGAGCATTAGCTACCTGGACTCCTTGCCTGGAACCCTGCAATAAACACTGCACTTTCCTTCGCAACTCAGTGGCAGTAGATTGGCTTTTACTGCACTTGCACAAGAGGACTCAAGTTCAGTTCGGTAACACATCCATGAGTGTTTAAAATAATGCTCAGTTTTCTCAGTTACTTTTCCCATATGTGCTATTCAATTGATTCTTTTATAAATCATTTTCTCTCCCAAGGTTAAAAGTAATATTTTATCTAACTTAGCCTCACAGGCAAATAATTCTAGATTCTGAGAATGCAGGCATCACGGTGAGGCACAGTACAATTTGGTTCCGTGTACATTTCATTACGAAGGAGTTTCTGGAGTTCTAGATAAAATAAATGGCTGTGAGGGTATGTTATGGGTGTTTCTGATTTTTACAATATTCTCCTGAAATCCCTGAATATGATAAAGTCAAAGCCTGCTATTTATTCAATACACTGATTCAAAAGGAAAGTATTATTTTCACATTTTATAATAATTAGCACTAAGAATTATTAATCGATCAACCTTTATTTTGGAAAGTTTTGTTCTTTTTAAAATGTATACAGTCATAAGAAAATCTTATGAAAACAATAGCTGCAATAATTTCACTTATCTACTGCCTTACAGAAACATGATTAGTAAAATCCTATTTAGCATTTCTTAACTCTTCGGGTTGAGTTAATATTAATGTTTCTTATCTCTTTAAATTGGTCTATATCACCACATTTATGGACTCTTAGCAGCAATATTCTTTGAGTGAATACATATCATTCAATATTTTAGAAATGTAACCAAAATATGTACTTCTTCAGAGGTCACACATATATATATTTTTTCAGAAGCACTGTTGACCCCAATGTCTTAATTATGAACTACTAACATTTAATGGGTAAAATACCTGTGGTGAGCTTTATAATACTGAAATATATAAAAGGGATATTTACAATAATATTTCCTGGCATAGTTTTAGTATATTACACTTTTTAAATGGACTAAGCTTTAGAGGACTGATTTGACTTACACTATATGAGTGACTATGCCTAAATTAAAAGAATCCTTCTTAATGAATTGTTAAGATGACCCAAAAGTATGTAAATTAACATAGAGAATGACAGAAGAGGTAACTTTCAAATGTATGTATATTTTTACAAAAAAAAATTCTTAAAATAATTTTAAGGTTTCAGTTAATCCCATACATAAAAATCAGTTTTACACGGTTAACTGAATTTACTCTTTAAATAAACCCAAACATATTTGAGGCTTAAACACAATTGATATTTAAGTACTTTCAATGTGAAGCATATGATCTGAAAGTGGCTTTCAGTTTTCAACCCATCATCTGACTTAGATTTATTTATGTACTTACTGCTGAAGATTTCAATATAAAAGGGTATATATTGGTACTGGACAGATACAGTTAATCAACTGAAAAGGAACATAGGGAAGAACAAGAATTCAACTTGATTTGTCCAATAGCCGATTCTGTACAATCTCATTGTATTTGTTGCCATTCTTTCACCTCATAGTCCATTTATCTTAATATCACATTGTTGAGAGAGGAGCTAAAATGCATGTTCCAGAAAGACAGTGTGGTCATCCTTTATGTAACCCAAAGAGACAGTGTATTAAGTTGAATCTAAAATTGCCCCCCAGTGATTCTCATCTCCTGGTATTCACACTCCTTTGTAATGTCCTCCCCTTGAACAAACTGTGGGTCTAGTGACTTAGTTCAAATGAATAGAATACAAAAAATGTTATATCACCCTCTTTTAATTATTATTATTTGGTTAACTTTTTTCAATTTTTTGTTGTGGCAAAATATATATGACTAAAATGTATAATCTTTACCATTTTTAAGTGTACACATCAGTGGCATTAAATACATTCATAATGTTGTACAATCACCACCACCATCCATCTCCATAACTCTTTCATCTTGTAAAACTGAAACTCTATATCCATTAAACAATAACACTCCATGTCCCTTTCCCCCCAGCTTTTGGCAGCCACCATTCTACTTTCTAAGTGGAATCATACAGTTTGTCTTTTTGCTATGGGTCTATTTCATTTAGCATAGTATCCTAAGTTTCATCAATGTTGTAGCATATGTCAGAATTTCCTTCCTTTTTAAGACTGACATTCCATTGTATGCATATATAACATTTTGCTTATCTATTCTTCAGTAGATGGACACTTGGGTTGCTTCCACATCTTAGCTATTGTGAATAATGTTGTTATGAACATGGGTGTACAATTCTCTTGTATCTCTTCGAGACTCTGCTTTCAATTCTTTTAGGTATATCCCTGACAATGGAATTGCTGGTTATATGATAATTCTATTTTAATTTTATGAGAAACTGCCATACTGTTTTCCACAGTGACTAAGAATAGCATATTGAAGTCTACAACTATTACTGTAGAACTTTTTGTTTCTTCTTTTAACACTGTTTTTGCTTCATATATTTTGATGATCTGTCATCAGGTGCATAAATGTTTATAATTGTTATATATTCTTGCTGTACTGAACCTTTTATTAATATATAATGTCCTTTTCCGTTCCTTGAAAACCTTTTAAACCTAAAGTTTATTTTGTTTGATATTAGTATACCCACCCCACTCTCCTTTTGTTACTATTTGCATGGAATGTCTTTTTCATCCTTTCACTTTCAATCTATTTGTGTCTTTGGATCTAAATTAAATCTCTTATAGACAGCATATAGTTAGATCATGTGATCTTATTTATTCTGCCAATCTCTGTCCTTTGATTGGAGAGTTTAATATAGTTATACTTAAAATAATTACTGATAAGGAAGAACTTAATTCTGTCATTTACTATTCGTTTTCCACATGCCTTATAGGTTTTGTCTCTCAGTTCCTGCATTATGTCTTCCTTTGCGTTCGTTTTCTGTAGTGAAATATTAAAATTTTTTTCTCATTTCCTGTTTTGTATATTCTATAGCTATTTTCTTTGTAGTTACCATGGGGGTTATATTTAGCATCCTAATGTTATAACATTCTAATTTGAATTTATACCAACTTAACTTCAATAACATATAAAATCTCTAATCCTTTAGAGTTTCATCACCATTCCTTTCAGTTGATGATGTCACAAAATTACATCTTTCTACATTGTGTGCTCTAAAACATAAACTCATAATTATTTTAAGTGCATTATAGAGAATTATATTACATGGAAATTACATAGAAAAATAAATGTAGAGTTACAAACCAGTTATAATAATACTAGTTTTTAGACTAATAATTGCTTTTAAAATATATTAGACTCTTAAATCATGTAGAAAACAAAGAGTATAATTACAACCTGTTTCATTAATATTAGCTTTCATATTTGCATGTGTATTTACCTTAATTGAATATTCATTTCTTTACACAACTTTAAGTTACTCTCTAGTGTCCTTAATTTCACCCTGCAGGACTTCCTTGAACATTTGCTAGTCTAGTGGTAATGAACTCCATCAGATTTTGTTTATCTGGAAATGTCTTAATTTCTCCTTCATTTTTGAAAGACAGTTTTGCCAGATATAAGATTCTTTTTTTTAAAATTTTTATTGGAGTATAGTTGATTTACAATGCTGTGTTAGTTTCAGGTGTACAGCAAAGTGAATCAGTTATACATATACATATGTCAACTCTTTTTTAGATTCTTTTCCCATATAGGCCATTACAGAGTACTGAGTAGAGTTCCCTGTGCTATATAGTAGGTCTGGATTGACATATACACACTACTAGATATACAATTCTTGGTGGGCAGTATTTTTCTTTTAGTACTTTGAATATATTTGTCTACTGCCTTCTGGCCACCAAAGTTTCTGATGAGAAATCTGCTGCTAGTCTTATTGAGAATCGCTTGTATGTAATGAGTTGCTTCTCTGTTTCTGCTTTCAAGATATTTTCTTTGTCTTTGCCTTTCAAAACTTTGACATAAGCTATCTAGGTGTGAGTGTCTTTGAGTTCATTTTCCTTGGGAGTTTGTTGACCTTTTAGATGTATATATTCATGTCTTTCATCAAGTGTGGGAAGTTTTCAGCCATTATTTCTTCAAATAGTCTCTCTGCTCCTTTCTCTCTCTCTTCTTCTTCTGGGACTCCCAAAATGTATATGTTTGTCTGTTTAATGGTGTCTCACAGGTCCCTCAGGTTTTGTTTACTTTTCTTCAGTATTTTTTTGTTCCTCAGACTTGATAATTTACATTGTCCTATCTTCAAGCTCATTGATTCTTTCTTCTGCCTGCTCAAATTTGCCTTTAATCCCTCTAGTAAGTTTTTCATTTCAGTAATAGTACTTTTCATCCCAGAATTTCCTTTTGGTTTCTTTTTAGGTTTTCTATACCTTTACATATATTTTCATTTTGATCATACATCATTTTCTTGATTTTCTCCACATCATCCTTTAGTTCTCTGATCACCTTTAAAACAGTTGTTTTAACATCTTTGTCTAGTATATCTGCCATCAGGTCTTTTTCAAGGACAGTTTCTGTTCATTTATTTTTTTCCTTTGAATGAGCTATATTTTCCTGTTTTTTTTTTTATGTCTTGTGATTTTTGATCAAAATATGGACATCTGAATCTACTAATGTGGTAACTCTGGAGCTCATATTCTCCCCTTTCCCCAGGGTTAGTTAGTTTGTTTTTTTTAAAATTATTGCTTTCATTTATAGTTTGTTTATTGGTTGTTATAGGCTATCTGTGCAGCAGATCAGTCTGAAGTGTATACTTAAGGTCTTCTCAGGTCTTATCTGTGCCTTGCCCTGGGCATCCATGGTCACTTTCTGATTTTCCCCATACATGCAATTGTTTTTGAATAGTGTAGTCTTTAATATGTGGCTCCAAAAAGGGGAAAAGAGAAAAATGAAAGGGGGGAGAGGTCACCAACACTTTAAATCTCCAGGATTTACTTCAGCTGGAGGAAAAGGGGCTTGCAACAATGGAGGAAAGTGCAAAAACATTGGACACACACCTCTTGGTCTGTACCTCTGTGATTAGAAGTAGCAATCATCAACTGGAGCACAGATCCCCAATATCTGGAGGACAGAATCCTTTTTATACTCATGCTGGCTCCTACAAACTGTGTGCAAGCTGCCCAGGTGCACAGCTGTCTGCCACAGGGCTGGGAATGGGAGATGGGCAGCTGCTACTGTTCCAAGAGCTGACATTGACCCGAATTAACCTTAATTACCATCCAATTCTTCCCCTGGAAGTTGCGACCCTTCAATAAATCCCAGAATTCTGAAATATTTACATCAGATGAGTTTGCCAGTGAAAGCAATGTCTAGGTGGGGAGACAGATTCCTGGTGCTTAATATTCTGCCATCTTCCCAGAATCCCTTCCTTAGGACATTACTTCGGAGACTGGGTACAAAAATATTGTGACATATATTAGGTGCTCTATCTTAGTTGTTTTGCTCTCTTGCTCTGAGTGAAGCCAGCTACCATGTTGTGACCTGAGCTATTCAGTATCCTCATAGAAAGGAAATGAGGAAAATCTCCAGTTAACAGCCAGAGAGGAAGTGAGACCTTCAGTTCAAAAGCACACAAGAAACTAAGTCCTTCCAACAATGATGTAATCTTTTCCCAGTTAAAACTTCAGATGAGAACCGTGGCCCTAGTTGACTGACAGTTTGAGTGCAGCTTCATGAGAGACATTGAAAGCCTTCCAGATCACCTTTGTCCAAATTCCTAACATACAGAAAATGCGAAATAATAAATATTTGTTGATTGAAGCTTCTGAATTTGGGGATAATTTGTTATGCAGCAAGAAATAACTAATATATAGAACACAATATATTCTGATTTGTCTTAATTGTTTAAGTCTATTCCTTGATTCTTCAATGCTTACTGAATTTTTTACCCTGTGTCATTTCTTAATGTGTATTGATATTTTCTACCAGCTACAAAAAGAAATGCTTCTTTTGACTGGTCCAAAGTTGTGTCAATTTGCCTCTTAATTCTCAAGAATTAGGATTATATTCCACACTTATCTATCAAGATTTTGCTCATTTAAAACTGCCATTATTTGGGCTTCCCTGGTGGCACAGTGGTTAAGAATCTGCCTGCCAATGCAGGGGACATGGGTTCGAGCCCTGGTCCAGGAAGATCCCACATGCTGTGGACCAACTAAGCCAGCGTGCCACAACTACTGAGATTGCGCTTTAGATCCCAAGAGCCACAACTACTGAGCCCATGTGCCACAACTACTGAATCCTGTGCGCCTAGATCCCATGCTCCACAACAAAGAGAAGCCACCGCAATGAGAAGCCCACACACCGCAATGAAGAGTAGCCCCCACTCGCCGCAACTAGAGAAAGCCTGTGCGCAGCAATGAAGACCCAATGCAGCCCAAAATAAGTAAGTAAATAAATAAATAAATTCATTAAGAAAACCCTGCCATTATGAAACTTTCCCCTGCTTCCTAAGATTCTGCCACTGTTTCCTTAGTACTTTGCACATATCTGTTATTAACACTTATCACACTGTCCCACACTTTTGAATTTATGAGTTTTTTCTCTCCATTAAGCTGTGAGATCAAGAGAAAAACCAGTTCTGATGTCTCTGTGCACCACTAGTGCCTGCCTGCGTAGCCATCTGCCATAGTGCAGAAACACAGTAAAAGTTGTTGAATGACTGGGTGTCCCATAGCATAGGGTATTATAGCTAATATCACATATTCTTATGTACTGGTATTATTGTAAGCACTATATGCCTATTAATGCATTTTCGTCTCACAAGAATGTTATGAGTGGTACTATTGTAGTCCAATTTTACATATGAAGAAATTGAGCCACAAAGAGGTTGTTACTCCTGAAAGATTATGTACCCAACTGCCTTGCCAATAACATGATATATAAACTTCAAATATATTCCCTCCATTCCACATGACTTTTATCACTTAACTATTAACTAAACTTTCCTTCTTTGAATCTCCCATTCTTATACTTTATAATTTAATAGTGGAAAAAATAAAACCAGAACTGGCTATAGAATTAAACATAAAGAGATATATCGCCATTTTATACAAGTACAAGATAATATTTGTTTAGTTACTACTGTGTACTTGATGCCCTTTTCAAAAATGTACAGCACCTTGATGACTTTATTGACTGCAAAACTTGAAACTTGAATTAGTCTTGGACCTCAAGTTCTTTCCCAGATTCTCTAATATACTTAAACACCATCCCAATTTTCCTGAGACTTTTGGGTTTTCAGTGCCTAAAACTAGGACAGGCCCAGGAAAATTGGGACAGCTGGTCATCCTACATTTATTTGACAAACATATCATCTCTCCATAATATGAAATCACTGTTCTCAGCACAATGAATGCACAATTTCCCTCTAGGCTTAACAACTGAAATTTGAAATTTATTTGACACTTTTCTGTTTGTTTATTCATATTACAAGGTCTTCAAGTAGTTTATTCTTAGAAACATATATATTTGGCTTTGTACCTCATGTTAAAAATAACTTGTTTAAAGATTAATTCAGTCTCAGTACTAATGCTCACTGACACTCCAGGTATTTCTTCAATATGAAGGTATCCCTTGCATATTGAGTCATTCTTGTTATTTCTCTCTTTTTTCTTAGTGAGTCTAGCTAAAGGTTGTCAAATTGGTTTATCTTTTCAAAGAGCCAGCTCTGAGTTTCATTGATCTTTTCCATTGTCTTTTGAGTCTCTATTTAATGTATTTCCACTCTGATCTTTATTATTTCCTACTGAGTTTGACCTGCACTTGTTCTTTTTCTCCTAGTTCCTTTAGGTGTAAGGGGTTAGATTGTTTATTTGAGATTTTTCTTCTTTCTTGAGGTAGACTTGCATTGCTATAAACTTCCCTCTTAGTACCACTTTTGCTGTATTCCATAGATTTTGATATGTCATATTTTTATTTTCATTTGTCTTCATGTATTTTTTATTTCTTCTTTGATTTCTTCATTTATCCAACAGTTGTTCAGTAGCACACTGTTCAGTCTCCACATACTTGTGATTTTTCCAACTTTCTTCTTTTAGCTGATTTCTAGTTTCTTATCATTCTGATCAGAAAAGACACTTGATATGATTTCAATCTTTGTAAATTTATTGATTTGTTTTGTGTCCCAACATATGGTCTATCCTTGAGAGAGTTCCATGTGCACTTGGGAAGAATGGCTATTCTGCTGCATTTGAATGGAATGTTCTGCATAAATCTATTAAGTCAACCTGGTTTAATGTTTTATTTAAGGCCACTGTTTCCTTATGGTAAAGATTAAGTCATTACTGTGTCATAAAAATAAATAGTCAGTGATCAACTTCATCATATTAGCTCCTAGGTGAGGATGAATGTATCAAAAAATAAAAGATGAATTGTGTCCTCAAGAAGTTCATAATGGTTTAGTAATTCAAGGGTAACACATAAAAACAATAAGAAAAATGGTAAACAGACTGCCTAATTTGGTTAATTTGTGGGAAACCAACACTAAAGATTTAAGATTTTGAAAATTGAGTGGGTTAATGTTATCAGAGAAATCCCCACTCTGGGGAGAAAACTTGGGTTAGACCTGAGAAAAAGAACTTTTGAATTATCAGAGGTGAGATAGGAGAATGAAGTAAGAGAGATGCAAAAAGGGTTTACTGATGTGTTTACAATGGGAATATAAAAAAGGAAGTAGAAGGAAGAAGAGTGATGGTTTTTAAGAATATAAACTTGTAATTAGTAGTAAATAAGCCATAGAGATCTAATGTACAATAGTACTAGACAATGATATATATTATGTAACTAAAAATATGTAATGTGATAAATATCTCTACATTGGCAATCAGATTACAATATATAAATGTATCAAAGTAACAGGCTGTATACCTTAAACTTACACAATGTTACACATTAAATTTATTCAATTAAAAAAATAAAATGCATTGCTCCACAAGGCCCTATAGTACTTACCACAATTTGGAGTGCATGATAGATATTCATTTATTTTTTATTTGTTGAATTCACTTGTATTTCTTTACTCTAAAAAGTTTTTGGATCAACTTGCAACAACAGTTGTAACAAAATAATTTATTAAATTTATTGAAAACTTTTAAAAAAGAATCGTTAGATATTATAACCATCCCCAGATTTAAAATGCCCTAAATAAAAATTCAATAATGGTTCAAGTTATACTAATATATCTCCTTCACAAAAGGAGAGGAATTATGTTTTTGGAGTCCAATTCTGGATATAGTTTTAGTACAGAAAGGAAGAGAAATCTAGGCATGTGATGTGTATGGAGCATTTAATGAGATGTACTTTCTTGTTTCCCCCTTATTTTTAAAAAACATTTGTCCAAAGATATCCTCTGAATATGTATCTTTTTGTATTAAAATAATGCAAAACTCTTCTTGACATGACATTGCTTAAAATGGTTCAAGCCATTCTCTGGCTCACCAAAGTTCAGGAGAGCAGTATTGTCATTACTATACCTGGAAGACAATCTGTCTGCCATTCAGCCTAGAAGGAGATATTGTATAATACTTGAAAAAGCTTTCACAGAAGTGTTTCTCTTCCTCTAAAAGAATTATGTTTATTTGATTCCTTACCAAATATTTTATAGATTTTTTTTAAAAAGATTAATTTTTATCATCATAGAGACTTGAGTTAAATTACTAAAAATTATAGAGCTAAGCTGAAGAATAGAATCACAGATTAACTTAGCAGGTGTGCAAAGGCACCATCAGCCATTTTACAAACCCTATCAGCCATATTTTTTGCAAAATAGCACTAATTATAGCTCTTGTAATTAGAAACAATGTTACGCATTCCCAGATTGCCAAGATTATATAAATGCCTATCTTGGCAGAAATTTTAAATCACTATAATTTCATTCTATATTTTGATTACCATAATTATACTTTATTAAAACAACTAATTCACAAGAAAATAATACCAAAGCAGATGAGTTGTATTTTTTCATTAATTTGTGTCGTTACTGAGGTAAGTAGAGTCATAATGAATTGGAGTTACAAAATTTTTGACTGAAATTGTGTTTTATCTGTGGCTCTCTTTTACACTAAAAGTGTGATGAAATTTGAATATTAAGAAAGAGTTTAGAGTTCAGAGGTTAATGTCCCTGCATATATACATCTATGCCAATTTTCCCTTGCTTTCGTCAAATGGGAAAAAAAAATCTCCCCCAAAAATGGATTCTCCAAATTAGATTAAAAACTTTACTCCTGTATTTATTTCATTCTTTACTTTCTCCAATTATTCACAATATAATTAATATTCATTTAGTGGATGATTGCTTTTTGGTGCACGCGTGTGCGTGTTTTCTGCTTCCTATTACACCGTAAGTTATTTGAAAGAAGGGATCATATTCTGTGTGTTTTTCACTCTGTTTAAATGGTTTATCCTCATCATATCTGACTTTCTGTCTCTGTCTCACATACACTCACAGCACACATGCACGCACAAACCCAGAAGAGCTCATCCATTGAGAAACTATGAATAATGTAGTGAATAATAGGTGAACAAGTAAATAGTAATAGAAGTACCAACAAGAGTTATGATAGTTTGAGTGATTCAATTTCTGAAGATTTTCTAGTGTTTGATGAAAGTGAGGGGGGAAATCACATGTTGCTGTAGCAAAAACATGAGAGGTAGGAAAGAAAGTCAATTTAAGAATTAGTTTTGTACCCATGTAAGGATGACTTCTGGCCATCCATAAAGAAAAGAATATAATGCTGCCAGGTGGCCAACTGCTCTGCATAAGGGAACAGTTTGGGGTCTAAAGGTGAGCTACTGCCACTGAGTACAGGGCTCTCAATAGTGGAGAGAGCTGCAGAAACCTTGGTGAAAGGAAGGAGACGCAATGTTGAGAACACATTCTATCCATGAACATTTAGCTACTTGCATCATAAGTACGATATTGAACAAGTCCTGAGATGGCAGGAAAGAATGTGCACGTGTGACTAATCTATGCAGGAAAAGGAAACAACTTTAGGTATCTTAAGGACAAAAGGATCTAAAACAGGAAAATAGATACTTACAAATCATTAAAAGAGCCAAAGGCATGGAAGTCAGGGGCATTAACTGCACTGCTAGATTCAGGGTTATTAACCACTATGCCTGCAATCTGGACGTGCTACTATTTTTACCTCTGCTGCTTCAATACAACTGCCACACATTCATGAAGCTGTTGACTAAACATTAGAACATGGAGCTTCACCATCACAAACTTGCCTGTCTGTGAAGAGTCGCTTGTCAACTACCATAGTCATCAGAAGATGGCTTCTACCCCACTTCCATCTTTCACATATCACAGATCTGCATCTCCCTGGAAGAACCAAACTTTCATTCACAATCTTAAGTTTTATGCCTTATGAAAAATGTAAATTTTGTCCTTCTAATTCTTGTGATAAGGAAAAAATATTGAAGGGGGCGAGAAGAAATTCTACTTAACAATGGGCAATATCCAACACAGGAGGCTGATTTATTTAACAAGAGAGTTACTCTTTCCATTCTTCTATGCTATCCTGTTGATAAGCATTCACACTGAACACAATTCTTTTCATGCTCTGGGTTTATTCGGAATGTTTCTCCCACATACCTCTGAATCTGGGGGATCTTTATCTCTATCCCTCTATCTCACGCAAAGTGGACAAGAGAATGGTGTTCTTTTTGAGAGAATTTCTCTATTCTATTTCTATTAACATCATGTCATGCAGAACCATCTAAAAATCAGGCCGTACTTTTTTCACACTCAGTTAAGTTGCTTTAGAAATCATCCCATGAAGATCATACATGTTGGTTGAAGGAGAGATGACAGTGATTAGCATTAGGCATGCTGGGAACGCGGGCAAACATCCTATGCAATTTACTTGTGACCCCAGGGCCTATGCAGGCTGGCTCTGAGCACCTTATCACATGGTGCTGTCAGTTTTGCCTGACTTTCTATGTAGGAGGAAGAAATCATATCCAATTGATATTGGGTGGTTTTGATATTGGGAGTTGCATAGTTACTACCTGACGTTTTAAGATCAGCTTCAGTCTTTTTCAAAGGTTATTATATTGCCAGGAGCAATTCCTCCAAGGAAAAGTACTACATTAAAAAGTGCACAAGAGTTTTGTTCCCAAAACCTAAAAAATCTGTAATGTGTCTCCTATCTCCAAGCAGGCCTTGCCATAGGCTCTTTGCAGTATCCTGTAGCACAGATGCTGCTGTTATATAAAAGCCAAACATGAAGCAGCCAGGTTGCTTAACTTGCAGCATATACCAAAACGTAAGCTAAATTCATATGTGGAAGTTCTGAGTTACATAGTAAATGCTCTGGAGCAGGAAACCCGAATGTAGTGTGCATTGCCTGGGCAATACAGAAAACCATGTTTTGTTTTGTTTTTTTCCTGTCTTAAGGAAAATGACAAATGGCTTAAGATGCACCTCTCCATATTTTGGTGGACACCAGGAGAGACTCTGAGCATGGATATATGAAATAGCATTTGTCGAGTGCGTTTCAGCCTATCAATTTCCAGTGTTGTGGGTGGACTGGCCCTTGTGGTTCTTATCATGACTGCAAGACGCCTTCAGCAATAACCATCAGGAAGCTTTGGGGGAAAAAAAAGATTTATTACTTATAAGGCCTGGAAATCCCATGGCACACCTGGGGCCTCACAACAAGGTCATGGGGGAGGTGGTGAGGTGGGGGAAGAGAGAAAATGGGCCTGGGGTTCTGCTTTTATTGGGGTTGAGGGTAGGGACCTGGGGTTTCTTGGTCTCACTCTATACTGGTGAATTTAAAACATAAAAGCAGGAATTTAAAGAGTGAGAAGGAAAAAAAAAAGCAGCCCAAATTGTCAGTTATCAAAATCCACCAAGATCTCTAAAACAAAGGAGCCTGGGGGGTGGGTGGGGAGAGGAAGAGGGAGGGGGAAGTGACTGGCCAGGTGCTTTATCTAGCTGTATGGCTGGGGCAATGTGTTTATTTGAGATAGCCATCTCTGAAGTGAATGTCTTGGCACTCAAAGCTTAAGTCAGGCACTTATATCACAAAAAAGAAAAACCAACTCTCAGGGCTTACACTAAAGCACTGCACACATAGAGAACAGCAGGCAATTCATTGCTAACAGAGCACAGATTATAACTGAATGTTATGAGACTGATAGATACCAGTCACAATGGATCTTGATAACATATTAAGAAATTTAAGCTTTATTTGATAAGAGATGGGGTTCTGTGCTTTGAGGATTAATTCCAGCAGGCACGAATTTATTCTTATTTCAGTAAAAATTACAAATGTACCTGGCCTGGCACTGACCCCTAGTCAGCATGTGACATATTGATTAATAGTGCTACTTGGTAGCCATAGGTCTTTGAAGTTTCAGGGAAGTTTGCACCAGCTTCTAAACAATGAGATTTATGAATTGCCCCTAGTCTTGGTAAGACCCCTGCATTATGTATCCAGAATATGCCTACATGACTGGTAGGGTATAAGGAACCCCAAATGAAACTAAATTTTGGGTCCCCTTATTCTGAGGTGTTCCATTCACACATTGGTGGTTTCTGGTTCAAGAAAGGAAGTGTGTCATGGGAAGACCCTTAGAGAGGGAGGACAGCTGGAACTTACTCCTGGCCTCTCCAGACACTTTGCTGTGAGGCAGCCTTTGGCTGTGATACATATCCTTATTTTAATGCTGTGACTATATCGTACATCTTTCCTGCAATGAACTGGAAATTTGTCAGCGTTGCCACTTTGGGTCCTGTGAGTTTCCTTTAGCAATTAGCACTGTGTACCTGTCACATTAGGGCAGGCCATATAAAAGTGTTAATCCATGAATGGTATATTGTTGGATGTAGATGCGAGGGAGGGAGACCACTCGCATGTTTCTGGTTTGGATGACTATAGATAGAAGCACCATCAACTAACACTGGAAACACAGAAGACACAGATTTTCTCTGGAGTATAATGTGCATAGTCTCATCATAAGGTTGGATTTGGGTGTATTTTGAGCATCTGAATGAAAATATTTGGACAGTTGGATATATAAGCCTGAAAGTGAAGTAATAGTTTTTCTTGCAGCTGTAACAGTCATTTGCAGAGATTTTTGTAGAGCAAGAGTAATGAGATGAAGACTAATGATATTTAAACAGGTGGTGGAAACAAAAGAGCCCATATTTCCAATCCTTAATATCATTCTCCTAGATTCAGATGTCATCATTGATTCTGGACTAGATTATGTTGTTTATGAACATTTTCTGATTGTCAGGTTGAAATTTTCATTAATTGCAGTCAGGTAAGCATTTCACCTTTGCAATTTTATAGGGTTGTAAAAGTAAATTACCATGGATTGATCATTTTTAACCTATAAAATACATTATCACAAAGGCACTGATTCATCAATTACATTTTGAAATGTGACCTTTAAAAATAACTGTGTCAAATGAAAATTGGCTCCAAGATAATAATTAAAATATATTCAAATAAAAATGACAGTGCAAATAGATAAATTTATCTGCTGACAAGAGAGTAGGGATGTAATAACAGAGTTATTGGTTGCAAGGGGCAGAAATCCAAATGATAAACAGCTTAGGAAATAGTAGGTAAATTATTTACTCTAGTAAAAATGAAACAAGAAAAATAAAGTTGGAACTAGCTTCTGGGTCCTTTGGAACTTGTGGTTAATTATCACCAAGCTATCTCTCTGTTTCTCTGTCTGTCTCTCTGTCTCTCTCTTCTTTTCCCTTGTCTATAAATTTCATTTACCACTGCTGATATCATGCCTACTAGTAACTCTCACTGATCTTTTCAGCCTTATCAAGAGAGACTAAAGGACCTGTTTAGTTCTAAATTTTTTTTTTAATTCTCAGGGAAGGACTTAAGATGGCTTGTGTCACAGACCCACTCTTTCCACCAAGCATTTTTATGAAGAAGTGAGGAAATATAAGAATATGGCATAAAAAAAAAATGAAATTCTGCCATTGCAGCAACGTGGATAGACTTAGAAAATATTATGCTTAGTGAAATAAGTCAGACAGAGAAAGACAAATACTGTATGATATCACTTGTATGTGGAATCTAAAAATTAATATAAATGAATGTATATGCAAAATAGAAACAGACTCACAGATATAGAAAACAAATCTGTGGTTACCAAAGGGGAGAGGGGAAGGAGGAGGGACAAATTAGGGGTACGGCATTAACAGATACAAACTACTATGTATAAAATAGAACAAGGATATACTGTATAGCACAGGGAATTATAGCCATTATCTTATAATAACCTATAATGGGGTATAATCTACAAAAATACTAAATCACTATGCTGTACACCTGAAATTAATACAATATTATAAATCAACAATACATGAATT
The DNA here is from genome assembly GCF_028023285.1 of Balaenoptera ricei. Lineage (NCBI taxonomy): Eukaryota > Metazoa > Chordata > Mammalia > Artiodactyla > Balaenopteridae > Balaenoptera > Balaenoptera ricei. Next base: position 107,724,036 of record NC_082643.1, on the reverse strand, counting down.
TAAAAAAGAAGAAAATGGCAGCTGATACGGAATCATAAGTGGGGATGGTGGACAGGACTGGAGAAGAGTGAATCTTGAAAAGAGGACGATACTGCTCTCAGGACAAGAAGGAGGTACTGGGGAGAGACAGTAGTTTATGTCTGCTAAGAAGGTTATAGTAATCCCTTGATATCTTTGCTGTTGACATTAATGGTTTAGACTAACTGTAACAAAAAATAATGATGTTGCATATGTATAGCTGATTCACTTTATTATAAAGCAGAAACTAACACACCATTTGTAAAGCAATTATACTCCAATAAAGATGTTTAAAAAGTAATGATGTTTCCTTATATATGGAAATATGTATTTTTATTGAGAAAAATTCAATCATAGGTACTCAAGACTAGTGATAAGAACCTAAACAACAAAATGAAGCAAAGCAAAACTTCATCTGACCCTCGCCCTAGCACATGTAGAGCAATCAGGGATATAAAGTGGAGATAGCATTTTACTAAAAGTTGGAAGCTCTAACAATGAGTTTGAGAATATATAAGAAATATTTTATTTTCCACTAGACTATGATTTAGAAAAAAGAATTTTTAATGAATAACTTCATATTAATTAAGGTTTGGGGTTTGAGAAATTATCTAAAGGCAGATATTAATAGTCCCTTTGTACATACTTGTTTTTATAACATAGATTCTGTTTGCTTATTTTTTATAAGTTGTCCTTAATTTTTTATATAAGACTTTACAAAAGCAGCTAAAGTAGTATGTGGTAATTCTAATAGAAAGGAGATATTGTAACTTGGTAGGAAGCCACCACCATTTTTGGTAAGTGAAAATTATTTATTTGGGGACAGTAAAATGCACACAACAGACACCCGTAAGGTAATCTAAACAAATATATTTTAAGGAAAGTTTAGTTAGGCTTCAATTTTTCAATCATCTGAAATGAGAGCATTTACCTAATATAGTGGAATCATATTGAGAAGATAAGCATTCTTATCACATCTTTGTTATTAAATAAATGTGTGTTGGGACAAGATACTTATTCTCTTTGGGTCTAGTTTCCTTATTGAGAGATTTGGAATAAAATACAGTTTTTGAAATTTTTTGAGTAGCAGAATTATTTTACCAAAGGCAAAAAAAAAAAAAAAAAAAAAAAAAATCCCAATATATAAGACAGAGAAAAGCACATAGCTACTATGACTGAAGTCAACAGCCCTGTACACTTCACGACCCATTATCTCAGGTCCCCTCACTGCTCCCACTCATCTTTGCCCAAAAGAAAACTCCCAGAACAGGATGTTCTGGGGAATATCACTGAACATCTGGATTAGATGGTTTTTAGGGTTTTACCCAGTTCTAAGATGATTTTTAACTCGAAGAAAAGGTTGGGGTGAGGGAAATGGGGACATGATGGTCAAAGAGTACAAACATTCTATTATAAGATGAATAAGTTCTGAGGATCTAATGTACAGCATGGTGACTAGAGTTAACAATACTGCATTGTATACTTGAAATTTTCTAAGAGAATAGATCTTAAGCATTCTCACCCAAAAGAAAAAAATATGACCATATGAGGTGATGGATGTGTTAATTCACTTAATTGTGGTAATCATTTCACAATGTATACATATGTCAAATCATCACATTGTATACTTTAACTATATATAATTTTATTTGTCAATTATACCTCAGTGAGGTTGGAGGGGGAAGAGCTATTAATTATACTTAGTCTCTAATATTAGTTTAATGCTGTGAACAATTAAACATTACTATTATTGTAAATAAAATATCAAAATAAAGGTAAGTTAAAATCTTACTCCTTTAAGTTAGACCATAACTATAGAGGTTCATATGCCTCTGGTGTCTGGTGCATAGGAGGTTTGAATCAGTGTGAGCTTTATTCTTTCCATCCTCCGTACTATTTAAAGGCAGCAGAGCCCTGCTAGCATCCACATAGAGAAAAAGAAAACAATTAACTTAGAAGTTTGACTTATTATATCAGAGCTGCAGTTCGAATGGGCTTTGGAAAACACTGCTGTCCAATGAGTAAATGGAATCAGAAATCTAGTGATTATCACTTTTAACTTCAAAATAGATTATCATTTATTTATTTTTGGTAATTTCCATATAGTGTTCAGCACTGTATCTGGGTGCTCCAATTTTCTCATAAGCATACCCTACAAAACAGTTTTTCTATCCCACTGACAAAAACATTGTCTATTGTTTATTTTGAGTCTGTGAGACACAGATCCATCCTTTTAAAGTGAGGTCTCTACTATGCCAATGCTTAGGTCAGGGCATGCATGGCCTTGTGTGAGGTTTTCCTAATATGTGAATTAGGCTGTTGATTCTGACAAAGTCAGGAAAGGCCCTCTTGAGTATCACTAGGGACAAATTACAGGAAATCAAGAACTTTCTCAATTTCATTCATACTCCATCAAACACTAGATCATATTTTTTAAAAAATAACTGTTAGCTTACTCTCCTCTGATCTCAAGGCTGAAGCTTCTGGCTTCCCTAGAGTGTCCTACCAGGCATTCATTCGCAGAGTTGATAGCGAGCCATTAGGTTAGTTTAACTGCTCCAGCAGTAACTAGTAGGAACTTAACTCTCCAAACTCCCCAACCCACAGCAGGCTTTATCCCAGTGCTGGCTGTCTATGTGTTAGACATTTACTGCATCATTGTCGATAATATAAGGCATTCCCAGTGAGCACACCATCTGCCATTCCCCTCTCTGTTACAATAAAGAATTCACTTACAATGTGGTCTCTGGGATTTTCTCAGTGAGGTGAGGGAATAGGATGGAATATTCCCTTCAGGCATCAACCATAGCTCATTTGGGTCTTCACACTGGTGGATGAGTTTTCCCAGAAAAGTCTGGTGCATTGAACCAGGTGTCTGATGTGTGCAGGTGGCAGAATGTCTGATCTCTGTTACTGCCCTGTTTTCTTATGGTTTCCATTCCCTACTTCTATTACCAGAAGTGGGAGTTTTGGGGCATTTAATTTTTGTCCACTTAGAACCTTTTTTTCTCTTTCTTCTGGTATCTGGGTTTCTCTGTAAAGAACTAATTCAATATGGTTTGGATGAGCTCCCCTGCTCCCCAGTGTACCCATCCCCGCCTCTCCCCACACACATACACATACTTTCTGGCTGCTAACTGGACATGTGACCTAGGTTTGACTAATCAGAATTCTCCATTACTCTGGCCACAGAGATAAGTTCATTGGTGAGCATATGATTTAAAGTGGATCGGAGCTTCCCTCGAGGCTTTTAAAATGTACACTGGGAGAGACTGGTTCTCTGGAATAAACAGAATGTAAAGGCCATGTAAGCCTGAAGGGGACACCTGCCATCTTCTCTACCATATAGTAAAAAAAGAAACTTGAGAATTAAGCCAACATAGGCCAATAAGAGAGAAAGAGTGAGAGAGAGAGAGCACTGATAACATTGAATTCCTATAGCCAACTATATTTGAGGCTTGTGCAATTTTGGAATTTCCTACTTATATGAAACATAAGCTATTTTATTTCCCCTCAGCTATTTTAGTTGGATCTCTGTCACCATTGAAAAAGACCTAATATTTTTGTCTAGTTCTTATTTTCCAGCTTTATAATATGAAAAGCTTTACAAATTCTAGTTGTGCTTATAGAATTATCAATCACCAATGAAGACAGAATAATCTCTGTTTATCTTTAGCAGTATTCAGTCTCACATGGCTCTCTACAATAGATATCTATCTTATGTTGGATGCAAATATAGAAGGTTAAATGAAATGATAACTGATATACCATGTTCTTGAATTGGAGGAATTAATATTGTTAAATGACCATACTACCTAAGATGATCTACAGATTCAATGCAACCTCTATCAAAATACCAATGGCATTTTTCACAGAACTAGAACAAAAAAATCTTAAAGTTTTTATGGAAACACAAAAGACCCAGAAGAACCAAAACAATCTTGAGAGAGAAGAACAGAGCTGGAGGAATCAGGATCCCTGACTTCAGACTATACTACAAAGCTACAGTAATCAAAACAGTATGGTACTGGCACAAAAACAGACCATAGATCAATGGAACAGAATAGAGAGCCCAGAAAAACACCCATGCACCTGTGGTCAGCTAATCTATGGCAAAGGAGGCAAGAATATACAAAAGAAAAAAGACGGTGTCTTCAAAAAGTGGTGCTGGGAAAACTGGACAGCTACATGTAAAAGAATGAAATTAGAACATTCTCTAACACCACATACAAAATTAAACTCAAAATGGATTAAAGACCTAAATGTAAGACTGGATACTATAAAACCCCCAGAGGAAAACATAGGCAGAACACTCTTTGACATAAATTGCAGCAAAATTTATTTTTGATCCATCTCCTAAAGCAAAGGAAATAAAAGCAAAAATAACCAAATGAGACCTAATTAAACTTAAAAGCTTTGCACAGCAAAGGAAACCATCAACAAAATGAAAAGACATTTGAGTGGGAGAAAATATTTGCAAATGATATGACCAATAAAGGGTTAATATCCAACATATATAAACAGCTCATACAACCCAACATCAAAAAAACAAACAACCTGATTAAAAAATGGGCAGAAGAACTGGAATACACATTTTTCCAAAGAGGAAATGCAGATGGCCAACAGGTACATGAAAAGATGCTCAACATCACTAATCATCAGGGAAATGTAAATCAATATCACCACAAGATATCATCTCACACTGGTTAGAATTGCTATCATCAAAAAGAACACAAACAACAAATGTTGGCAAATGTGGAGAAAAGGGAACCCTTGTATGCTGTTGTTGGAAATGTAAATTGGTACAGCCACTGTGGAAAACAGTATGGAGGTTTCTCAAAAATCTAAAAAATAGAACTACCATGTGACCCAGCAATTCCACTCCTGGGTATATATCTGAAAAAAACAAAAACACTAATTCAAAAAGACATGCACCCCAATGTTCATAGCAGCATTATTTATAATTGCCAACATATGGAAGCAACCTAAGTGTCCATCAACAGATGAACGGATAAAGAAGTGGAGTGTGTATATATATATATATATATATATATATATATATATATATATACAATGGAATACTACTCAGCCATGAAAAAGAATAAAATTTTGCCATTTACAGCAACATGGATGGACTCGGAGGATATTATGCTAAGTGAAATAAGTCAGATGGAGAAAGACAAATACTGTATGGCCTCACCTATATGTGGAATCTACTAAATACAGCAAACTAGTGAATATAACAAAAAAAGAAGCAGACTCACAGATATAGAGAACAAACTAGTGGTTACCAGTAGGGAGAGGGAGGGGGAGGGGCAATATAGGGGTAGAGGATTAAGAGGTACAAACTATTATATATAAAATAAGCTACAAGGATATATTGTACAACACAGGGAATATAGCCAATATTTTATAACTATAAATGGAACATGAACTTTAAAAATTGTGAATCACTATATTGTACACCTGTAACATATAATATTGTACAGTAACTATACTTCAATAAAAAAAAGAGAAAGATTTGTATTCCTAAAGCCAAACTCAAGGACAAAATTGGGGGAAACAAAAACAAGAAAAGAGGTGCTCCATAAGAGTGTGGTATTGCTAAAACAACTCATACATGCATTTCAAAATCTATTATAGTAATGAATTTTTTTAACTCTTCCTAGATACTCTTATTTATTTTTTTACTTCTTTTTCTCAAATAGCAAATTTAGGAGCTGGTGATTCCAGGGTTGGCTCAGTGGCTGAATGACATTATCAAAGGTCCAGGCTAATAAAAAAGAAACGAAATTGAGTTATTTGTAGTGAGGTGGATGGACCTAGTGTTTGTCATACAAAGTGAAGTCAGGAAGAGAAAAACAAATACCGTATGCTAACACATATATATGGAATCTAAAAAAAAAATAAAAGGTTATGAAGAGCCTAGGGGCAGGACAGGAATAATGATGCAGATGTAGAGAATGGACTTGAGGACACAGGGAGGGGGAAATGTAAGCTGGGACGAAGTGAGAGAGTGGCATGGACTAATATATACTACTAAATGTAAAGTAGATAGCTAGTGGGAAGCAGCCACATAGCACAGGGAGATCAGCTCGGTGCTTTGTGACCACCTAGAGGGGTGGGATAGGGAGGGTGGGAGGGAGACGCAAGAGGGAGGGGATATGGGGATATATGTATATGTATAGCTGATTCACTTTGTTATAAAGCAGAAACTAACACACTATTGTAAAGCAATTATACTCCAATAAAGATGTTAAAAAAAAAAAGGTCCAGGCTATTTCCAGCTTTTCACTCAACCATCCTCAAAACATCCATAATGTTGGATGTTAGAAGGTGGTAGCATCTCCAAGTAATCCACACTCATAGAACCGTGCTAAATTCAGGAAGAACTGACAGGAAAGAAAAAGAGAGTTATTCTCTATCATCTCTCCCTCCCTCTCTCTCTAATTGGAAGGAACATCTTTTCCAGAAGCTTTTTAAGATAGTTCTTTTTATATCTTATTGTCCTAAAATGGATCATAGAGCCTCTCCTGGCTGCAATAGCATTTGGGGAAAATATCAGCCTCTTTTATAGGAGTTGCTCATCTCAGTCTGAGTTCTCCAGAAAGCAGAACCTGAGACAAAGCTTGTGTATTTATTTATTTATAGTTCATTCTTAGGGGAACAGAAAAACAGGATAGAGGCAGGGAAGGGGGAACAGCAAATATAAAGATTCATCACAGAGCTGGCCACTCTTTGGTATCAAGCACAACTGACAGTGCTGTCTGTGGTAGTATGTGGGCGGTGAGAAGAGAAGGGATGGAAGGAAGACGTGCCCCTGGCTCTCATCTCCCCAGGTCAAAAATTCACCCACGGGCATTAACTCCTCCTTTCTTCTGGGAAGCCCTTGCACGCGCACTGAATTGGTCCTGTATAATCTCAGACCACTGTAGCAACAGGCTTGCCCCAGGGGTGACGGCTGGAAGCATGCCTCACACCAATGAGGCAGGACCTGTTAAAGTGTGTCCAGAGAGTGGTCATCTCCATGGCAGATGAGCAGCACCCGCACAGAGATGGTCCCCTCAGAGACAACTGGAGTGAAACACATCACCAAGGGGCCTGGAGATGAGTGGGTCAAGATGCTCTCAGGGGGGGCTTCCCTGGTGGCGCGGTGGTTGAGAATCTGCCTGCTAATGCAGGGCACACGGGTTCGAGCCCTGGTCTGGGAAGATCCCACATGCCGCGGAGCAGCTGGGCCCGTGAGCCACAACTACTGAGCCTGCGAGTCTGGAGCCTGTGCTCCGCAACAAGAGAGGCCGCGACAGTGAGAGGCCTGCGCACCGCGATGAAGAGTGGCCCCCGCTTGCCGCAACTAGAGAAAGCCCTCGCACAGAAACGAAGACCCAACACAGCCAAAAATTAATTAATTAATTAATTAATTAATTAATTAATTTTAAAAAAAAGAAAAAAAGATGCTCTCAGGGGGCATATGGAAGTGTCTTGTTACCTGTAAGGAAGAAGAGAAAGGAAAATAGTTCTAAGCCATTCAACAGAGTCTCTACAGCAAACAAATTGAGGTCTGAAAGAGGTAATCAATGCCTTGGAAGTAACTGACAACAGAGAGGGAATTAGAAAACCGAAAGCATTTTACATTTAAGCCAGCATTCTTCTGTACACATCATACTTGTCTTATTCATGCCTACATTTTTACATTAATTTTCATAACATCTCTTGGAATTAAGAAGGAACTAACATGTTTCCGGTTCTGGGGATGATGAATGTAGATTGAATTGAACTGTTTTACAGTTAGGAATAGGAATGAGAAAGGGACCCTGCCTAGAAGCAAGGATTAACTTAAATCCATAAAATTGCTATTACTTATTTCTAATTACTATTTATATGAAGACTGATGTATTTGAGTATCAATTTTAAGGCCACTCTCAAATAGTTCAGATTTTCATTTTGAAAAGAATAATCCTATAGGTAAATGCTAAAAACTAACATTTGGTTCATAATAGCAGAATCCAGTTTTTGACAGGAATCCTTGAACAACTGTATGAGCAATATAGCATTTTTGATCAGTATGATGCAAAAGAAATCCAACACAAGCTATTAAAAACAAACACACACACAGAGCACTTACTGAGTGCTTGATATTTACCTGACACTGGGCTCAGCTCTGAGGAAGCTGTAACACAAGAAATTGGCTGCAACATATCACCTAGGGTTGAGATATCTCCAGGTGAAATTTCGATGAAATTGTTATACGTAACAGACTTTTTTGGTTTTGCAATGTAGTTTTACAATCTTCAGAGAGTGTGATATATGGCAAATATAGTAATTCATGTTTAGGTTATAGTCTTAAGGACTGAACAAAAGAAACTTAAAAATTCCATTTACAGTGCTGATACTTCTAATTTTGTACTATTCCCAATGAGTTTACAAATGAATTAAAGGGTGGGACAGAAATTTTTTTTAAAAACTGAGAAACTTTGATTAATAATAAAAATTAGCACCGAGTACTGAGCAAAAGGAAGAGAATAAAACTAATCATCATTTTTTAAGACTACTACTACTTCGGTGTTAAACCGAAGTTAGAAAATTTTGTTTATACACTGGCTGTGTGACTTTGAGCATATTAGTTTTTCTTTCTAAATTCAGTTTCTTCAGTTAGGAAATAATGAAAATTATATAGTTCATTAACTCACAAGACTTTGTAGTAATCAAATAAAATAACAAAGCTGAAAATATTTCACACATCTTACAAAGCACAGAAAATATGTAAGGCAAATATTTTATGATGATGGTGGTTCTGATTGGTTTATGTTCGACAAATAAATACCCTTTTTAAATAGAAAAGCTGACACAAAGTCAAAATGAAACAATAGTCCCATCTCAATGAATTGAGTTTTGCAGAAACAATGCTACATTCCAGGAAAGTTAGAGAAGGGTACAAAAAATTGACATTTTATTAATAAAATTCTTATATGATCTTGTATGGTCATAGTGATATTGATGGTGGTGATGATCATAATTATGATGCCGGGGAGGAAGGGGAGAAGGGAAAATATATTTCCAGTGGAGAGTACAGAGAATCATGTGATAGAAATTCATCTTTCTAACAGTTACCAGTCTGGGTACAAAAGGATATGAGTAGCTTATGCATTTAGAGGACAAAATGAAGCAAAATCCATTTAGCATTCAAAGAATGTGAGTGGGTCTTGAGTGGGTCATGGTGGATATTAGAAAGAATAAACAAGTGTATATTGTAATGTTAGCTGATTTTTAGTTTAACACCTTAATAACTCTGAGTGACCATCCCTTTCCTCACCCTCCTAGCCCCATATACATTTCTCTTCATTTGTCTGGGAAAGTTCTTTCTGATAGCAATCCATAAATTTAAAAGTACTGACCTAGAGATGAAAAAGTGTTTATACAACTTCATCTAACTTTTCTGTTTCATCACACTTTATCTGTGCTTTGATTTCAGAATGAGGAAGAGACCAATAAGGACAAGCTATCATGATAAACATGTATTTATACAGTTAAAGATTTGGTTACAACAGTGGAGAGACTGAACTACTGCAGGGGGGACATTTTATTTTAAAAACGTAGTCCGAATATTTCTGTTTTTAATACAAGCCTCTCAGAGTAAGAATTGGTCTATAAACATATCTTGTGTTAAAATTCAATGATTTAGTAATACTTTCACTAAAATATAATAATTATAGTTTTATTAGAATAACGCATTTTAGAATATTTGATCATGAGATTTATTTTTTAAATTTTGGTATTAGGCAATTTTGGCAAGCATGACTTTGAAAAGATTTTCATTCATTATCTCCTGTCCTTACATGTACTTCACTGTACATGAGTGAAATCAGCTCTTCACCTTCTAAGACTTACCAGGGCATTAATGGAAAAATAAAGAGAATGGAAAGAATTATGAATTATGAGAATTATGATTTCTGATCTAAAGAAATGGACCTGGAAAATAGCTAAACTTCCAATAAAATTTGTTTGCATTGATAATGTTTCACCTTTTCCTTCAAAGGGTGGATATAATCAGATTAATTTTCAGTGCAGGATGCTACATTAGGAACCCTGTCGCTGTAGTTTGTATACATGTGTGCATTGCACTTCCATGACCAACTGTTTCAAAATACTTTACCAGCACCTTTATTGTCTTGAATACTTGGACTTCAGTGACACTGTTATTGCCACGTCCTAATCAAGCATCTGTTTTCTAAGGCTCAGTCTGCTGAATTCTTCTAGAGAAAAACTGCATGACCTCAGTAATTACATAATAAACATATCTGTGTTCAGATCCCAGAAGCCTCACTTATTAGCTGTGCAAATTTCTGTAGATTACTTGAAGAACAGAAGTCTTCTAGGTTTGTTGTGAGGATTAAATGAAGTTATATGTGCAAAGTGTTTACAGCTGTGTCTGGCCCGTAATAAATGCTAGATATGAATTATTTAAAGTCTAGCCTCAACTGAGCTCTGAGTGTTGCTTAGTTGTCATTTTACTTGTATTTGATAAGTTTCTTTCCCATACTCAGAAAGACCTATCCAAAACATCTGTATCATTCTACCCATGCCTCCGAGGTGTTTGCTCTGTTCTCTTATTTGAGAGCAGCAGATAATATCTTTTTCTCTGAATTCATTTAAAATATAGCTTTAAAGTAGAAATACCCTCATTTATCTGTCCCCTCTACTATGCATTTTTTTCTAAGATAGGAAAAAATGAAGTATAGATAAATAACTAGGTAGATAGATAGATAGATAAACAGATAGATATAGATGACAGTAAGATAGGTGATAGGTAGGTAGATAGCTAGGAAAATATATATACACGTACATACATAGAATTCAGAGGTTCAGATACAGAGGGTAATCATGATTCTTATTTCTAACACCATAGATTCCTTTGTTTGTTTTTGAACTATAGATAAATGCAATAATTCAGCTCATATTAATTTTATCTGCTTATTTAATTCAGCTTTTCCATGTTACTGGTTCTGGCTGCAGTTTAGTCACTTTCATTGCTAAATGTATTTCTTTATGTAAATATGCCACAACTCATTTATCCATTCTATAGGAGACGAACTTTTAGGGTGATGGAAAGCAATGCTGTATGATCATTCCTGACCACAACACTTGTTGTGTGTGTGCTTATATTTCTGTTAGATTATAACTGGAATGAAATAGGCTGAGTTTAATTATAACTTTCATGGAAGATGGCAGATTTTTATCCAAAGTGGTTGTTGCAGTTTACACAACTATCAGCAATGTATTAGAGTATCTCTCACTCCATAGCCCTGTCAATGCTCAGTATTATCAGTCTTTTTGATTTTAGCAATTCTGAGATTTATTAGAAATATCTCATTATGGTTTTAATTTTGATGGGGCATTTATTGCAATTATTTAGGCTTTGCTTTATGCACTTGAGCCAATATATATATATATATATATATATATATATATATATATATATACACACACACACATACATATATATATCTTATACCTTCTTGCTGCCTTGCAACATTTATCGTTATATAAAGATATCCATTAATTTACATAAATATTTTTTCAGTGAATTCTATGTTGTCTGTTATTAACGTAGCTATACCTGTTTTATTCTGATTGGTATTTATTTGCTATATCTTTTTCTATTTTTTTATTTTGAATTTTCTGTGTTCTCATGTTTTATATAGGTATTCCGTAAACAACAGAGTGGTGAATATGTGTGCACATGTGTGTATATGCACATGTGTTCTATGATATCACACCGGCTTTGCATTTTTTGCTAGAACATTTAAATTTTTTAAAATTACTGATAAATTTGTATTTATTTACACTATCTTATTTTGTGATTCTTATTTCTCATAGTTTTCTTATATTTCCTTTTCTGTTTGTTTGTTTTGACTATATTACTTTTTCTCACCATTTTTCCCTCTGTAGTTTGGAAATTATGCCTTCAATTTATATTTATTTAGAACTTATAAATTTTTTACAGTTAACCCAAGAAGTTAAAAGTTATTCTTCCAAAATAAAGATCATTTAACTGCATTACCTCTCCTCCAATAGGTACTCCATATTTTTAGTTCTAACATGTGTTGGCTTAACCCTTTAAATGAGTCATTATAATTATTGTTCTCCACTTTCAGTGGTTACTTCAATCTTCTCATCTATCTTTTTTTTAAATCTGTTGTCTTTAAAGGTGCATTCATCACAGTCTGGTTTAGTTGTATATAACACTTCATGTGTGCTACTCATATATCATCATAATGGTTAGTTGGATATATGTTTAGTTGTATATTTGCCTATATCCTATGCTACTCTGTAAGCTGTTTAAAGGTACATCACCTTTGACTCATTTTATTTACCCTGTACACCCTAAGTATCTATGTCTGTTACTCAGTTGTTATTTTTTGTTTAAATCAAATTGTGAGAGACATTTCTTCTTTATAAAATATATAAACATCTAATCTCAGACATTAATTTCCACTATATTTTATAAATTAATGATACATTTAATGTTTTTATGATACATTTGTTTCATTGGATATTTTGGTGCTGTGCAGAATCCTTGCTAGCTCTTATTCTAACCTTGTTCACTTGAGAATAATTATTACTGAGATCCGTGGGTCTTGGAATTTCTTAAGTTATGGACTTTAAGTGAAGAATCTGCTCAATATTCTGTAGTAACCTAAATGGGAAAAGAATTTGAAAAAGAATAGATACATGTATATGTATAACTGAATCACTTTGCTGTACACCTGACAATAACACAACATTGTTAATCAACTATACTCCAATATAAAATAAAAATTTAAAAAAAATAAAGTCATAAAAAATAAAATTAAATTAAAAAAAAAAAAGAACCTAATGAAAGCTTTGGGATTCTTTCTCACGCTCCATCTGCTTTTACACGGGAATCTTCTGAAGTTCATCAAGGTCTCAGGTAAAGAGCTAAACAGGTAGCTGCTTAAGGAGGGTTTCTTTGCTCATAATTAATTGAAACTCCAAATAGCCACTTCATGTCAAATAAGGAACTAGGGTGACAGAGACAGCGTCTGTATTTATCTCGGAAAAAGCAGCAACAGTGGGCATGTTTTCAGTCTGAAAAGATGAGATAATTTTTCAGTGAGTGGGAAGAATCAAGTGCATTGGGAGCAAAGCAAGAGGAATCCAGAAAATCCCCAAAGCTACTTGAGGTTAAGCCAGTGTTGTCTGCAGAAGAAATAACAGAAACAAACTAACCAGGTATTGTGGAAGTCAGGGACAACTGTATATACTAAATCCTGGGAAGGAAGTAGATCAGAACATACTATCATCAGGACTTCCCTGGTGGCGCAGTGGATAAGACTCTGCGTTCCCAATGCAGGGGGCCCAGGTTCAATCCCTGGTCAGGGAAGTAGATCTCACATGTGTGCCACAACTAAGAGTTTGCATGCCACAGCTAAGGAGCCCACGTGCCACAACTAAGGAGCCAGCAAGCCACAGCTAAGGAACCCTGGAGCAGCAACTAAGACTTGGTGCAACCAAATAAATAAATGTTAAAAAAAAAAGAACAGAGGGAACCAAGTAGCATTCAAAAAAAAAGAACATACTATCATCATATATAATAGTATATATAGTATTTTCAGCAAATTGCTTTAATATACACTTGTGAGGAGAAAAAGAGACTACAAGGGAGAAAAATCAAAATGCCAATAATATCTATGCTCTAAATTTTCTATTCTGAACTTTCCTGTGTTTTCCTGGTTCTCTACAATGAACACATGAAAGAAAAAACGTTATATTTTGTGGTGCTGGTTAGAAAGAAGGTACACATCCAGAAGTCAGGAGCTTAGGTGCAAAGCTGATAGGAAGACAGCATGTAGTTTCAGGAGCCAGTGCAGGTGACAGAAAACAATAATTGACCCAATCCATTAAGAGAATAGACAGAATTGGGTTTAAGTCCCAATAAATGGAACCAATAAAACAGCTAATCAAACCCCAGCCCTTCCTGGCTGCTCACAGTGGGAAAAAGAGGTTGATACACTTCTGATCAAATGGTTCATATTCAAAGTGCTTTGTTTTACTGCACTGAAATAACAGAAGTCAAAACTATTGAGAACTTACCAACATGCCAGGGACTGCTCTGAGCATTCTGTATGAATTGTATGATTGAATTCTTATAAACACCCTATGAGATAGGAAACTATTATTATGTCCATTTCACAGATGAGGACCCAGGGGTAATGTATCCAGCTAACATCACAAAGTTATGTTCCAGTCCTGTTTTATTATAATATACTGCCTTCCTATTTCTAAATGTTAATGATTTATTGCATGAAGGTTGCTGTCCCTTCTCAATTTAAGAAAGATGAAACAGTCACTGGAGAACAGGAAGATCATGATAGAAACGGTACAGTGGTGCTAGGGCAGGGATGCTAATCACTGCAGTCTGACATCTGAGTTTTTCTAATGATGGCAAATTTCACTTTCATGTGCCGGACTGTGTAAAGCAGCTGCACTGATTTATTTTATTTGCCTAATTAGTCTTTTATTTTCATTTTGTGCTTATGCCCAAATGATAACATGAATTGGAAATCTGTGATACTGGAAAAAAAAAAACTACATCTTTTAACTTGTCTTTTACAAAATGATTAACTGAGGTGATATATTTACAATGACAGTACTTAATTTTCTTGCTTCATCCCTAACTGGACGTCCTGTCTGGTTTATGTTAGTGCTGTATGGTAAGAGATCAGGACCAAAGATTCAAAGCAAAGCAGGAAACAAATAATGGTCCTGGCATTGAAGAAGCTTAGGAATTGGAATTGGCATAAGTTGGTGATAAAGAAGCAGCCAGTCAGAAACTTCAGGATTAATGCAGGGAACAAACAGAGACAAAAGTCAAGGTCAAGTTAATAGTTATGAAAGCAATTAGGGTAAGTAGTACTTGTAGCCTCAGATACAAGAAAACCTATATTCAGGTGACTTCTGTCTCAGAAGGCAAACATCATGGTTTCTACCTATCAAAACAGTCAGATATTATGAAGGCCACCGCAGGGCCCATGAATAAAAGTGAGTGAGCCCAGAAGTGTGTGAAGTGGTACACAGTCTTGCTTTGGAAGAGTGTGTAAGCAGGGTAAAGAAGATTCTATATATAATAATTCTTATTGGCATACCTAGCAAGGTATAAAGAAAAATGTGCAGCTATTTATCTGCTTACAAATAAAACTCTAAGCAGTTAGAGTTGAGATGCTCTTATTAGACCTTCAAAATTATTATATCATAAGTAAGAAAAAATATTTGACTTAGTTTTGGCCCAATTTTGGTTATGTAAAGTTATAACAATGTCAAATTATGTAGTCACTTGCAAACTTTAATTTCTCTTTCCAATATATATGGCCATGATGACTAGTCCTTGAAAAATTGATGAAAATCAATCCCACCAAGACAGTGAAAAAGAAGGGAATTCAATCTGTGTTACGAGGTCTGGTTTGATGTAACTGTTTTGCTTAAATATTTGAATAAGCAGATGAAAGGCATCCTAAAGAAAGTATACAATTTTGGAGATTAGTTCAAGTTATCTATTCCTGTGAAACAAACCACCTCAATCTTAATGGCATAGGAGCAAGCATCCTAAGCCACTAGAAGTTGTATCACTTCTTACGACCTAACAGCAAAAGCCACATGGTATCACGTCACTATAGTCACAAGGCCATCAAGATTCAAGGAGAGAAAAAAAAAAAAAAAGATTCAAGGAGAGGGGGCATACACCCAACCTCTCCTTGGAAGAAATGTTAAGGTAAAAATGCAAAAAGAACATGTGGAATGAGAAACAGTGTGCACCTTTTTGGGAAAATACAATCTGCCACAAAGTATGAAACACATTTGACAGTAAATACATCACACAAACAACATAAAAAGGTATAAATAAAGAAGAAAATATTATGAAAATAAGGTAATTTATGTCCAAATGCATGCTGGGAATATAGAAACCGCACATATTTATAAAGAAAGAAAATGCAAACCCCACTGTCTGATCTTTAGTCTCAGTGCCTTCATCCTAGAGATTAGGGGTCTTCAAAGCTCTTACATTTTCTCATCATGGTGGAAATGTCCACTTTTGTCCCTGAGCTTAAGAAATGGCCTGCTTTCTCGAGATTAGCAATGGGATGGTTTGTGAAAAGCCTACTGAAGGGTGAAAGCATATTGGAAAAATTCCATATCATTACTATCTACCATTAAAATTTAATTTTGTTTAAAAATCTAGGTTTATTTATACTAGTTTTTCAGAGAAACTGAAAAAAATTGTGGACAAATTGGTTCAGAAGATACTAAACATGGTGGAGGGGAAATCACATAAACTGAAAACTAAGACACATATTGATTTGGTTGATTTTTGAAAATACTATCAAGGGGAAAACTGCTAAAAAAAGATGAACATACTGATTTTAGTCAATTGCAAAGTAAATTTTACTTAATCTAGGTATGAACGTTTCTGGTATTACATTTTTTCAATTATGTAGATTTAATTTAAGTAACTTCAAGACATATCTAACAGACATAAGTGTTCATATTCCAATGGAAGTCAGAAATTGACATAAATTTAAACTAGCCGGGACTTCCCTGGTGGTGCAGTGGTTAAGAATCTGCCTGCCAATTCAGGGGACATGGGTTCGAGCCCTGGTCTGGGAAGATCCCACATGCCACGGAGCAACTGGGCCCGTGAGCCACAACTACTGAGCCTGCGCTCTAGAGCCCACGAGCCACAGCTACTGAGCCCACGTGCCACAACTACTGAAGCCCGCACACCTAGAGCCCGTGCTCCGCAACAAGAGAAGCCAAGGCAACGAGAAGCCCGCGCACTGCAATGAAGAGTAGCGCCCGCTCACTGCAACTAGAGAAAGCCTGCAAATAGCAATGAAGACCCAATGCACCAAAAATAAATTAATTAATTAATTAAAAAAAATAAACCAGCCATACTTATATTGTACAATACTTACTTACTTTGAAATTTTTCCATTTTTTGAATTAGTTATAAGTTAATATTTCACACCTTTGAACCAAGCTCCGCCTGACCCTCAGTGCTCCCCTCAACTGCAGGAATCCTGAAATGCAAAACCTGTTCGCGGCAACAGGTTCATCCTTTACAACGGAACTATCAAAAGAATCTTCAGTAATGCCTTTACAAATGGCTGTTTCCTGGTAGACAACAGCATTATTGTATCTTCAGTCTGAGTTCCATCTGAACCTAAAAAGATGAATGTTTTTGTTGTTGTTGT
This sequence comes from Balaenoptera ricei, assembly GCF_028023285.1. Taxonomy (NCBI): domain Eukaryota; kingdom Metazoa; phylum Chordata; class Mammalia; order Artiodactyla; family Balaenopteridae; genus Balaenoptera; species Balaenoptera ricei. Next base: position 107,706,748 of record NC_082643.1, on the reverse strand, counting down.
TGGCAAATTTAAAAAAAAATTTATTTTATATGGGAGTTGATTAACAATGGTGTGTTAGTTTCAGGTGTAGAGCCAAGTGATTCAGTTACACATATACATGTATCTGTTCTTCTTCAAGTTCTTTTCCCATTTAGGTTATTACAGAATATTGAGCAGCGTTCCCTGTGCTACACAGTAGGTCCTTGTTGGTTATCTATTTTAAATACAGCAATGTATACATGTCAATCCCAAACTCTAAATCTATCCCTCTCCCCAACCCTTCACCCCTGGTAACCATACTTTTAAGGAAAGTGTGGGCAAATGAAGGACAGAACATAGGCAAGAGATCACAGAACAGTTGCAGTAACATTGAAAGCTCTCAATAAACAATTTTAAAGCCTAATTCCTTTCATAACTATTAACCTGACTTTGACTTTTGTCTCAGTTTGTTCCCTCCATTAATCCTGACTGATGGTTTCCGATGGTTATAACATTTATCTGAAGATATCATTTATTTTATAATTAAGACAAGTGTAGGAGAAAATTTTATAACATTTTTGATTTAGTTTACTATGATAATATTACAACTTCTCTGATGAATATTTTAAGAAGTATAGAAATTCTTTTTGGGAGAAGAAATTTCCTGATACAGTAGAAGCATCGGTCTCTGTTGTTAAATCAAGATGATCTTTTTGGCTCCAACTCGTCTCTTCTCAATACTGTATAACTTCTATATTATTGGTTAATTTTATTTTCTTCTAAGTAAAAATGCATAGCGGGGAAAAAAAGGGTGTGTGGAAGTAAGAAGTAAAATGTAATCTGACTGCTGTAGCTGTTAAGATTAGTTGCAAAGAAATGAAAGCAAGGGTAAAAGAATGTAAACATGTCAACCATTTCTTAATTTTTTTTTTTTTTTTGGTGAATCATACACGTTGTATAGATTAAATACAGACCACATTCAGGGAGAAATAAATCTTGCTAAAAGAGCAGAAAAAGATAGTATATAGAGAAGAAAACGTATCTAGTATTGCTCACCCAAGAATATTCACTGTAATACTCAAATACCATCTGCACACAAGGTATATGTTTGTGTGTGCACAATAATAATACACATAGAAGTTATCTCACAGCTCTATAAAGATTAAAAATGAATACATTGAGTAAATATAAATTCACATATTAATAATATCATCACCACTAACAACAATAGCAGCCACCATTTATTGTATAAAATATGACGATGTTTTGAGCTTTATATGCATTCTCTTTCAATCACTTTACCATCTCCATGGGGTAGGCAACATAAGAACTTTGAAACTTAGACAGTATAGTTTGCCAAATCTTTGCTTCCTGTACTTGGGAATCTGTTTTTTTTTCTTTAGCTTTGGGAAGTTTTCAGCCATAATTTCATCACATATATTTTCTACCCTTTCTCTCTTCCTTCTCCTTCTGAGACCTCCTATAATGTGAATATTAGTATGCTTGATGTTGTCTCACAGGTACCCTAAACTGTCCTCATTTTTTGACTTTTTTCTTTCTTTCTTTCTTTTCCTTTCTTTCTCTCTCTCTCTCTCTTTCTTTCTTCCTTTCTTTCCTTTCTTTCCTCCTTCCTTCCTTCCTTCCTTCCTTTCTGTGCTGCATGGCTTTCAGGATCTTATTTCCCTGACCAGAGATTGAACCCGGGCCCTCGGCAGTGAAATTGCAGAGTCCTAACCACTAGACCGCCAGGGACTGGACCTAACTGTCCTCAGTTTTTAAAATTTGTTTTTCTTTTTGTTTTTCTCATTGGGCAATTTCCATTATTTTATCTTCCAGATGATGTATGTGTTCTTCTATATTACCTTGTCTGCTGTTAATCCCTTCGAGTATGTTTTTCATTTTAGTTATTGTATTCTTCAGCTCTATCTGGCTCTTTTTTATACTTTCCAGTACTTTGTTAAAAATTCTCACTGTGTTCATCTATTCTTTCCCCAAGTTCCCTTAGCGTTCTTATTACTAATGCTTTGAACCCTTCATCTGGTAAATTATTTATCTCTGTTTCATTAGTTGATTTTTCAGGGTTTTTCCCTTTTTCTTTCATTTGAAACATATTCTTCTGTCTTCTCATTTTGTTTAACTTTCTCTGACTCTATGAAATTAGGTGAAACAGCTACCTATCCCTGTCTTGAAGTTGTGTCCTTGTTTGGGAGCGTCCCTATGCAATCTACATGTGCCGAGTGGCTTTGTCTGTAGAGCTGGATCTGAAGTAAGCAAGGTTCACGTCTTCCTCAGGGTGTGCTGACAGCTATCACCTTGATGGGAGGTGGGATTGGAGATGCAGGGGCTGGGGCCATAGCCAGGTGTGAGCTAGGGCTTCCCCTCTGCTCAGTGGCTGTTACCACCCTATCAGGGGTGGGGTCTGGCCCCAAGGTGCTGGAGCAGAAGCCACGAGGGTCGGGTCTGAGTTGGCTCGTTTTCTCTAAATGTGCACTCTCCTTCCTCCCAGCAACACCTTTGCCCCAGAGGAGAGCATCACTGGAGCAAGAGGGCCCAGAGTGGGCACTGCAAGCCAGTCAGAATGCCAGACAGCTCCTGATCCTCCTCCTTTGCAAGTGCCAGCAGTGGCCACCCTTGCCCCATTCAGATGCAGTGCCAGGTTCTAAGCCAACTCCATGCCCCCCAGTGCACACTTTCCTTGGCATTGGCAGTCTTCACACTAGTGGGTAGCTGTGGGTAACTGTGCTGGAACAAGAGGAGCTGGAGCATTGCAGGAAACTGACCAGACCCCTGGGCAATTTCAATCTGTTTTTTTCATCTTATTCCGGGAAGTAAGAGTGTGTGTTTTTCATGAGCAGAGTCTTGGTTTTCTTACAGTCCTCCTGTAACTCTCACTGATTTTCATCTTCCTGGTGTCAGACCCCAAGGCTGGGGTGCCCAATATATGCTGGAATCCCTCACTCCCCAGGGAAGATCTCCAAGCCCATGATATCCCCCTCCCCTACTGTGTCCCCTGCTAGGGGCATGGTCCCAACCTGACTCATTCTCTGCCCTTTCTACCCAACTCCATGTGGATCTTTATAGGCTTGGACGTAGAAGAGTCTTTCTGCCAGTTTCCAGTTTGTTTTCATGAGAGTTGCTCCACATATAGATGTATTTCTAATGTGTTACTGAGGGAACATGAGCTCAGCTTCCTCCTACTCCACCATCTTGATCACTTCCCCCTTCTTTTCTATATGTTATCTAAGGTTTTTGTCTTCACCATTTCTATACCTAATATTTTGTGTGTTAAAAAAACAAAATTCAACTGAGTAAAGATCTAATTGGCTTTATCCAATGACTCATGAATTGGGCAGCATCCTATCTAGTAAATAGAAAGACGCTCTGAGGAGTTGTACAAAGTGGAGGGTTTTTATAAGACGAAGGTGGGACAAGGAAGTCATTACCAAAAAAAAAAAAAAAATTGTTTCAGGCCAGTCTTTTGAGGGAAGGGAAGGGAACGGCAGGGGACATGGCCTCTTCTTCCTTTGGGGGCTGGAGAGGGCCTATGTGACAGATTATCTCATTGATGCTGAACAGATAATTCCAGACTAGCCAGTTAAGGTTACGTTCCTGGAAAAGTTTAAACTGCAGTTAGGTCAGGTATTAAATCCAGGTTTGGTATCTTGGGATTTAGCACAAGTAATGCCATTTTGGACTTGTGGTTTCCCTTTAACAGCTTCAATATTAGAAATTTTCTGATAATGATATCAGATAAAAGTTGAATGTCATCAACTTTATGCTACTCTGTCAGAAAATTAAATTTATTAATTCATAAATTCATACTTACAGTCAATTTCCTTAAAGAAAAACAAAAAACCTAGGTTTGGGGGAAAAAAACCAATGATTCCTTGGAACAGAGTCCTAAAATCCATTTTTTAAATGTTACTTGAAAATATGTTAGCATGAATTTTAGCCTTTTTAAGAAATGAGATAATGCCATCCTTGATTTTACTTCTCTAAAATATGTCCATTTACAGCAATAAATTACAGTATATTCTCTCCATTAACCTCATAAGCATTAGGAATGTTGAAAAGAAACAAGCCCAAAATGGAGTCATTTGTGTTAAGCCCCACCACGACTTAATAACTAACCTAACTGCAGTTTCAGCCTCTCCCAGGAGGGGAATTTTAAACCAATTGGTCTGGAATTTCCTGATCAACACTAGTGAGGTAATTTACCTGATAAAACCCTCTGCCTTCCCCAAAGGGAAGGTAGCCTTGCCTGAAATAATCCACACATTTAATTTCTTTGTCCCAACCTCCTGCCTATAAAGCCTTTTTTTAAAATAAATTTATTTATTTTTGGTTGCGTTGGGTCTTTGTTGCTGCACACAGGCTTTCTCTAGTTGCAGCGAGCAGGGGCTACTCTTTGCTGTGGTGCATAGTTTTCTCATTGGGGTGGCTTCTCTTGTTGCGGAGCACGGGCTGTAGGCGTGCAGGCTTCAGTAGTTGTGGCACCCGGGCTCAGTAGTTGTGGCTCCTGGGCTCTAGAGTGCAGGCTCAGTAGTTGTGGTGCACGGGCTTAGTTGCTCTGTGGCATGTGGGATCTTCCCAGACCAGGGCTCAAACCCGTGGGCCCTGCATTGGCAGGCGGATTCTTAACCACTGCGCCACCAGGGAAGCCCTAAAGCCTTTCATTTTGCACAGCTCCTGGGAGCTCCCTTCTACTTGTAGGTGGGATGCTGCCTGATTCATGAATTGTTGAATAAAGCCAACTAGATCTTCAAATTTACTCAGTTGAATTTTGTTTTTTACCAGGAAAGACAATTGCTTTGCTCCATTTTTTAATTTCTCATCCAGTAAGATAAACAATAATAGTACAAACCAGAGGAAAGAACTTTGAGAAAACGAGACTACTGCCTTCTGGGATGGCATATCAACTAATCAACTCTAGCTTCTTCCTTCTGCTCCTGGCACTGGTTCAACCATGTTCAATTACTTTTCTCTATTCTAACTTGCAGTGTCAGGTATAGGGTTGGCAGATGTGTGGTCCTCAGCTCTTTTCTTCTTGAACAGCACAAATGATATTACAAAGCATACAACCCTGCTTGTATGCCTTTACGGACAATCTGTCCTACTCCTCAACCCAATAATTCACTTCAAGTTGAAGTCCAGTGTTTGTTTATAGGTTCTTTTTTTCCACCTGACTTAGATGTGGCACACATTAATGTATTAGATAGATCCTTTTCTGCTGGACTGTGCTTTCTGATCTTCACATGAATTTAAGTTGTAATAATCATGCATGACTTAAATGCTAATTGAAGGTCAGAATACCACTTCAGAAAAAAAAAAAAAAAAAGAACACATTTTGCAAATGACCAGGCTCTGAAAAAAATTGGTCAAAAAAATGATCTATTTCCAGCTCTAAAGATTAAATAAGCTACTAGCAATTTCCCTGAGTCTGTAGGTATAACATAGCTTGCTACATAAACTAAGAAGATTTGAGATAGCAATTTTTTTTTTCAATCCCTTCTTAGTCTCTGTGCCCTTTCTAGCGTTGACCTGAAACAGACTGCCAAATATTTCTCCAGCAAAGATGAGTTTATTTGGAATCAGCAGAAAATTGCAATTCAAGGTCTGCAATCATGGCAAGCCACCTGAAAGTCCCTCCCAGTGGCAAGGGAAGGAGAATACTTTTATAGAGAGGAAAAGGAAGTTGGAAGGGCTATAGCGAACAGAGTCCGTGGCTTTTCATTGGCTGAGCCCTTGCCAGGAAAGAAGAGTCATTCTTCTTCATGTTGGGCTCTGCTATCATAGCAGGGTATGACAACTCCCCTTTCTGGTCTCCCGACTCTATTTAATTAGAGTTTCTGTTTATTAATTTTTTACACTAGGAAGGGAAAACTACCCTAGGAAGGGAAAACGTCTAATAAAGAAAAACTACCTATCTGCTAGTAAGACACTGTGTCATTAGTAAGACTAGTGAAAATGGAGGTGAGATGGATTTTTTAAAAATCTCCTGTGCCTTTATTGGTGCAGGAAGAAAAACAATTCTTGAGTAGAGGCTATAGGCACTGAAGTGGAACAGAATTTGCCACCCCAAAATACGCCTCTTTGCGTAAGGATTATCTTAAGCCGATTATTTCTAAGAAACGTCAGACATAGGAGAATCTCTGCAAACTGAGTAGAAGTTAACCTTTGGTAAGGGACATTTACCTTTATAAGGGAAATCTCCATTTGTAAGGGCGTCTTCCTCTCTGTACCAGGAAGAGGAGGATGACTAAATCTTTAGAAATTCATATCAGTGGAGACAGCAACTGACTTAAACCTGCAAAACAACCTTACCCTTGTTTACTGTGCTTTGCCTGGTAACTGGCTTCCCTCCCTTACCAAGATCTTTTTTTTTTTTCTTTAGCTAGAGATGATATTTAAGGTGGTGGCTTGGGCCATTTTGGGGAGTTACTCAGTTTTCTTGGGTCTCTCTCACTGATACAAGCGGTATACATGTTATTAAATCTCTGCTTGTTTTTCTCCTGTTAATCTGTCTTTTTATTACTGGGGGGGATGTTTCAGCTAAGAACCTAGTTGGATAGAGGGAAAATTAGTGTTACTTCTCTATAACATGAAATGAAAAATGTTAGTATGTCCCAGTGCACTCCTGGTTTAACAATGTGATTTTTCAGTACAAAATAATTTGTTAAAATTGATGCTGCCAGGTAGTTGGCTGGCCACAGAATGTGCTAAAGTCATATATACATTTGCTTGCCCACAGAAAATCACTGAGTAAGCCACAAGTCTCAATATTTTAGGAGTTTCTTCCCAGCCATATTTGTCATTCAAATTACTCCAAAGTAGAGGAAAATTGCAAGTACTGTAAGAGAGTATGCTGAAGTTGTAAAGCGCTTTGTACTGAGTTCAAAATTTCACTAGGAGAGGGGCTTCCCTGGTGGCACAGTGGTTAAGAATCTGCCTGCCAATGCAAGGGACACAGGTTCAAGCCCTGATCCGGGAAGATCTCACATGGCACGGAGCAACTAAGCCCCTGCGCCACTACTACTGAGCCTGTGCTCTAGAGCCTGCAAGCCACAACTACTGAGCCCACGTGCTACAACTACTGAAGCCTGCACGCCTAGAGCCTGTGCTCTGCAACAAGAGAAGCCACGACAATGAGAAGCCTGCGCATTGCAATGAAGAGTAGACCCCGCTCACCGCAACTAGAGAAAGCCCACGCACAGTAAAGAAGAACCAACACAGCCAAAAATAAAAAAAAATAATAATAATAAATAAATTTATTAAAAAAAATTTCCCTAGGAGAATACAAAGAACTTTTACTCAAATTTGCTGATAAAGAAGAATGTTGTTTACTTTTGTCACCCTAATCTAATTTTGGTCTTAATAGTGGCCCTAGGAGGAGCAAAAAAGTCTCTGGGTGATAGCTAATTAAATCTCTGTGGCCTTTGGTGTTTAGTTGAATCTCATTTCTACTGCATATAAATCATCTGGATTTGACAGAAAGAGAAAAGATTTACTGGGAGTCCTATATCCCAAAGGATTGCCCTGAAGAAAGAAGAAACCTTCATTCCATCAGAGTCCACAATTAACTGATCTAAATAAAATACCGTTGACCTGGGAGCTCAGCTGTTTTTAATTACTGCTTCAAAGCATATTGAAGTATAATTTGTTAATGAGTTTAAGTAGTTAGAATGAATGGTCAAAGTCTTTATCTTTGGTCTTGCATATGAATTTTTCTGCAGTTATAATTACGAGCGATAAAATGGCAAACGACCCTATTTTGGGGTTGTTGGAAAGTAAGAAATTTTCCTCTATCCTTCTAGGTTCTTCTGGCTGGTCTAATTATATTGACATAGATTAACAGGAGAAACTCAGATAAAACTTTAATAACATGTATACCTGAGAGAGACTCAGGAAAACTAAGTAACTCTCCAAAGTGAATAAAATCCTTACCTTAAATGTCAGCTTCAGACAAAACAGGATGTTGGGGGTAGTGGTTTGGGATTTCAAAGGGGAGGAAGGCAATTTACATAGAGAAGGAAAAGCAAATGTTTGGTACACAGACCTTTGCTGGGCCCTGCAGAGACGATTCAACACAGAGCGGACTCTGATCTCTCGGCCCTGCTGAGTTGCCTGCACCACACCCCGCACATATTCTTTTCAGATTTCTCTGGTGGTAGCTCGATTCTGGGAACAGCCCCTTTATCTAAATTCTTTCAGGCAGTTAAGGGAGAGGCAACAAGAAAATCTTCCTGAGTCTTCTGTTTCTTAAAATTCATCAGTCTAAATTAATCCTTATGTCAAAGAGACACATTTTGGGGTCACAAATTTTGCTCCCCTACCGTGTATTCTTTGATCAGTCACATTGCAAAATGGGTTGTAGTAGGAATCTGGACAATTATTGTCCCTGTTTTTAGCAAACTTCCAAATCTATTGAGATAAACACTCAATTTTCCTTCAGAAGTTTAATATTTGCTCTGATTCTATTCAGTTCCAATATATTTGAAACAAACGTTGAACACCTACTATGTGCTTTCATTTTTTATTAATTTGTAATTTCCCATTTCCTAAGAAGGATTTAAGGCAGTAAGTCAACTGAGTCAGTCCATCACTAATTTAATCAAAGGGATATTGCTAACTGTGTTTTCCCCACAAATATTCCTTAAGCAATTAACAAATCATGCCATAAAACTGGTGGTTTTAGGGGTAAAAATATTCCTGCAGCACCATGTTTAATAAGTGCTTTTCTTTTGTATCATTCATATTTTTTACAAAGCTACATAATTAAGTGATATCTATGCTGACATTTTTTCATTTAAGTAATATAAATGGGTCATACTTGATTGTTGAGAATAGCTATAGGCTAATTAATAATTGTATCCTTTTGCCTTGAAAGTATACATCTGCTACACACATTTTTTTAACCTGAAATTTCAAAGAAGCTTTTGCTTAAAGAGGTTAGTAATTGAAGCCAAAAACAAACAAACAGAAATTATGCACTGAGAAATCAAACAAGAACAATTCCAAAGAACTCTATAAAACTGCACAAGTAGAGAATCATTTTAGCAATGAAATTCCTGTATAGAACAATATTGTAAATATTGAGAATGGTTTATTGTTTTCATTACTTCTTAGTCTTTGTCTTATCTCTTCGCATTAAATCACAAGTCCCTTAAGACTGTCTTTTACTTTTATTTTAGCTCTTAGTCTGGAGCACTAGAACTCTATTTCACAGCAATAGTGTTCAAATTGCTGATCATCAAAAACCCCTGGGAATTTTAAAAATACAAGTGAGACTCCGGATCCCAGAGACATCCTCAGAGATTTTGAATAAATCAGTCTGCAGGAGATCACAGGAAGATGTCACAGAAGTTCCATAAAGGAATTTGATGGTCAGCCATAGAACTATAAAGCCACAAACTATGCTGCTGTTGGGGCCCAGGGCAGACCACCCCAAAATATGCCTCAATGGCATTTTGATTATTTTGGATTAAAGTTACTTAAGAAACAGCCAATGCAAGAGGGACACTCTGACCCACCTCTGGGCCTCCCTGAAAGCAGGAAATAAATCTCTCAGGTGAAAGGTGTACTCCCTGCTTCTGGAGACAGAAGGACACTCTTATTGCCAGAGATAGGGAATTTGGGGCCAAGAAGCCTATATAAACAAACCTTGTTACTTCTTTAATTCACTATCCCAAGCCCAAACTCTTAGATTCTTCACTAATTGAGCACCCCAAACCTAAGTTTCTTAGTCCTGTCAATTCCTCAAAAATTGTTTTTTTGTCTGAAAAGTATAAAAGCTGCCTGCTTTGGCCACTTCTTGGGTCCTACTTCTATGAGACTTCTGTGCACACAAATTTTTTTCTTTTTTTTTTCTGTTATTCTGTATTGTGTCAATTTTGTTATTAGTCCAGACAAAAGAATGCAAAAGGGATAGAGGGTGAAATTCCTCTTCCCCAACACTGCCTTGTCATTTTCATATTAAGTATAATACATTAATGTTTGCCATGTGTAAAGTGACATAATTTGACTTGATTTAAAACCTACGCATTTTCACTAAGAATGACCTTAATTTCCTGACTATTAATAATAACCTCTATTATTCTACTTTAAGTAGATATAACCTAAGAAATGTGGTAACATCTGTCTTGGATATCTGGGACATGTTAACATATTTTCACTTAAGGTTAAAAGAAAAGTTTTCCCCATAATATTTTATATTTTTGTTCTGATTTCTTTCTGTATTGAAAATATTTTCTTTTTTTAAATACATAAAAGTTAAAATGCCCTACTCATTTAATCTCAAATTTCTGTATTAGGATTCTGGCATATTTATCTAAAGCCACCTCTACTCTTCAAAACAATATACAGCAACTATATAAGATTAAAAATAAGGTTATTAACAAGTCATTTTATTTATGATAGAGGCTCGGCTGCTATAACAATCACAACAACAGAAAATTCTTCAAAGTAGGAGTTAATTTTGCTTTCACCTAACAGGTTGGGCATAAGAAGTCAAAGCTGGTTTGCTAACTGCCTGAGATCAGACACACAGGGTCTTTCTATCTTGCTCCCATTAACCCTTGGTATTGCTCCTATCGATGAAAAAAGGAATCACTAGTCAATCTAAGAAAGAAATGGAGGACTGAGGGGGCGGGTGGCCAAAATTTCGCGCCAAACTGGCGGGTAATCCCCGTGTCAGTGTGATGTGCTAGCTCGGAAGTGTTTTCTGCAGCTATCATGGTTCGTCCGCTAAACTGCATCGTCGCTGTGTCCCAGAACATGGGCATCGGCAAGAACGGGGACCTGCCCTGGCCCCCGCTCAGGAATGAATACAGGTATTTCCAAAGAATGACCACAACCTCTTCAGTAGAAGGTAAACAGAATTTGGTGATTATGGGTAGGAAAACCTGGTTCTCCATTCCAGAGAAGAATCGACCTTTAAAGGACAGAATTAATATAGTTCTCAGTAGAGAACTCAAGGAACCTCCACAGGGAGCTCATTTTCTTGCCAAAAGTCTGGATGGTGCCTTAAAACTTATTGAACAACCAGAATTAACAAATACAGTGGACATGGTCTGGATAGTGGGAGGCAGTTCTGTTTATAAGGAAGCCATGAACAAGCCAGGCCATCTTAGGCTATTTGTGACAAGGATCATGCAGGAATTTGAAAGTGACACATTTTTTCCAGAAATTGATTTGGAAAAATATAAACTTATCCCAGAATATCCAGGTGTTCCTTCTGATGTCCAGGAGGAGAAAAGCATTAAGTACAAATTTGAAGTATATGAAAAGAACAATTAATGTGAAAGTGTTTTCTGATCTATTTCAAGCCTCCTCCTCCCCCCCCAAAAATTATGTATTTTTTGTTGTAGAGACTTTTGTTGACTTTAGATCTATGGATAATTATTTCTAAGCAAAGCACTTTTATTCCCCATTAACCTTAACTAGACTGTATCAGATACCATTTGTGAAACATTTCTTGCTGTAACTTCCTGAATGCCCATCAAGAGTCAAGAATAGTTGACCAGCACCTGCCTAGTGTAGAATATCTACCAAGACAGCCCAAAGTGGGAGAGTGCCCTGGTAGCATGAGTTGAAACCAGAGCCTATAGAGCTAGGAGCTAGGCAGGTGGGTCCAAAGGTCAGAAATGGATTATAAACAGAAGAGCTAGCATTCAGTTACTTAAATTAGATCAAAAGAGGGACTGTGAATTACTTTATATCACACTTCTGAAAAAAATTCTCTTCACTCAGACCAGGAGCCAATAAGTTGAAATCCACAGGGATAGTAAAGAGGCAGGTACGAGACTACCTTTTCGGTGGTTAAAGGAGAAGGTTTGAGACCTTAAAAAACTTTGTTTCTGATCTTCAGTGAGACTGCATGGGATGTTACAATGATACAACAAGAATTGGCAGCCCTTTACAGAAAAGAATAATCTAATATCAAACATAATGGCTAAAATTAAAAATTCAAAGAGGTAATAAATTGAGAATGAATATTGCTAGAAACCAAAATTAGTAAGTTAGAAACTAAACTTCACAGAATTAAAAAATGAAAATTAAAACATGTTTTACCCATCACGTTAGCAAAGATTTAGATTAAATATCCAAAAAAAATAGCGTTTTCTGCCTTATAAATTGGTACAACCTTTTTAGAGTGTAAGTTAGCAATATCAATTAAAATTCAAAATATTCTGGGTTTGGACCCAGAACTTCCACTTCTAGAAATTAATCCTGAACAAAGAAATGGACCCAAGAGTATTTGTTGCAACTTTTTTTTTCAAACTTAGAAACAGCCCAAATGTTGATTAATAAGAAATAACTAACCAATATGTCTATAAAATGTAACATCTGCAGCAGTTAAAAAGAATGAAGTACTGACAGGAAAATGCCAAAAATTGCTAAATAAAAGAAGCAAATTGTGTATAATAAAAAAAAAAAAAAATGGAAAATTTTATTCGAGCCAACCTGAGGATTATAACCTGGAAAACAGTCTTTCAGAAAGCTCTGAGGACTGTTCTGAAGAGGTTAAGGAGGGGAGGCAAGTATGTATGTGACTTTGGCAAAGGGGTACGTGCAATCAAACACATACCTTGGTAGAAGGTTTCTGCTATTCCCAAGGGACAAATATCTTAGTTAATGGTTTTAGTGCTTTTATAAGTATGGGAAGATACAAGAAACTGGGTTCATAAAATTTTCTCCTGAAAATATCTAACGGGCCAGTTCTGCCAGTTTTCCCAGAGCACATCACCGCATCCCGATCTTTGCCCTGAATTCCTTTCAGGGTGTTTTATAGGTCAGTGACTGCAGTGACTAATGACTTGATTCTTATAGAATCAGATGGTGGGCAACATTCTTTATTTTATAATCCCCTCCCTTCCGGTCTTATTTGCGACCAAGGGTTGGGAGGAATTTTGTGACCAATTTATCTTATGGTACTAGGGATTCTCATTCCCAGATAGGCAAGGATTTCATTGATAGGCCACTCAGAGTGCTGTTACTGGACCAGGCCCTGTTAACAGTAGCCAAAATCCTCTGGACTGCCTGTTTTACTAGTCTGTTATGGTCCAGAAACTGGTTCCCTCTTCCCATATCTAGAGTTACACTATTACAATCGTTGATATTATAGAACTATATATTTGGTCAATTGTTTCAAGTCACCTAGTCATCATTATTTTTATAGGATGCTCAGTCACACATTTGGTAATTCAAAAAACAATAATCTTATAAAATAGGCAGAATACAAGTAATACAGCTAGTAACATTAATAAGGTTATAAGTAAGTATTTAAGCTAAGAACTTCCATTAGGTGTGGCCCAGTATATCCTCAGGTCATCTGGCCCAGTCTGCTCTGTACCAATCACTATCTTTAAGGGAACTGATATATTGGCATTGTGCATAAAGTTCACCAAAGATATCTGCACATACAAGGCAAGTGGTGGGTCACTGTGACCCCTTACAGGATTGAGAAAGGAATGTTACCTTCTAAGGAGTTACATGGCTGGCGTCAGAAGAAAAATTGATCTTTATTGCAGGTATTCTGCAATTGGGAAGGTCTGGTTAATGCATAATGCAGATGCATAACGCTCACTATTGGGGAGAGGAGACCCAAATGGGCAGAGGAAAATTTTATGTTTAAATTTTTCTTGTCTTGACTTAAAATATGCATTTTATTTCATCACTCCCAACTACATGCTCCCAGGAGGCTTCAGCACAACCACATTTCGACCAGTGAAAAAGGAGCAGGGACAAGAGACAATGCCCACTTTCTCTAACACTGGAAGTCATACACATCACTTTTGTTCACACCTCTTTGGCCTGAATGCAGTTATAGCAGCACACCTAGCAGCAAGGGAGACTGAGAAATCTAGCCTTTAGTTGGACAGTCATGTACTCAGCTAGAAATTATGTTATTGAGGAAAAAAAGAAGAATGGATATTAGTTGGCAAGTAGTGGTCTTTACCATCCATCAAGAATAGGATACTTTACGTGGGGCAAGTGAAATGAACCAGCACCAACCACACCAAAGGCCAGTCTTCATCCAAAGAAGGTGATGTTGTGTATATGGTGGGATTGGAAGGGAGTCCTCTATTATGAGCTCCTTCCAGAAAAGCAAATGATTAATTCCAACAAGTACTGCTCCCAACTAGACCAACTGAAAGCAGCACTCAACGAAAAGCATCCAGAATTAGTCAACAGAAAACACATAATCTTCCATCAGCATAACGCAAGACTGCATGTTTTTTTGATGACCAGGCAAAAACTGTTACAGCTTGGCTGGGAAGTTCTGATTCATCCGCTGTATTCAACAGACATTGAACCTTCGGATTTCCATTTATTTTGGTCTTTACAAAATTCTCTTAATGGAAAAAATTTCAATTCCCTGGAAGACTGTAAAAGGCACCTGGGAAAGTTCTTTGCTCAGAAAGATAAAAAGTTTTGGGAAGATGGAATTATGAAGTTGCCTGAAAAATGGCAGAAGGTAGTGAAACAAAAGGGTGAATATGTTGTTCAATAAACTTCTTGGCGAAAATGAAAAAAAAAAAAAGAATAGGATACTTTAACTATGCAGGAAGAAAATTACCCCTTTTTTTCCGTAGGCGCAATCAAAAGAAAAATATTTGCTTTTAATATGATGTTAATGCAGTAACTGAATGTATTTGTTTTTATGCAAATGATAAAGTACTATCCTATTATATGTACAATCATTTTGTTAGGTGCTGAAAGGCAAAATATAAAAGGTACAGTTACAGCTCTCGAGGAGTTTATAATAATGGCTGATGTGAGTTGGAAGGCAGAAAACAAATACTAGTATTTACATAATTAAGTCAGGAGACTAAATAAGGCAAGTGCCATCAGAAATGTGCAGTGATACTGGGGGCGGGGGTATGGTTTCAGAGAAATGAAAGTTTGTATTTAGTTACAGGGTTCAATAAAGGATAAAATACTACTTGAAGAATGGTTGTAGATCTTAAGGCAGAGATGAAAGAGCACATGAAAAGCAGATACTTTAAAGATGGGAAAGCTTTAAGGTCATTTGAGGTATAAGTAACTCAATTTTATTGTCCAGAGGAGCAGTGGTAAAAGATGAGGTCAAATTGTCAGTTAATAGGCATATAGTGGATAGCCTTAAACATGAGACCTTTAGAATCGGTTTCGAAGGCAATTAGGGGTTAGTGAAAGTTTCTTAAAATGAGGGATATATTGTAATCCACTCAACAGAAGAATTCTATCTTATTCATTTCTGTGTTCCCAGCATCTAGAGCAATGGCTCATGAAGTGCCTGTGAGATAAAACATTTGTGAATCACTGAATGGGTGACAGAACATGTACCAAAGGAAAATTAATCTACGAGTGGTGTGTTGAATAAATTGGAAGGAGATTATCATACTACTTGCATCATTATGATTACTGTTAACATAACATGCTATTAACATTTAGTGCCCAGTTTTTGTCAAGCACCTTACAAGCCTATCTCACTATTGACATCAATCGTATAATGTAAAATACAATTTTAATCTCATTTTATAGAAAAGGAAACTGAAATTCAGAGGGTTAGCAATCTATCTAAAGTGTCCAAACCCAGGTCACTGATCTCCTGTTCCCACACACTTAACACTACAACTGTGCTTCAACTTTCTGAGAAGACTTTGCTGTCTTCTCACATAAAAAGAGTTCAAGTAAGGCAAAGTCAGTCTTCTCAGGTAAAGCAAGGGATTAAGTCACAGGCTAGGAATGGGGGAAGTACATGTGGAATTAAATTTCTGCAGAGGAGGTTTTAAAAAGTCTTGATTTGATTCTATGAGCAAATTAAAGTACTGTTGTATCTTTGGCCCAAATGATGTAAAAAAGTGTGGAATCTAACTAACCCAACTAATCTAGGAGAGGAAAAATATCCAACTCTTGCCACCTCCAGCCTTCTACATGGGAGAAAGAAAACTCTCAACTCCAGCTTATTTTAGCCCTCCTGTCCCTCTTAAGGGGGAGGAAAAACTTGTGAAGTTCACAGTCAAGAGGTATAGGCTCAATAAAGGACTAAGACCTAATCATAGCAATAGAGAAAGCTTCCCCTCCCCAACACTTCACCACCACATTACTAACAGCCTAATTACAGCAGTTTGGTTTACACAGTACATCATGTCTGGCTATCAAGAAAAATTACAAGGCATACCAAAAGGCAAAAAAAAAAAAAAAAAAAACAATTTGAAGGTATAGAAGAGGCATAAGAAGCAGACATGGCAGGGATGTTGAAAATATAAGTTTGGGAATTCAAAACAACTATGATTAATATGCTAAGGGCTCTAATGGATAAATAGACAGCATGCAAGAACAGATGGGCAATGTAAGCAGAGAGGTGGAAAACCTTAAAAAAGAACCAAAAATAAATGCTAGAAATCCAAAATACTGTAACAGAAATGAAGAATGACTTTGATGGGCTTATTAATAAACTGCACACGGCTAAGGAAAGAATCTCTGAGCTGGAGGATATATCAATAGAATCCTCAAAAGCTGAAAACCAAAGAGAACAAATATTTTAAAAACACAGCAGACTATCCAAGGACTGCGAGACAACTTCCAAATGGGAATACCAGAGGAGAGAAAGTAGTAGAAGAATCGTTTGAAATAATAATGACTGAGAATTTCCCCAAATTAATGTCAGGCACCAAACCACAGGTCCAGGAAGCTCAGAGAACACCAAGCAGATAAATGTCAAAATTACACCTAGGCTTGGGAATTCCATGGCAGTCCAGTGGTTAGGACTCCATGCTTCCACTGCAGGGGACATGGGTTGGGGAACTAAGATCCTGCAAGCCGTGTGGCCTAATATATAAATAAATAAATAAATAAATAAATAAATAATAAATATAAAGTGAGGTCACTTAGATGAGTATTCTCTTTTGGTATCAAGTGCTTCATAAGAATGTTGTTTAAGGCTTAAATAGATTTAGAAGTATGAACAGGGCTTCACACTTCCCTTTTAAAAAAAACAAAAACTACGTAGGCTTATCATTTTCAAATTACAGAAAATCAGACACAAAGAAACAATCTTGAAAGAAGCCAGAGGGGAAAATCTCCTTGCCTATAAAGGAACAAAGATAAGAATTACATCCCACTTCTCAGAAACTATGCAAGCAGCAAGAGAATGGAATGAAAAAATATCAGTGTTGAGGGGGGAAAAAAATGTACCAATTTAGAATTTTGTACCCTGCAAAGTTATCCTTCAAGATTGAAGAAGAAATAGACGTTCTCAGACAAGCAAAAATTGAGGAAATTTGTTACCAGTAGACCTACCTTGCAAGAAATGTTAAAAGAAGTTCTTTAGAGAGTAGGAAAATAATATAGGTGAGAAACTTGGATTTATATAAAGAAAGGAAGAGGCTGAAGAAGGATTAAGTAAAAGTAAAATAAAAACTTTTTTCTTATTCTTAATTAATCTAAAAGACAACAATTTGTTCAAAATAATGATACCACCAATGTATTCAATTTGTATGCATATATGCATACGTATACATAGTGTGGGTGTGTGTGTGTGTGTGTGTGTATAAATGAAATGGATGACATTAAGGATACAAGGTATAAGAGGGAGGAATTGGGACTATTTTGTAATTATAAGGTACTCAAACTACCTGTGAAATGGTATAGTGTTATTCAAAATTGGACATGGATTAGCTGTAAATATATATTGCAAATTCAAGGCCAACCACAAAAAAAAAAGGTTAAAAAAGGAAGTACAACTGATATGCTAAGCAAGGAGAGCAAATGGAATCATATAAAATGCTCAACCTGGGCTTCCCTGGTGGCGCAGTGGTTGAGAGTCTGCCTGCCGGTGCAGGGGACACGGGTTCGAGCCCTGGTCTGGGAGGATCCCACATGCCGCGGAGCAACTGGGCCCGTGAGCCACAATTACTGAGCCTGCGCGTCTGGAGCCTGTGCTCCGCAACAAGAGAGGCCGCGATAGTGAGAGGCCTGCGCACCGCGATGAAGAGTGGCCCCCGCTTGCCACAACTAGAAGAAAGCCCTCGCACAGAAACGAAGACCCAACACAGCCATAAATAAATAAATAAATATTTATTTAAAAAAAAAAAAATGCTCAACTAAAACTAAAAGCAGAAAAGACATGAAAGACAAAAATAGAACCAAAGAACAAGGGCAACAAATAGAAAAC
The DNA here is from genome assembly GCF_028023285.1 of Balaenoptera ricei. Classification (NCBI taxonomy): domain Eukaryota; kingdom Metazoa; phylum Chordata; class Mammalia; order Artiodactyla; family Balaenopteridae; genus Balaenoptera; species Balaenoptera ricei. Next base: position 107,688,630 of record NC_082643.1, on the reverse strand, counting down.
AGAAATAAATACAGTAGATTATTAACATAGCTGTCAATGATCTAAGTACACCAATTAAAGACAGAGATTGTCAGAATGAATAAAAAAACAAGAACCAACTATAATAAACTTGCTTTAAATATATAGACACATACAGATCTCAAGTAAATGGATGGAGGAAAATACACCTAATGCTAATCAAAACAAATTAGGTGGAGCAATATTAATTTCAAATAGAGCAGATTTCAATGCAGGGAAAGGTATCACGGATAAAAAAGGGCATTACATAATAAAAAATGATAAATGGATCAATTCTCCAAAAGACATAACAATCTTAGCATGTATGCACCTAACAAAAGAGTATCAAACTACGTGAGGCCAAAACTAATAAAAATACAAAGGGAAATAGATATAGCTACTATCATAGCTGGAGACTTCAACACCTCTCTCTCTCTGAAATGGACAGCTCCAGCAGGCACAAAATCAGTAAAGACGTAGTTGAACTCAATAACATCATCAATCAACTAGATAAAATTGACATCTATAAACTACTTCATCCAACAATAGCAGAATACATAGAGACAATATCAAGAGAAGTAGAAGACAAACCACAGACTGTGAAAAAATATTTGCAAAAGTCACATCTGATAAAGAACTGTTATCCAAAATATACAAAGAAAATTAAAACTCAAAAATAAGAAACAACCCAGTTAAAAAATGGGCCAAGACATTAACAGACACCTTACCAAAGAAGATATACGAATGGCAAATAAGCATATTAAAAGATGCTCCACATCCTATGTCATCAGGGAAATGCAAATTAAAACAGCAATGAGATACCACACAACTATAAGGATGGTCAAAATCCGGAACACTGGCAGCACCAAATGCTGGTGAGGATGTGGAGCAACAGAAAGTCTCACACGTTGCTGGTGGAAATGCAAAACAGTACAGCCACCTTGGAAGACAGTTTGACTATTTCAAACAAAACTAAACATAGTCTTACAGTATGCTCCAGCAATTGTACTCCTTAGTATTTCCCAAAAAAGAGTTGAAAACTTATGTCTACACTGCACTCAGATGTTTATAGCAGCTTTATTCATAATTGCCAAAAAACCTGGAAGCCACTACGATGCCTTTCAGTAGGTGAATGGATAAATAAACTGTGGTCCATCCAGACAATGGAATATTATTCAGTGCTAAAAAGAAATGAGCTAATAAGTCATGAAAAGACATGGACTAACCTTAAATGCATATTACTAAGTGAAAGAAGCCAATGTGAAAAGGCTACATACTGTCTGATTCCAACTATATGACATTCTGGAAAAGGCAAAACAGTAAAAAAAAAAAAAAAAAAAATCTGTGGTTGTCTGGGGGTAGGGTGTGGGAAAGGGATGAACAGGTAGAGCACAGAGGATTTTTAGGGCAGTGAAATTACTCTGTATGATACCATAATAATGGATACATATAATTATACATATGTCCAAACCCATAGAATGTATAACACCAAGAGTGAACCCTAATGTAAACTACTGACTTAGGGTAATCAGGATGTGTCACTGTAGGTTCATCAATTCTAACAAATGTACCACTCTGGTGGAGGGTAATGATAATGGGGGAGGCGATAAAAGTGTAGGGGTAAGGGATATAGGGAAATCTCTATACCTTCCCCTCAAATTTGCTGCTTACCTAAAACTGCTCATAAAAAATAAATTCTTAATTCAAAAAAATATATATTTTCAGGAAGGATATAGGCTTTCCAAACTTTCAGAGGTCCATAGCAGAAGAAAAGTTTAAAAATCTGATATAGACTATGTCAATGTAACAAAAGATTATTTTCTTGATAAGACATAAAAAATTTTCCTTTCACGAGCAACAGCGTGAAGAGTAGTGAAAATATAAAGTGTTATCAAGGAGGTAGAAACCTAGAGAGGAGAGGTAAATCTGATTTGCAGGGAGCCAGTGCAGAGATTTTTGTATGGCAGTGATAAGGATAAGAGATTATTTTAATAGGTGGCATGTTAGATGAAACTGGAAGGTAAAGTAATCAAAGAGAGTTTTATGAAAAACAAGATTGGCTGCACATTACAGGAAAGAGAAAATATCTATTTTGGTTTAATTTTCAGTTTAGACATCAATTATATTTCTTCATAAAGTTTGGTTTATGTGACGGTGTCATTTATTTTTGAAGAAGAGTCATCGTAAAAATTTTGGACTGCTTTCACAGAAAATTGAAATCAAAGTATTGTAATGCTCGGAAGGGCAGTAACTTGTTCAAAGATCTGAGATGAAGAAAACAGTTCCTATCCATACATTCTCTAGGCCTTTCCAATCCTTCCTTTTATTAGTCCAAATTCTTGCCATGGAAATAACTATATAACTAATCAAGTTATTGATAGAGCACATGGAACCAAGTGGGTAATTATTTCACTAAGAACGCTTGAATACTGCCTAAGGCTTAGTAGGCACTAAAATCAAGTTCTTATGGTGTCACTAATTTAATTTAAGTTCATTAGAATTTGCTGTATTTCTAGAGTAAAAGTAATCTCAAAGGAAGTTATTTTTTTAGAAATATAAGTTTAATGATAAAGAGCATTTAATAAACAACAGGAGTGAGAATGGAGTTCATTTTTTTAAAAGCTATGATATCTTTGGCTACAGAATATGAATGAATCAGTCAACTTCTGTGGGCAAATGGCCTTCCAAAGTAATTGAGTCCTAAATGCCAAACTAAAATAGTTTGCCATAGACTCAATGAAAATGTTCTGTTCTAAGAATGTTCCAACTGATAGTAAATTTAATAAAGTTTAGAAATGTCAAGTTGAGTTTTAATTCCAAGTTCATAGCTCCTAGAATGTAATGTGTTACAAATTCAATATACTGAGACCATCCTTCTCCAGCTTTTTAGATTTTAGCAATAAGAACTTCAGAGAGCAAACATAATCAAGACTCTATTTTGCTTATGTCATTCAGAAGTTCAAATAGCTGATCTGAAATACAAACCTATAGGGAGCTATTTTAAAATAAAAATAATAATAATTATTAGGTTCAGAGTCTCCAAATCAGGCTGCTTTTTTTTTTCTTTTTGATAACTAACATTTATTTGGTATTTACTATGTTCTGTATACTTTAAAAATTGTAGTTGATTTACAACATTGTGTTAGTTTCAGGTGTATAGCAAAGTGATTGTTTTATATATATATACACACATATATATGTTCTTTTTCAGATTTTTTCCCTTATAGGTTATTATAAATTATTGAATATAGTTCCCTGTGCTATACAGTAAGTCATTGTTTATCTCTTTTATATATAGTAGTGTGTATCTGTTAATCCCAAACTCCTAATTTATCGTTCCCCCCTCCTTTCCCCTTTGGTAACCATAAGTTTGTTTTCTACATCCCTGAGTCTATTTCTGCTTTGCAGATAAGTTCATTTGCATCATTTTCTTAGATTCCACATATAAGTGATATCATATGATATTTGTCTTTCTCTGTCTGACTTACTTCACTTAGTATGGTAATCTCTAGGTCCATCCATGTTGCTGCAAATATCATTATTCAAATTAGGCTGCTTTTTATGATATCAAATAATTTGGCTTAATTTTTAGTGTCTAGCTAGACTAACCATGGAATAAAGTTTTAAATGGTAAAACTGCAAGATATCAGTTAAACATCTACCTGTTTTATAAAAGATATTATTTTTCAGTAAATATTCAACTATCTTGCTTGAGGACAAAATAGGTATCTATGTGGCTAATACAAGTGAAATAATAACTTGATGTTTAAGTATCTTAGTTACCTAAAACAATTATTATATCAACAAATATGAGTCACAGCTTATATAAACAAAACAATTGATCTGGTTAATAATTTTAAAATTTTAAACAATTATTTTGTCATTTATGTAAATATAATTTAGCCTTACTAATAATATCTTACATTCAAGCTTGCGTAGTTATACCCTATAAAAGATAAGGATAAAATCTGAAATTATCTTTTAGGAAGGCATTCTATTACACATAAGTTAATATCTTATTGAAAGGCACTGTTTCACTCATTTATGAATGCTCCTATTATGTATTCTGTAATCCCAGAGTCTTTAGCAACATAACAAAATGTCTTGACATTCCCTTCCCCCTCCCTGCCATTCCCAAAGAAGATAGAAAGGTTCTTTATGAAATTCAGTCATTTTTCTTGAATAAATGGTCCTTGCATTTTGTAAGCCTTTAATTAATTTCCAGAGCTCTAAAAAAGTTGATTTTAACAAATTTGCCAGTTATCATTGCTTTTTTTTGAAGAGTGGATTTTCAGAAGTCCTTACTTTGATATTCTGGAAGTGTTTCTATACTTGATTCCATTTTAACATTTTTAATCTTGAGTTCTGATTTTTGATTACTAGTATATAGATATGTCATTGTTTTATATATTTATTTTGTATACAGTTTCCTTGCAAAACTTGTTTAATTCTAGTAGCTTTAAAAAAATATATTTCACTAAATTTCCTGCATAGGCCATCATGTCTTTTTGCTTTCCAATTTCAATGCCTTTTATTTCTTTTCCTTGTGTTGGAAGCTCCAGCATAACATCAAATAGAAGCAATAAAAGTGGATCTGTGTGCCTTGATTCTGATTTTAAAAGAAGAGTGTTCAGGTTTTCACCATTAAGTATGAGGTAATCTGTATATTTTTTGTAGATTCCCTTTGTCAAATTGGGGAGGTGGCTAAGATGTTTATATAAGGAGTGGATATAGGGTGTTGTCAAATGCTTTTTATGTATCTATTAAGATGATCATATGGTTTTTCTTCTTCAGTTGGTTAATATGGTTAACTACATTTATTGATTTATGAATGTTGAATCAATCTTGAACTTCTGTGATAACTACCATTTGGCAATTAATGTTTTAGCCTTTTCATGCATTGTTGGATTCCATTTGCTCAAATTTTGCTACAAAATACCTCACTTACTTTCTTGAGGGTTATTGGTCTATAGTTCAATATTCTAGAATAATTTGCATAAAATTGGTAATATTTATTCCTTAAATATTAAGTAGAATTCACCAGTAAAGCCATTTGGACCTGGAGTTTTCTTTGTGGGAATCCAATTCATTTAATATAGTGCTATTCTGATTATCTGTTTCATATTGAGTGAGCTTTAGTAGTTAGTGTTTTTCAAGGATTTGTCCACCTCATCTGGGTAGTAGAATTTTTTGGCATAAGGCTGTCTATAATATTCACTTATTTTCTTTTTTAATATCTGTAGATATTGTAGTGCTGATACCTCCTTAATTCCTAACACGGATAACTTTTGTCGTGTCACTTTTTCCCAAATCATTTAGGCTGAAGGTTTACCAATTTTACTGATATTCTCAAAGAGCCAGCTTTTGGTTATTTTGGTTTTCTCTACTAGATTTTTCTTTTTATTTCACTGGTTTTTCAGTCTAACATTTCTTATGCTTAGTTTGGGGTTTTTGTTCTTGTTCTTCTAAAAATTTTTTGTGGTGGCAGCTGAGTTCATGTATTTGGGAACTTATTTTCTAGTAATGACATTTTGTGATACCAATTTCTAAGTGTTCTTTTAGCTGCATCCCAAATAATTTTATATCCTGTATCTTCATTTCTATTTAGTTGAAAATATTTTCTAATTTCTTGTTTGATTCTTTTATGGAATCATGAATTATTTAACGGTCTTATTTAATTATAAATATTTTAGGATTTTTCAGATATCTTTCAGTTATTGACTTCTATTTTAATCCCATTTTGAGCAGAGAACAACTCTATATGACTTGAATTCTTTTAAATTTATTGAAACTTGTGTTATGGCTTCAAATATAGTCTATCTTAAAAAAGATTCTGGGCTTCCCTGGTGGCGCAGTGGTTGAGAATCTGCCTGCCAATGCAGGGGACACGGGTTCGAGCCCTGGTCTGGGAAGATCCCACATCCCACATGCCGCGGAGCAGCTAGGCCCGTGAGCCACAATTACTGAGCCTGCGCGTCTGGAGCCTGTGCTCTGCAACAAGAGAGGCCGTGATAATGAGAGGCCCGCGCACCTCGATGAAGAGTGGCCCCCCAACTTGCCGCAACTAGAGAAAGCCCTCACACAGAAACGAAGACCAAACACAGCCATAAATAAATAAATAAGTTTAAAAAAAAAAAGTTTAAAAAAAAAAAGATTCTGTACACACTTTAAAAGAATATGTATTCTATTGTTATTGGTGGAGTGAACACTAAAAACACTTTACTGGGGTAAAATATAAATAACTACATTTTAGTGTAATATAAACTCAGTACTGGTTGCTAGTTTACAGGAAGGTAGTGAATTTGTGTTCAGGTTTATCTGACTAATATTTGATCCTTTCCAAATTCTATGTTATCGTCTAAGTCACTTTTAATCCTAAGCCTCATTCTTTTTTCCTTAAAAAAAGAGGGGGATTAATAATGCTTACATTACAATTTGGCCTTGATTATTTATCATGGGTGTAAATTTCTAAAACCAAGCTACTCACCTATTTGTTCTATTGAATAATAAGCTATAGAGGAGCAGGGAGCATGTCTCTACTGCTAAAGAGTTTATCAACTGTGCCTAGGATACTGCCTGTCAAATAGTAGACACTCTGAGTATTTGTTCCAGTTTCCCTTGTTACTCAGTATTAGAATGCTCTCATAACTATCCATTAAAATCTATTTATGTGTGTGCTTTTTATTTCATCCTTCATATAATTCAGTTTACTCTTAATAGATAAAAAATATTTCCCAGCTTCAATGATGAGTCATACCTGAGAGAAGAACAAATTATGGAAATTGTGTACTAATACGTGATTTGTGATGGCCCATGTTGCCTCTACCTTTTAAAAAAGTTTTATTTATCTGTGATTCTTTGAAAAATGTCATAAAGCTCTCTGTGAGTAGTCATTTGACCTACTAAGAATATGGGTACATTTAAAATAATGAAAATAAATATCATTTGTAATAATAAATCATAAGTCAATGAACATCTTATTTTTATAGCTCATTTCCTCTCAGATTTACTTGGCTGGAAATGTAGAGTGGTTGATCAAAACCACATTATGAAACCCTTTAAACCTCTTTAACATTGCCTGTCTCTACCATGAGGCTGGCAAAGCTAAATCTCATTTTTTAGTCTCCTTTCAAACTTAGGGTTGTCTATGTGACATAGCCTTGCACAAGGAAGGATTCCAGTGAGAAGGCTGTTACTTTACTGATAAACGCATATAGATGCTACCTGACTTTTTGCTTGATTTATTTGGGGAGGTTGCACCTTTTTTTGCCTTGAATAAGAACACAAAGTCTATAGATCTAACGGTCATGAACAGAGATCATCATATAAGAATGGCAGAACATAAAGATGGAGATGATCTAGGTCTTCTTATGGAATTATCTGGTAGAGAGTTCAACATTACCAAGTACTCAAATCTAAATTTCTTTCATGTGAGAAAAATATAACAAGAATTATTGTTTGTGTCTTGCTGTTAGTTCAGGCCATATTTCTAACCGATAAAGTTGACTTTCCTGACAAGCAAATAGTATAAATTCACACATTATTTATTTTAGGGTTAACATAATATTTAGAACTTTTTGACTCCTAGTTATTATCTTTAATATGGGAAATGAAGACAGAAATAATTAATAGTCAGATAGAATCTGTCTTTCAGGGAAGTTTGGACAATCAAAATTAAAGTGATATATATCATATAAATTAATTTATATTGCATGTATTAATATAGATACTACCAAGTGCTTAACATTTCCATACACCCAAAGCCTAGTCCTGGTCTTTTGAACCCTCATAGTTAAATCACCTTATACTTACTTAATCTTTCAGGTAGGTAAAAGTGTTTTCACATATCATCTCAATCATTGAAAAGTCCTGTGAAGGTGAATATTTTTATCCCATTTTTTTAACAGATAAATACATATAATAGTCTTTCTGATTCAAGCTAGTTAACTAAAACAGAAAGTTTTCCTTTCGTCTTTCTGAATCCATAAAAATAAAATTATAGAAATACAAGTAATAAACTTACTAAATGTGTTAAGATCAAATAACATTCCTCCCAAAATAAAACCATGAAGTTTTGTTTAAAGATATAAAAGAAATCACAAATAAATGTAGAGATTTCTCATGTTTCTCTATGGACAAATTTGATATTGTAAATATATTATTTCCTCTAAACACAGTCTATGAATTCAAAAGAATTCCAAACAAATCTCAAAGGACTCCTCATGGAACTTGAAAATGAATTCTAAAGTTAGTTTGAAAGAGAGAGAATTGTTAAAGAACAGCTAATTTAGAAAGTTAAAAATAATAGGGCAGTAATTACCAGGTTATTAAAAACATATACATATGGTTTTGGTATAGGAATACTTATGGGATCAATGGACCAGAATGGTGAATACAGATACTGATTTCTGTTAATGTGAGAATTTAACATAAGAGAAATAGGGCATTTATTTTTTTGTAGATGAAATTTGACACTATTTTACAAATGGTTGTGGAAAAAATGGCTGTCCGTTTGGAAAAAAATATTAGATTTCTATCTCAAAGCATTTATCACATTCTAGACAAACTACAAATGCATGTTAAATACACACACACACACACACACACACACACAAACTATAAAAACATTCAAGGAAAATACCTTAAGACAGAAAACTTCTTCCCAGCACAAAATTCAATATCATCAGAGGAAAGATTGTCAAATTTGACTACCAAAACACTAAAACCTTCTTTACAACAAAGATAGCAAAAAGTTAATGGACAAATGAACATGTGGGAAAATATTTGCAACATAAATTAATATTCATATCTACAAAAAGCTCCTACAAATATAAACTAAAAGATAAATGCCTCAATAGATAAGTGCATAAGGATCAATAGATAAATATATAAAGGTTATGAGCCAGGTAATTAATAGTAGAAGTACAACTGGCTAATAAAAATAAGAATTTCAACTTTAGTATTTATCAGGAAGACACAAATTAAAAACAAGGATATAATATTATTCACCCATCAGACTTTTTAAATTTCTATTTCTTGTCTGATTACTGTGGCTGGACTTCCAATACTATGTTAAATAGAACTGGTGAGAGTGGGTATCCTTGTCTTGTTCCTGATTTTAGAGCAAAGTCTTTCAGCTTTGCACCATTGAGTATGATGTTCTCTGTGAGTTTGTCATCAATGGACTTTATTTTGTTGAGATATGTTCCCTTTATGCCAAATTTGTTGAGAGTTATCATTAATGAGTGTTGAATTTTGTTAAATGCTTTTTCTGCATCTATTGAGATGATCATGCGATTTTTATTCATTGTGTTAATGTAGTGTATCACATTGATTGATTTGCAGATAGTTAACAATCCTTGTATCCCTGGAATAAATCCAACTTGATCATCCTTTTTATATATTGTTATGATCTTTTTTATATATCATTAAATTTGGTTTGCCAATATTTTGTTGAGGATTTTTGCATCTATATTCATCAAAGATATTGGCCTGTAATTTTCTTTCTTTTTTTTTTGGTAGTGTCTTTATCTGGTTTTGTTATCAGAGTAATGGTTGCTTTGTAGAATGAATTTGGGAGTGTTTCCTTCTCTTCAATTTTTTGAAATAGTTTGAAAAGGATAGCTGTTAACTCTCCTTTATATATTTGGTAGAATTCCCCTGTGAGGCATCCAGTCCTGGAATTTTGTTTGTTGGGAGTTTTTGATTACTGAGTCAATTTCCATACAAGTGATTGGTCTGTTCAGATTATCTATTTCTTCCTGATTCAATCTTGGAAACTTATGTTTCTAGGAATTTATCTATTTCTTCTTGGTTGTCCAATTTATTTAGTCTTGATATGTCTTGCTGTGGGTCTCTTTGAGTTCATCTTGGTTGAAACTCTTTGTTTCCTGTACCTGGATATCTGTTTTCTTCTTCAGGTTTGGGAAGTTTTCAGCCATAATTTCATCAAATACATTTTCTACCCCTTTCTCTCTCTCTCACTTCCTTCTGGGGCCCCTGTAATACAAATTTTAAGATGCTTAATATTGCCTCAGAGGTCCCTTAAATTATCCTCATTTTTAAAAATTTGTTTTTCTTTTCCCTGTTCTGACAGGGGAATTTCCATTATTCTATCTTCCACGTCAGTTATGCATGTATCGCCTAATCTGCTGTTAAGTTCTTCTAGTGCGTTTTCCTTTCCGTTATTTTTTCTTCAGCTCTGACCAGTTCTTTTTTAACATTTTCTAGGTTTTTGTAAAATTTCTCACTGTGTTCATCTATTCTTTTCCTCAGTTCAGTTAGCATTCCTATTACTATTGCTTTGAACTATTTATCAAACAAATTATCTCCGTTTCATTAGGGTTTTTTCCCAGCAGTTTTTTCTTTGTTCTTTTGTTTGAAACACATTCATCTGTCTTCTCATTTTGTTTAACTTTCTCTGTTCTTATGAAATTAAGTGAAAAAATTACCTATCCCACTCCTGAAGGTGTGTCCTTGTGTGAGAGTATCCCCATGTAGTCTTGTGTGCCCAGTGGCTTTGGTGGGAGAGCTGGATCTGAAGTGAGCATGGACTACGTCTTCTCCCAGGGTATGCTGGAAGCCACTACCTTGCTGGGAGGTAGGGCTAAAGTTTAAGGGGCTAGAGCCAGAGCCAGGTCCAAGCTGAGGTTTCTCCTATGCTCAACAGCCATCACTGTCGTATCAGGGGATGGGTTGGGGCTCGAGGGCTGGAACAGGGAGTCCTGAGGTAGTTGGGTCTCTCCCAGGTGTAAAGGCAGTCAGTCGTTGCCTCAGTTTGGGGCTGCATTTCTGTGCTTGTTTCATTTTTCCCTATTGTGCATGCCTTAGTTAGAGGCTGGGTCAGCCTGGAGGGGTTGGTTCCACACCACTGAGCTGACCCCACCCCCACCCAGTTGTGCACACGGTTGCTGGCTCTGGTGATGGCACTCTCCACCCTGAAGCTAGCCTCACTCCCTTTAGAGTGTGTGCAAGGACAGGGGAGCTGGCAATGGCTACCTCCACCCTGGTCAGAGGTAAGGTTGGTGTCCAAGCTTCCTCCATTCCCTCCAAGTATGCATATTCTCGTTGGCAATGGCAGACTCCACCTTAGTGGGGAGCAGCACTGTAGCAAGAGGGGCTCAAGCAGGAGCCCAGTGCAGATTGTTGGGGGCACACTGGGGTAGTCCTGGCAAGATGGCCAGAGTCCCAGGCAATTTTCAATACGCTGCCTCTGCTCTGTGATTGGGAGTAAGCAAGTCTGCATGTACCCTCTTCAAGAGCAGAGTCTTGGTTTCTTACAGCTCTCCAGTAAGTCCAAATGGTTTTCAAACCAGCTAAGGGAGCTCGTCTCCCCAATATCAGACACCAGGCCTGGGGTGCCTAATATGTGGCTCAAACCCCTTGCTCCCCAGGGAGGATCCTCTAGTCTTTGATATCCCCATCCTCTTCTGTGTCCCCCACTCGGGGCGCAAGTATGCACATCACTTCTCCCTTCCTACCAGAGTCCATATGGATCTTTTTTTACAGCCTTGGTTGTAGAAAGGCTGTTCTGCTAGTCTCCCAGTCAATTTCATTGAGTCGCTCTATATTTAGTTGTAGTTTTGATGTTTTAGTGAAGGGAGGTAAGCCCAGTGTCATCCTACTCTGCCATCTTGATCTCTCCTAAATCTTAATTCTTAAATGAATCATCCTAAACATTAAACATCAGCTTAATTCATTATAAATCAGAAGCATTATAAGTTTGATTTACCCAATCTCATTGACACTGACTCCAAATTTATTACGTATGGAGGAATAAGATTGTCGATATGCAACTTACATGAATTTGTACTGCTTCCTACTATGTCTCTGGCATATTTGCCTAGAGCTGATGAAAATATTTATTCATTATGTAAACTGATAGCAGTCTCATTAGGTCCTGGAGATAGAATAATGACTTACATTTAATGAATTCTATAACTGAAAATGAAATGAAGCAAACATTTTCACACATGGCTGGTAGATACATAAATTCATGTAAGTTTTCTGGATAGCAATTTAATAATATATATCAAGATCCTTAGAGATGCTCAGAACTTTGACTCACAATTCTGTGAAAAATAATTAAAACTAAGGTAAAACAGAAAAAAGATTAAGATTTATGTACAAATATGTTCATCTTAATATAATCTGTAATCGCTGAAAATAAGTATTAAATAGTTGCAAGACGATTAATCAATTTTAACTAAATAAATTACAAAGAGAGTAAAACTAAGCAAGGGACAAAGCTAGAAGAGATACATACAAACTTATGTGTATATGTATATGGACACATAAGAAAACATTATTTTAATTTGTAATGTTAACAAATTTTAAAAATAAATCTTCAGTGGAGAATTATACCAGAACAAAGATTCTGGGAAACTCTTTGTAACAAAACTTGACAGCTATATGTTTATAATGTATTGTAATTTGTTTTGCTTCCAGTAAAACTACTGTTGTTGGTTTTGTTTCCCTCTTCTCCTCCATCATAAAGTCGATAAGTTTAAATTTTCCTCATGTGTCAACAACTTAGGAGGAATGATGATTTCATCATGGTGAATAAAGAAAATAAGAAGCTAGAACCACTAAGATTTCATGGTCTAGTGCTTGAAAAATTTCTGGTGTTTATCTTATGTAATGACAATAAATATGTAGTATATTTATTGCTAAATATATTGATGTTTCTGTTGTAATGATGTTTAATGTTCTGAATTGTAAAATGTTTTATTAAAGCTCTATTATTTAATTTAACTTGAAGTATGAAAAGTTTATTCAATACTGAACACAATTTTTTATTTCTTAAATTGTTTGAGGGTAGGATTGGTAAGGAAAGCTATGATTTTTTTATGAAGTATATAAAAATGTTAAAAGAACAGTGGAAAGGAAATGCACAAAAGAAACTGTGTCAGAATATTACAATGAGCTTTCACATCTATTTTGTCTTACTGACACTACTTTTAAAAATATATCTGAAATCTGATGAATTCTCAGTGTCTCTACTTCCACTACCATATCCCAGCCAACAATTTTTGCCTAGCCTACCATGATAGATATGTTCTCCTTTATTTCACGTGGTTCCTGTAATCCTGATAAAATGCAAGTCATTAAGTTCACATTATATCACTTAATGCTGAAATTTGTCCAATAACTTAAACTTGCCTTAAAAGAAAAAGAAGACCTACACAGTCTTTGTTATCTGTCATCTTATATCTCCAAAATCAATTACCACTTTAATCTTAACATTTCACTCCACTTCAGCCAGACTGGCCATCTTGAGATGCTTTAAACATTTCCCTGCCTCAGGGCCTTTGCCAATTCCTACCACCTAGAATGCTTTTCCTCCAAATATTTCCATGATTCACTGGCTCTCTTCCTTTGGTTTTTGCTAAACATCATCTTCTCAGAAAGAGAAGCCTCTAACACCGTACCCTGTATTCCTTTTCTTTACTGAGTATCATAACTTGACTTTAATTTTTTTGAGTTTTAATATTTTTCTCCCTCTGGGGCAGAGATTTGTCCATTTCTGTTTGCTTGTTTTAAGATACTGTATCCAAAGTATATAGAATAGTGTTCTACACATAATAAGATTTATATTAGTTAAATCAAAGCGTGAATTTATCCTTAATAGATTATGATTATAAAGGTATCATACTGACTTTATAATTAAGGGCACTAAGTCTAGAGAAGCTTTTACTTGGTGAAGTGCAGAAGTCCACTCCCAGAACCCAGAGCTATGTCATTCTGAAAGGTATACCCTTTGGCATCACACTGAATGAACTCATTCCTCTTTATAGACCTGAATCATCTGTGGATCTTTGTAAAAATATACATACCTGAGCTTCATCCAGGAAATGTTGATTCAGTAGGTCTGAATTGAGGTTCCACAGATAAGACTGGTATGCAACCAAGATTGCATAATATATTATATATATATATTTATATATACATGTACTATTACATACTTTTAGAATTTTTGTGTCAATAATAATATACTATTACATATATGTATAAGTAATATACACTGTATATATATTAATGTATACACTATTACATATATCACCATAGCAACTACAATTATATATGATACATATGATATTGTGTATATATACAATATGCACATATGTAACAATGTATATTGTGTATATATACAATACATACATATATAATAGTGTATATATATAAATGATATATATCATATAAAATTAGATTCATAATATATAGGTCACAATGTTGACATATATATGTAATAGTATAAATATATATACAATATATTATAATACATATGCATATGCAATAGTGTTACAAATATGTAATGTTACATATTACACATGTAATAGTGTGTGTATACAATATCATATACTGTATATATGATATTATGTATATTAACTCAATATTCATGACAATCTTGATTATATATCTTTCTTGAATTTCTATTTAAAAGTATTTTTCTCCCTGGGAAAAAAAGTGGGAAGAATTCAACCAATAAAGGAAGCTGTTTTTTCCAATTCAGAAGAAAACTAACATCTCATTTTGGACATTTCAAAGATTACCTCATCTTGAAAGTGTTTTTAAAAGCCAACACCTGGAGATAAGCACAAAATGAACATGTAGTTTTAAAGGGAGCTCCGGAGAAAGTTGTATCCGATGGAGAGAAAAGTTAATAGGATTAAAAGCTTAATTTCAAGACCAAGTGACTAATTGTACTGGCAGTAAACATAAATCTAGTACTATAGGGAGGCCAGATGTATAGCAGTAAAGACCATGCTGAATCCTTGTTCTGCAACCTGCTACTTATGTGACCTTGGGCAAATTACACCACTCTATATTTGATTTTGCCTAACTGAAGATTGTTGTGAATATTAAATGAGTTAATGCATGTCAAGTGCTTGGGAAAACGCTTGACACACAGTAAGCACTATGTGAATGCTTGTTATTTTAATTTTTACAAGCTGGGGAAGATATAGCCCCAGAATTAAATAAATAAATAAACAAACAAATATCCTTCCTCAGGGAGTACTAATTCCTGTATGCCTGATTGTCTTCACATATATCAATTAAAAGTTGTTCAAAATATTAGAAGTGTTGGAAATTAAATCATTTTTAAATTATTAAAAATCCAGAAAAATAGAATAAAATAATAGCAGTGATCATAAATACCTTTGTCTTTCAGTACATAGTAAAACCTTGATAACTTTTGTTAAATAAATGAGTGAATTTATTATAAACAACATATCTAATAGGAATTCTGAAGATGAAGAGACCTCTGTTAGCTGAGGTGACCTGTGAAGATTTCAAGAGCCCAGAAAACACAGTGCAGCAATTTTCAATGTATCTAAGGTCTTTGTCTTTTACTAACATATTCCTAGTTGGAAGCAGTTGGGAACATTGTTTTAACAATGATAATACTACTCTCTCCAGTAGCCAGCACTTGGCTACAATGCAATACATATTATCTTGCAAAAACCAGAAAAACTGAAAATATGTCCCTTATTTTTCTTATATTGAAGAATATTGACTACATATGCTTCTCCTTGATTTCAATCTTCCAAGTAGTTTATCCCGAAAGCACCTATACCTAGTGGCATTGTCTTCATCAAAATAGATGGCATTTTCCTATTGCAGGAAGCATTGGCACAACTCTGTATAAATAAGGTTGACTATTCTGTATAATCATTTTCTCTGCTGTGTTCTATTTTACTTACAAAAATCAATATTATAGTTGGCCTCTGCACTGATAATCCACTCAGAGAGAACTCATATTATCTAGTAATACATAGGAAACATAGGTCTATTATTTAATGTTTAATGTAAATTAATACAACTTATTTTTCTCAGTTTTTAAACTAATATTTTCAGATGTAAATGAGGCCCCTGAGAACATAGACAGAATTTACTATGCCCCTTTGCTCATTTAATAACTGCTCATACAAGTAAAATATTGAAAAAATGGCACAGAGGTAGTACTCATATTAACCTAGTTGAAACCATTTGGAATTTGGTGAAAAAAAATCAAATGATTAATCTGAATTCAGCCACCATTTACCATATCACAGACTTCAAAGACACCACAAGCATATCATGGATTACAGACACATCATAAACTGAAGGTGAATATTTTAATACCCCCTCTTCATTTCAAGGATACTTAAGGAAGGAAAACTCAAAAAATCTTCAGTGGATGAAACCACAAACGTGACAGACCATTTTTCTTCACCAGTTTTAAAGAATTCATGGTTTCCTTTAAGTGTTCCATAATATTTTTTTAAAATTTTTATTGGAGTATAGTTGATTTACAATGTTGTGTTAGTTTCAGGTGTACAGCAAAGTGAATCAGTTATACATATACACATAGCCATTTTTTTAAGATTCTTTTCCCATATAGACCATTACAGAGTATTGAGTAGAGTTCCCTGTGCTATATATAACATTTTATATGGATTATAAAAATATTATTTTTCTTATTTTTCTTCTTGACGCATCCCTGTGATCTCACTGTTTGTTCATCAGGATTTGTAGAATCCAAATTAACTGATAATATTATTTGTATGTGTTAAATAGATGATTTGAAGAAAATTTCCCAACTAATCTTTCTCCCTCCAACTTCCTTCTAGCACTCCCTACAGCCCAGCTACCTCTACTGCAACTATTAGCTTCCTAAAATTATGAAAAACATACATTTAATAGCATCACTTCACCTCTTAAGTTTCTCCTCAATGGTTTCCCAATGCTTTTAGTATAAAGGTCAAAGTTCTTAGTATGAGATACAAAGCCCTTTGTGGATCTGACCCTAGTTTACATAATCTCAGATCAAACTATCCAGCTCACACTTCGTGCTCCAATAATACTCTCTTGTGTCTGTGGTTTTGCACTCATCGTGTTTATTATGCTGGGAATAACTTTTTTTTTCATTACTTATCCAGCTAAATTCTAGTCACTTTCAAACTTCAGCTCCAGTTGTACCTTTCTAAGAAGAACTTCCCCAAGAGTTAGTAATTTCCCATCTTCTTTGCTCCTTAACTACCCAGTGCACACTCCCATTATACTATTTCTCCTGGTGACTTGCAATTTTTATTGGGTCTATGTGCCCCAATACAGTCTGAGTGCAGTATTTTAGTATCCATATTATAGGTACAACACACAGAGTTGTATATATACAACAAGAGTTTTATATATACAAAAATTATACATATATATATATATACAATCAGTTAATGTATATTGAATTAATTACTCAACCACCACTTCTTATGGGTTAAAAAAAATTCCCTTTTGTCTGATTCTTCCTTGAGGTTAATAGCAGTAAAGTTCTTTCTTGAGAACTATACTAAAACTGTACACTCTCAGTAGCTAATATTTCTAACCCATCATATTTGAATTTAATTTTTCACTTAGTTAACCTTAATATTTTAAGCACAGCATAGCACAATAGTAATAAAAGTTCTGTGTATTATTATACAATGATTTTCCTGGAGGTGATATAGTATGGTAGAAAGAAAATGGAAATTTAAATTTTAAAAAAATCATGATAATGTCATAATATTACAAATTGGTTTCACTGTTATCTACTGATACACTAATAATTATTCTGTGAATTAAAGAATTCTTTGGCTAATAAACTTTCTAAGAACTACCAGAACTTAACATAGACTTTATACTAATAAAACTCTTTGCTTATTTGGTCATTTCATGAGTTCAGCTGCATTTAAAAGACACTCAACTACAGCGGCTTTAGCCAACATGTTTCACAAACAAGAAATCCCATGTATAGTGGCTTTAGTAGGTTTACAAAGCATCACTGTCTTAGATTTGTTCTAACTTCTGCTCCACCACTCTCATAATTACCTCATATTACCAAGATGGCAGTCAGCACTCACCCTCTCATCTGAATTTCAAGCAGGAAGAAGAAGGAAATGCCAAAGGGCTTTCAGAAGTCACCAGAAAGATTCCCACTGAAATTGCAGTGACCAGAACTGACAACTTATCCTAGCTGAAGGGAGGCTGAAATATGATTTCTGGCTATTGTTGTTGCAATCAAAACTGGGCTTCTGTGAGTAAAGAATATAGGCATATTGGATATTGGATAAGCAGCTATCAGTGACTTCCATTATCATAAAACCATTTTTTGTTCACAAATGTCAAGGGACATTAATATACCATGAGGCAATTCTTAGAATAATGGTGCTTTAAAAATAAATTAGAAACTAAATCTATGTACCTATCTTCTCCCACACAACCCTCCCCTTCAAATTATCAGATATAAAATATTATAAAGCATAATTTATGAATTTCATCATATTAAATCAAAGTAAAATTCTTGGAATGAAATACAAATTGAAACTTTTCTTGTAGAAAAGAGCCTTTGCAATAGGAACAAAATGATTATAAAATCAATTGAAAACGGTTTATAAAACTTATGAAGTATCTTTTAGAAACAATTTCTTCCTTTGTGCATTATAATATTATGCTAAGTATATGGTAATGTCAATTCATGTTTTATGTGTAATTCTACCACTGCT
This sequence comes from Balaenoptera ricei, assembly GCF_028023285.1. Lineage (NCBI taxonomy): Eukaryota > Metazoa > Chordata > Mammalia > Artiodactyla > Balaenopteridae > Balaenoptera > Balaenoptera ricei. The sequence goes on along the minus strand of NC_082643.1, from coordinate 107,670,115 downwards.
TTGTAGCATTTACATAACTTAAAGTTTAAAATATCCTGCTTTTTGTTTAAAAGTTTCAGAAAAAAATTTTCCTAGAATCTTTGCCAAGAGTTGTGACATCATGAAATTTGCTTTAGCCCCTCTGTAGAAGTCATAGACTATTCCCCCACTCAACCTTACATGTAACCCTGTGATAATCCTCCCAATTGTGACTGCCTGCTGGATGTTCATCGTTCTTGTTTCAAGAGGGTAGGCACTGCTATGCTATGCACTGTATCTCTACCACACCACACGAGACATTTAATGAATACTAGCTGAATGGATGCAATGCTTCAATAAACTAATACATTGTGAGACTCACACCAGATTAAACAAATCTGATTCCCTCTTCATTACCTTTAGAATATTCTGGCTATTCTGGGAACAATAAAAACTTGCTGTCTTTTTCGACAATCAGAAAGACAGATCAAAAAGACCTGGAGAACTACCGCTGTCAGAACACTGTGGTTATTTAAATTGCATTCAACATCTGTAAGAAAAGAGTAATTATGCCAATAAAGTCATATTAATTGGAGATAAGGAAAAAATTCCTAAATTAGCAGCACCAAATACAGCATTAACTGGAGTTCATTAAAATTTTAAGTTCTTCAAATTTTGATTTACTATAATCAGTATACTAACTTATTATTTTGCTTATTCACTATTATCAATAGACCAATATTGTGTTACGCCAGAGACCCAAATACTACCTACAATTCAAAATCCTTTCACTTCCCTGAGCTCCTTTTTTTTCCCCACCAGCTATCTCTAATGATTAATAGCAATGCTTTGTGTTCATGCTATTACTCCATATTCAATAATAAAGAATAATTATTTTCTCTCTTTTTATAGTAGTACATATAAAATAATGCTTGAATTGTTTTATTATAATGAATTATTTTAAAAGATAATGATGTATATAATGAGGACAAGTGGAGTGAATAAACAGAGAAGAGAAAAAGAATAATGCAAGTGGAGAGAAAATGAGAGTTTAGAGAGCAGTAAGGAAGTACAGTAAATCTGCATTGGAGGAGGAAAGACTGGGGAAGACTGACATGAAACACTTTTCTAGTCTAACTTTCCAAATGGAGCTGGAATAAAGCTTCCCACTTTAAAAGTAAGACAATTCTCACATGCACCAAGGGGTGCAATCATTTCTGTCTCATCTCTTACTTTAACCTTAAAGTGCAAATAATAGCCCTATTATGAGTTCTAGAGAAAATGGGAGCAGAGAAGCCAATTTAAAATTGGTTATTTAGGCAAATGTTCTTGTTGAAACTTCACAACTGTTGATCACCAGTATCTTCATTTATTACATCTTTGGTAGGTACTTAAGTTAACAATATCTTTCAGTTTATGAATTTTAAAAAATCTCTTACATATGTAGAGCCTTTAAAATGAAGTAAATGTAAGACAATTTATCACCCTATCAAAAATATATAATTGTGCACCCTGGTTTTTATTATGAAAAAGTAGTATATCAATATCATTATTTTGAAATTTTGCCTTTGAACATTTTTACATGTAATTTCAAATTTTTATTTCTTTAGGTATCTATTAAGTCCTTGAATTAATGTTATTTATAATCAAAGCATTCCACTAATAACAGTTCTCCTTTTAATTGTATATGCAGTAATCATTTCTCAAATGTTCCTCAAAATCATGTTATGCATTAACAAATAAGTCTACTAGGACTACAAATAGTCAAAAAAATACAGAGAAAACTTGCAAGCATTTCCATGTAGTACAGAAAAAACACTGGAGTCTCTCAAAGTCTCTGACATGACATTACTTAATGCTCAGTGACAATTTTAAATTAGTTTGTGGGACAAATGACAAAAAGCAGCCTCTATGATCAGTGGTCAATATATTGTGGCATGCAGCAATATTTACAGTTGAAAAAAGAACCAGAATATATAATCTTGTGATATCTTTTTATTTGGCATCTCAGCTTGATCTATAAGATATTTTATCAGGGCTAACTAGTTTATTGCGGTGGATGAGTATGTATTTTATATAGTTATCTCTTGCCTCCAAGTAACTCACTTCATTCTATGTTCTGTGTCTAAATTTGCTCAACTCTATAGTTGGAATATATGAATAAATATTATCTTCATGCTGAGGTTAGGTTGACAAAAATCCTTTTGCTAGGTCAATCAAAGGTACTAAACCTGTGAAGTGAAACATCACAGACCAAAAGATATAATAAACTAAAGGATCAAAAAATTGGACTTACACTAAACAAAATGGTTTTATGTTTATGTCTGGGTAAACTCCTTTATGCAGTAAAAATCTTCATATGCTTTATACTAAAAATTTTTAAATCTGAGCTTTCAATAATGAAAACACTTCATAAATGAAAGTATCTTCTTACTCTCAAAGATAGTCTTCCAATAAGATAAGACTCTAGTAACCATGAATGTGTTTGAATATATGAATAATCCTTGAACAACAACAAAAATCCAACCTTCCCAAGCAATTTACTTCCAGTTTCAACAAAATGTAGTTGAGGAAGTAATTTCTTCCAGTCAGATATCTGGGTTTATTCTGGAGCCATTGCTTACTAGCTGTGTGACCTAGAACAAATTATTGCTCCTTAGCTTTCTCATGTCTGAGATAGAAATATGCCCTCTGAAATATTATCTAATATCTACCTCACAAGTGTGACAGAACTATTAAAAGATAGAACACAGGCAGAGGGTTTAGAAAGGGGCCAGCACACATAAAATTCTGAATAAATTCCAGATGTTATTATTTTTGTCATTCCTATTATTATTACCAATTGTTTTCCAAGTAATACACTTTGGTTGCTGATGTTCAACTAATTACCCAGTATTCTGTGAGTGCTCTTAGAAGTTAATGGATCATCTCTGCCTACTCTAGAAAATTAGAATTAGTAAGTAATATTGGACGAATGGACCCACAAAGGCCAGTCAAATTCTGGCACTCATACTCCTTCCCTCAAGAGAGGGAAGGCTTCAGGAGAGTTGAAAGCACAGGAAAATGAACGACAAAAGAAAACAAAACACAGTCTAGTCCACTTGGATTTGAGTATCAAACTCTGATCTTAGGAATAATGTAGAGAGGAGCTAGCATACTGGCTTAAGTAGGGGATTTAAGGAACTTCTCTCCCTTCTAGGTCTTGGCCTGAATCTTTAAAATTTACCAGAATCGTCTTAGTAACTTTGAAGAAGAGAGTAAATGGTAAGTAAGACGGCTGGGTGTTATCCTGTGTGGGAACAGTCTGGGCTCTTCACCACAAAAGGGAGAAGAAGCGCTCCATACCTTTATGCATGACCTTCTAATTCAGCAGCTCCAACAACTTGCAATCATGGCTCAATCAGACTTCAAATCTGACAATCTGTAGCAACAGCCTGAGGCTGGAATCAACTAAAAGTTTATTTACTCATATGTCTGGCAGTGGATTCTCGCTGTCTTGTGGGACCTCAGCTGAGACTTCCCCATGACCTCTTCATGAGGCCTTGACTTCCTCATAATATGGCTGCTTCAGAGTAATCCAACTTCTTAAATAGCATTTCAGGGCTCCAAAAGCAAATGTCCCAGTGACAAGTTCATTACCTCTTCTGACATAGCCTTTGTAGTCATGCAGTATTACTTCCACTGCATTCTATTCATTATAATTGACTCAAAAGCCCACTTAGAATTCAAGGGAAGAGGATGAGAAGGGTGTCAAGATCAAATTGTCAAAGAACACACAGGATGGGAAATATTAGTGTAGCCATCTTTGTAAAATGTCATCTGTCACAAAGTATAGCATTACAATATATGAATAATATAGATCATATTAAAGAGCAAATAAATTAATTGCCAAATTTTGGAAATACACTATGAGTCTGAATGAATTTTAGGAAGTGTAGGCATCAGTGAAATGCCTACACTTAGGAGCAAATAACCTTATGGAAGAGACTGGCCCTGAATTGGACCTTGAAATATATGTGGTATCCTTTAACAATTCCTATAAACTTCAGAAAAAAGTACATATTAATGCCCAGCTGGTCTCCATTTTCCATTTAGAACAAGTTATAGTCTGCAATTTCTTATTAGAGCTAGTATTTAAAAGAGGTAGGAAACTTTAGTATTACTGACAATGACAAATATGAGAGTAAGAACTTCTAAAATAGGCTAAAACGTAGTTATTAATATAATAACAATTTTCCTAATATAGCTAATAAAAAATTTTGTTTAATTATGGAAAAGAACAAAATCCTCAGGTTGTCACAAAATCCCAGATTAAAGAAATAAAGATAGCAACTATAAAGACTCCTCACTGAAAGAATATCAATGAATGGATTGTTCCATTTCATGTTAAATACCTTTTGAACAATACTTTTTGAGTATGTTTAAATAACTTGGAAGGTAAGAGAAAAAAAATCCTGCCAGCCAGCCTGATTCAAAACAAAGGACTCACTTTACATAAGATATTTTCTGAACATCAGTTGCTAGAAATAGCATTCTTTCTCTGAAAAACTAGAAAAGATGAATTTACTTTCAAAAAATCAATTTATAATACAGAAAATTGTTGCCTGAAATATTCTGAATATACTAAACCTAGTGGCTAAGGATATTATTAATTAGTAGATAGTAGTAAAGTTTCAAATATAAAAATGAAACTGAAATTATATCAAATTTTAAAAATCAAAATGATTTACACTACAAAATGATATTTCTTTACTGAACAGATATGTCTGCTTGTGAAACACATCTAAGAATTATAAAGGGCACTGAGCCACAGATAAGATGGCTTAGCCAATAGGCCATTTTTTTGTTGTTTTTCGTTTTTAAATTTTTATTGGAGTATAGTTGCTTTACAATGTTGTGTTAGTTTCTACTGTACAGCAAAGTGAATCACCTATACGTATACATATATCCCCTCTTTTTAGGATTTCCTTCCCATTTAGGTCACCACAGAGCACTGAGTAGAGTTCCCTGTGCTATATAGCAGGTTCTCATTAGTTACCTATTTTATGCATAATATCAATAGCGTATATATGTCAATCCCCATCTCCCAATTAATCCCACAGCCCCCTAACCCCCCTGGTATCCATACATTTTTTTCTCTGCATCTGTGTCTCTATTTCTGCTTTGTAAATAAGATCATCTATCTACACCATTTTTCTAGATTCCACATATATGCGTTATTATACAATATTTGTTTTTCTCTTTCTGACTTATTTCACTCTGCATGACAGTCTCTGGTCCATCCACATCTCTACAAATGACCCAATTTCTTTCTTTTTATGGCTGAGTAATATTTCATTTTATATATGTACCACATCTTCTTTATCCATTCCTCTGTTGATGGACACTTAGGTTGCTTCCATGTCCTGGCTATTGTAAATAGTGCTGCAATGAACATTGTGGCACAGGTGTCTTTTTGAATTATGGTTTTCTCAGGGTATATGCCCAGTAGTGGGATTGCTGGGTCATATGGTAGTTCTATTTTTAGGTTTTTAAGGAATCTCCACACCGTTCTCCATACTGGCTGTATCAATTTACATTCCCACCAACAGTGCAAGAGGGTTCCCTTTTCTCCACACCCTCTCCAGCATTTATTGTTTGTAGATTTTTTGCTGATGGCCATTCTGACTGGTGTGAGGTGATACCTCATTGTAGTTTTGATTTGCATTTCTCTAATGATAGTGATGTTGAGCATCCTTACATGTGTTTGTTGGCAATCTGAATATCTTCTTTGGAGAAATGTCTATTTAGGTCTTCTGCCCATTTTTGGATTGGATTCTTTGTTTTTTTGATATTGAGCTGCATGAGCTGCTTGTATATTTTGGAGATTAGTCCTTTGTCAGTTGCTTCATTGCAAATATTTTCTCCCATTTTTAGGGTTGTCTTTTCATCTTGTTTATAGTTTCCTTTGCTGTGCAAAAGCTTTTAAGTTTCATTAGGTCCCATTTGTTTATTTTTGTTTTTATTTCCATTTCTCTAGGAGGTGGGTCAAAAAGGATCTTGCTGTGATTTATGTCATAGAGTGTTCTGCCTATGTTTTCCTCTAAGAGTGTTATAGTGTCTGGCCTTACATTTAGGTCTTTAATCCATTTTGAGTTTATTTTTGCATACAGTGTTAGGGAGTGTTCTAATTTCATTCTTTTACATGTAGCTGTCCAGTTTTTCCAGCACCACTTATTGAAGAGGCTGTCTTTTCTCCATTGTATATTCTTGCCTCCTTTATCAAAGATAAGGTGACCATATGTGTGTGGGTTTACCTCTGGACTTTGTATCCTGTTCCATTGATCTATATTTCTGTTTTTGAGCCAGTACCATACAGTCTTTTTTTTTTTTTTTTGGCTTTGTTGGGTCTTTGTTGCTGCATATAGGCTTTCTCTAGTTGTGGTGAGTGGGGGCTACTCTTCCTTGCAGTGCATGGGCTTCTCATTGCAGTGGCTTCTCTTGTTGTGGAGCATGGGCTCTAGGCATGCAGGCTTCAGTAGTTGTGGTGCATGGGCTTAGTTGCTCCGCGGCATGTGGGATCTTCGCAGACCAGGGATCGAACCTGTGTCCCCTGCATTGGCAGGTGGATTCTTTTTTTTTAATTAATTTATTTATTTATTTATATTTGGCTGTGTTGGGTCTTCGTTTCTGTGTGAGGGCTTTCTCTAGTTGTGGCAAGCGGGGGCCACTCTTCATCGCGGTGCGCGGGCCTCTCACTATCACGGCCTCTTTTGTTGCAGAGAACAGGCTCCAGACGCGCAGGCTCAGTAATTGTGGCTCACGGGTGCAGTTGCTCCATGGCACGTGGGATCTTCCCAGACCAGGGCTCGAACCCGTGTCCCCTGCATTAGCAGGCAGACTCTCAACCACTGCGCCACCAGGGAAGCCCTGGCAGGTGGATTCTTAACCACTGCACCACCAGGGAAGTTCTACCATACTGTCTTGATTACCGTAGCTTTGTAGTATAGTCTGAAGTCAGGGAGCCTGACTCCTTCAGCTCTGTTTTTCTTTCTCAAGATTGCTTTGGCTAATCATGGTCTTTTGTATTTCCATACAAATTACAAAATTTTTTGTTCTAGTTCTGTGAAAAGTGCCATTGGTAATTTGATAGGGACTGCATTGACTCTGTAGATTTCTTTGGGTAGTATAGTCATTTTCATAATATTGATTCTTCCAATCCAAGAACATGGTATATCTCTCCATCTATTTGTGTCATCTTTGATTTCTTTCATCAGTGTCTTATAGTTTTTCATATACAGGTCTTTTGCCTCCTTAGGTAGGTTTATTCCTAGGTATTTTATTCTTTTTGTTGCAGTGGTGAATGGGATTGTTTCCTTAATTTCTCTTTCTGATATTCTGTTGTTAGTGTATAGGAATGCAAGAGATTTCTGTGTATTAATTTTGTATCCTGCAACTTTACTAAATTTATTGATTAGTTCTAGTAGTTTTCTGGTGGCATCTTTAGGATTTTCAATGTATAGTATCATGTCATCTGCCAACAGTGACACTTTTACTTCTTCTTTTCCAATTTGATTCCTTTTATTTCTTTTTCTTCTATGATTGCTGTGGCCAGGACTTCCAAAACTATGTTGAATAATAGTGGCAAGAGTGGGCGCCCTCAATAGACCGTTTTTGAAACAGTGGATCTTCAGCAGGCTGGGCTTTATCCACCAAGATTTGGTATCATTTTCCCTTGACCATTACAATTTTTGTTTATATGATGAGTCCTGCATTGCTCTTAACCTTCTTGCTACTTTGTGCAATTACATCTTGCAGTCTTCCATCTGGCATAGTATTGTCAAAATGTTATTCAAATAAAAAAACTGCATTTGCTCCCTTTGGACTACCCACATTTGAAAACTCTAGTTATATTTCTCACCAAGCAACCCTGTCCATTCCTTTTCTTGCCTTGCAAGTGTAACAAAGTACTAAAACACACAGTGCCTTTTTTGTTTCTATTTCAAGTTTACACAATTCAACATAAACTTTCTAGAAGACACTTCTAGATTTTTAATAATCCTGTATAAAATATAATCTATTTTAATTTCACATAATCATTTTAAAGCATGACAATGTTTATTGAGTACACTATGAAATACTTCAATATTGCTAGATATGCATTCCTTTAAAAATAATACATAGCAAGAATCATTAGTTTGACAGTACACAAAAGCATGGCAGAAATATATGAAATAGATGTTCTAAAAATTTATTAGTAGATTTCAAGCTTCAGCTCTGACATGCAAAGATCTTGAAAGTCTTCACTCCTATCCTTACAATGAGAAATAGTTGGACAAGCGGAAATTTGATGACTTTGTTTAGACCTATCAGAGAATTGAGGTCATAGGGCAAATGCCACCCTGAAATGTGGAAAGAGATGTGTATACAGAGAGATACAACAACCAAGATTTGCTTATCTGGAGCAGAAGCATACAGAGCTATAATGCTGAAGATACATATGGCAAGAATTGTTGGAGACTGAGGACGGACTAGCATAAGAGGAGGGCTATAGTTTTAGAGGAACTCACACTTTCATGGGCTTCCCCTCCAAGAATCCTACCAGGTATTCATTGTGCGGCTACAGGAAAGATCCCATTGTGGTTCTGTCAGAGTGAGGAGAAGAGTGACCACTGTGAAACACTCCCAAAACCTTCTCCAGACAGAAGCTGTCTCTCCAGGGGAAAGAACTTTGAAGCACAATTCTGAAATCCTATTTCAGCTCGATAAAGGGAATTCCTGCCTGCTCCAGCCCTTCCTACCTTCCTGTCTCAACTACAGGGAAAAACTATAATTGACAGGGGACAGGGCTTTAAGGATATAAATTAGGAATTCTTTAGACAGGAAGGGAATAGGTGACAAAATTTAAAAAAAAAGAAACTATAAACTGGAAGAGGATCAAGAACACTGTGAAGGCCACAGCCTGAGGCAAAGTCCCACTAAAAGACTGAGAAATAATCAAAGGATTATAGAAAGTTTTCCCTCCCCGACACCTTACCATCCCTGCAAAAGGGCTCCACTATAATAATAGTAATTACAACTGAAAGAGCTGCAAAGCTTTCTCTCTCTGAGGAACAATACATAGAGAAGCCTCTAGGACAGGAGAGAAGACAAAAATGAGGACATTAGAGGAATTTGAAGACTGTGGTACCTATAGCTACAACAAACATTAAACACAGTCTGACTACAAGACAGATGAGCATAAATCCTCACACTAAAGGCCTATTTATTTTATTTCCTATTACTCAATACAACATGTACAGCTCTCAACAAAAAATCATAAGGCATGCAAAAAGGTGAAAACACACAATCAGAAAAGACAACACAATCATCTGAACTAGACTCAAATATTACACATATGTTGAAGTTATCAGAAAAGAAATCAAAATATTACGATTAATGCTAAGGGCTTGTGAAAGAGTCCTCATGACGACCCTCAAGCTCCATGATTCCCTAGAAGGACTCTCAGGACTCAGGAAAAGCTGTTATACTCACAATAAGTTTATTACAGTGAAAGAATACAGATAAAAATCAGCAAATGAAAAGATACATGGAGCAAAGTCCTGAAGAAAAGAGGCACATGCTTCCAGGTGTCCTCCCCCAGGGATTCATGCAGGGCTGCACTTAATTCTCCCAGAAATATGTGAGAACACATGAGGAGTGATGCCAACAAGGGAATCTCATTCAAGCCTTGATGTCTTGAGTTCTATTTTTTTTTTTTTTTTTAAAGCAAGGCAATGCTTTTTTTCTTTTTTTTAATTTTTTTTTTTTTTTTTTTTGTAATTTTTGGCTGTGTTGGGTCTCCGTTTCTGTGCGAGGGCTTTCTCTAGTTGTGGCAAGCGGGGGCCACTCTTCATCGCGGTGCGCGGGCCTCTCACTGTCGCGGCCTCTCCCGTTGCGGAGCACAGGCTCCAGACGCACAGGCTCAGTAGTTGTGGCTCACGGGCCTAGTTGCTCCGCGGCATGTGGGATCCTCCCAGACCAGGGCTCGAACCCATGTCCCCTGCATTGGCAGGCAGATTCTCAACCACCGCGCCACCAGGGAAGCCCTCTTGAGTTCTTTTTGGAGATCAGTCACACAGGCATGCAGCAACCACGTGACTTAGCTACTCAGATTCCAGATCCCCCCGCCAAAAATAAAGCATTACATATATGTTAGAATAACTACAATACAAAAAGCTAAAAATAAAAATTGTTGGCAAGGATGCAGAGCAACAAGAACTTTCATTCCTTGCTGGTGGGAATGTGAAATGGTACAGCCATTTTGAGAGACAGTTTGGGAATTTTTTACAATGCTAAACATACTCTTACCATGATCCAGCAATGGCAATCCTAGGTACTTCCACAACTGATTTGAAAACTCATATCCACATGAAAGCCAGAACATAAATGTTTATAGCAGCTTTATTCATAATCACCAAATACTGGAAGAAATCAAGATGTCCTTCCACAGGAAAATGGATAAACAAACTGTGAGACATCCACACAATGGAATAATAGTCAATGATACAAAGGAATAAGTGATATATCAAGCCCCACAAAAACATGGATGAATTTAAATGTATGTTGCTAAGTGAAGGAATTCAGCCTGAAAGTACCATAGGATTTCATTTTTATGATATTCTGGAAAAGGTAAACTACAGATTTGATAAACAGATCAGTGGTTGCAGTGGTTTTCAGGGTTTTGTGGAAGAAGGATACTTTTAGAGTGGTTAAGCTATGATACGTAATAGTGTAATACTGGATAACGTTACTCTTTGCATTTGTCTAAACCCATGATAATGTACAACCACAGAATAAATCTTAATGTATGCAAATTAAATTTTAAAATCGTTTACAAGTTTGGGAGAATCCCACAATGGAATGCAGACTGTGACAAAAGAATCTAACTGTATTAAAAAATGTATTAAATAACCTCATTTATGAGGATGGAAGAGAAAGCTCTGAGCTAAGCAACTTTGGAAATGACTGGAAATTGTTTAAAGGTAAAAGAAAGTACACATAAGCACCTGTACTCTAATTGTTTTCTCACAGACAAGTTAACAATTCTGTAATCACTATACAAATATAATGGAATTGAACAATTAAGTAAATTAATGTCTGATGGTGAATCCCAGGTTTATCACAGTTGGAATGGAACATTATAGACAAGCAAAGAGAAGGCTAGAAAGAGCCATGCAGTACTAGATTAGAGTTAGAGACATTAATACTAATACATATTTAGACGAATAGGGAGAAAGATGGATACACATAGAAATATTTGTCAAAGTGGGTATATACAAAGGCTAGTATTTACACATATACTTCCTTGCTCTGTCCTCTAAGAGGGTCTAGAAGCAAGAATAGCCCAGTAGCAATAAACACATTCAGAGCCCAGATTTTAGTTTCTAATACCATTCTCCAATCAAAAGAAACAGGGCTCCTCAGATAAATGTCTGATTCTTAAGGTGGGGCAGGAAATATACCTGATGACGCTAGACCATCTTAGAGTGCCAGAAAGTAAGAAAAAGCTGAAAAATAATAATAATAACACAACAATGATAATTCAAAGGGACAGAGAAGCCAACTAAAACAGCTCAATGGCCAAAGCTGGAATAATTTGAGCAAAAAATAAAGACAAAGTGGTACTAAATTATAACCCAAAGTATAAAATAAATATCCATGACTCAATACTGATATAAATAAATAATTTAATAAATAAATACATGGGTGATAAGAGAAAAATACCCCATGGAGAAGAATTCCAAATAATTTATGTAGCTACTCTGCCCTCAAGGAGGTGAAGCATAACTCCAATTCATAATTATGGGCTGCACATAGTGAGTACTGCCAAAGAATACAATATGGAAAGGGAGAAAAATATGAGAGGGACCTTCAAGATGGTGGAGGAGTAAGATGTGGAGATCACCTTCCTCCCCACAAATACATCAAAAAATACATCTACATGTGGAACAACTCCTACAGAACACCTACTGAACACTGGCAAAAGACCTCAGACTTCCCAAAAGGGAAGAAACTCCCCACGTACCTGGATAGGGTAAAAGAAAAAAGGAAAAACAGAGACAAAAGAATAGGGACAGGACCTGCACATCTGGAAGGGAGCTGTGAAGGAGGAAAAGTTTCCACACACTAGGAAGATCCTTCACTGGTGGAGACAGGGGGTGGGGGGTGGAGAAGCTTTGGAGCCACCTAGGAGAGTGCAGCAACACGGGTGCAGAGGGCAAAGCGGAGAGATTCCTGCACAGAGCATCAGTGCCGAACAGCACTCACCAGCCTGAGAGGCTTGTCTGCTCACACGCCGGGGTTGGGGGGTGGCTGGGAGCTGAGGTTTAGGCTTCGGAGATCAGACCCCAGGGAGAGGACTGGGGTTGGCTGCATGAACACAGCCTGAAGGGGGCTAGTGCACCACAGCTAGCCGGGAGGGAGTCCGGGAAAAAGTTTGGAACTGCCTAAGAGTCAAGAGACCATTGTTTCGGGGATGCGAAGAGAGGGGACTCAGAACACTGACTAAATGAGCTCCAGAGATGGGCGCAAGCTGTGGCTATCAGCATGGACACCAGAGACGGGCATGAAACGCTAAGGCTGCTGCTGCAGCCACCAAGCCTGTGTGCAAGCACAGATCACTATCCACACCTCACCTCCCAGGAGCCTATGCAGCCCGCCACTGCCAGGGTCACGTGATCCAGGGATAACCTCCCCAGGAGAACACACGGAGTGCCTCAGGCTGTTGCAATGACACGTCAGCCTCTGCAGCCTCAGGCTCGCCCTGAATTCCATACCCCTCCGTCCCCCGAGCCTGAGTGAGCCAGAGCCACCTAATCAGCTGCTCCTTCAACCCCATCCTGTCTGAGCGAAGAACAGACGCCCTCAGGTGACCTACACGCAGAGGCGGGGCTAAATCCAAAGCTGAAACCCAGGAGCTGTGCGAACAAAGAGAAAGGGAAATTTCTCTCAGGAGCAGCGGATTAAATCTCCACAATCAACTCGATGTACCCTGCATCTGTGGAATACCTGAATAGACAACGAATCATCCCAAAATTGAGGAGGTGGACTTTGGGAGCAACTGTAGACTTGGGGTTTGCGTTCTGCATCTAATTTGTTCCTGGCTTTATGTTTATATTAGTTTAGTATTTAGAGCTTATTATCACTGGTAGATTTGTTTATTGATTTGCTTGCTCCCTTCCTTTCTTTATATATATATATATTTTTTTCTTCCTTTTTCTCTTTTTGTGAGTGAATATGTATGCTTCTTTGAGTGATTTTTTTCTGTATAGGTTTGCTTTTACCATTTGTCCTAGGGTTCTGTCTCTCCATTTTTTTTATTATAGTTTTCAATGCTTGTTATCATTGGTAGATTTGTTTATTGGTTTGGTTGCTCTCTCTTTCTTCTATTACCTTTTTTAAAATTTAATAATATTTTTTTATTTTTTATTTTAATAATTTTATTTTATTTTAATTTTTTTCTTTCTTCCTTTCCCCCACCCCCCCTTTTTCTTCTGAGGCATGTGGTTGACAGGGTCTTGCTGCTCCGGACAAGTGTCAGGCCTGAGACTCTGAGGTGGGAAAGCCAAGTTGAGGACATTGGTCCACCAGAGACCTCCCAGCCCCTCATAATATCAAACGGTGAGAGCTCTCCCAGAAATCTCTGTCTCAATGCTAAGACCCAGCTCCAATCAACGACCAGCAAGCTCCAGTGTTGGACACCCCATGGCAAACAACTAGCAAGATAGGTACACAAACTCACCCATTAACAGAGAGGCTGCCTAAAATCATACTAAGTTCACAGACACCCCAAAACACGCCACCGGACTTGGTCCTGCCCACCAGAAAGACAAGATACAGCCTCATCCACCAGAACACAGGCACCAGTCCCCTCCACCAGGAAGCCTACACAACCCACTGAATCAACCATACCCACTGGGAGCAGACACCAAAAACAATGGGAACTACAAACCTGCAGCCTATGAAAAGGAGACCCCAAACACAGTAAGTTAAGCAAAATGAGAAGACAGAGAAATACACAGCAGATGAAGGAGCAAGGTAAAATCCCACCAGACCAAGCAAATGAAGAGGAAATAGGCAGTCTACCTGAAAAAGAATTCAGAGTAATGGCAGTAAATATGATCCAAAATCTCGGAATTAGAATGGAGAAAATACAAGAAACGTTTAACAAGGACCTAGAAGAACTAAAGAGCAAACAAACAATGATGAACAACACAATAAATGAAACTAAAAATTCTCTAGAAGGAATCAATAGCGGAATAACAGAGGCAGAAGAAAGGATAAGTGACCTGGAAGATAAAATAGTGGCAATAACTACCGCAGAGCAGAATAAAGAAAAAGAATTGAAAAGAATTGAAAACTGTCTCAGAGACCACTGGGACAACATTAAATGCACCAACATTCGAATTATAGGGGTCTCAGAAGAAGAAGAGAAAAAGAAAGGGTCTGAGAAAATATATGAAGAGATTACAGTTGAAAACTTCTCTAATATGGAAAAGGAAATAGTCAATCAAGTCCAGGAAGCGCAGAGACTCCCATACAGGATAAATTGAAGGAGAAACATGCCAAGACACATATTATTCAAATGATCGAAAATTAAATACAAAGAAAAACTATTAAAAGCCAAAGAGAAAATCAACAAATAACATACAAGGGAATCCCCATAAGGTTAACAGCTGATCTTTCAGCAGAAACTCTGCAAGCCAGAAGGAAGTAGCAGGATACTTAAAGTGATGAAAGGGAAGAACCTACAACCAAGATTACTGTACCCAGCAAGGATCTCATTAATATTCGATGGAGAAATTAAAACCTTTACAATGAAGCAAAAGCGAAGAGAATTCAGCATCACCAAACCAGCTTTACAACAAATGCTAAAGGAACTTCTAGGCAGGAAACACAAGAGAAGGAAAAGACCTACCAGAAAAAACCTAGAATAATTAAGAAAATGGTAATAGGAACATACATATCAATACCTACCTTAAATGTAAATGCATTAAATGCTCCCACCAAAAGACACAGACTGGCTGAATGGATATAAAACAAGGCCCGTATATATGCAGTTTACAAGAGAGCCACTTCAGACCTAGGGATACATACAGACTGAAAGTGAGGGGATGGTAAAAGATATTCCATGCAAATGGAAATCAAAAGAAAGCTGGACTAGCAATTCTCATATTAGACAAAATCGACTTTTAAATAGACTATTACAAGAGACAAAGAAGGACACTACATAATGATCAAGGGATCAATCCAAGAAGAAGATATAACAATTGTAAATATTTATGCACCCAACATAGGAGCACCTCAACATATAAGGCAAATGCTAACAGCCATAAAAGGGGAAATCTACAGTAACACAATCATAGTAGGGGACTTTAACACCCTACCTTCACCAATGGACAGATCAGCCAAAATGAAAATAAATAAGGAAACACAAGCTTTAAATGACACATTGAACATGATGGACTTAATTGATATTTATAGGACATTCCATCCAAAAAAAAAAAGAATACACTTTCTTCTCAAGTGCTCATGGAACACTCTGCAGGATAGACCATATCTTGGGTCACAAATCAAGCCTTGGTAAATTTAAGAAAATTGAAATCATATCAGGTATCTTTTCGAACCACAAGGCTATAAGACTAGATATCAATTACAGGAAAACAACTGTAAAAAATACAAACACATGGAGGCTAAACAATATGCTACTACATAACCAAGAGATCACTGAAGAAATCAAAGAGGAAATCAAAAAACACCTAGAAACAAATGACAATGAAAACGCGACGACTCAAAACCTATGGCATGCAGCAAAAGCACTTTTAAGAGGGAAGTTTATAGCAATACAATCCTACCTCAAAAACCAAGAAACATCTCAAATAAACAAACTAACTTTACATCTAAAGCAATCAGAGAAAGAAGAACAAAAAATTAGGCCACAGTTAGCAGAAGGAAAGAAATCATAAAGATCAGATCAGAAATAAACGAAAAAGAAATGAAGGAAAGATCAAAAAAAATAAAAGCTGGTTCTTTGAGAAGATAAACAAAATTCATAAACCATTAGCCAGACTCATCAAGAAAAAAGGGGAGAAGACTCAAATCAACAGAATTAGAAATGAAAAAGGAGAAGTAACAAGTGACACTGCAGAAATACGAAGGATCATGAGAGACTACTACTAGCAATTATGTGCCAATAAAATGGACAACCTGGAAGAAATAGACAAATTCTTAGAAAAGCACAACCTTCCGAGACTGAACCAGGAAGAAATAGAATATATAAACAGACCAATCACAAGCACTGACATTGAAACTGTAATTAAAAATCTTCCAACAAACAAAAGCCCAGGACCAGATGGCTTCACAGGTGAATTCTATCAAACATTTAGAGAAGAGCTAACACCTATCCTTCTCAAACTCTTCCAAAATATAGCAGAGGGAGGAACACTCCCAAACTCATTCTATGAGGCCACCATCACCCTGATACCAAAACCAGACAAAGATGTCACAAAAAAAGAAAACTACAGGCCAATATCACTGATGAACAGAGATGCAAAAATCCTCAACATACTAGCAAACAGAATCCAATAGCACATTAAAAGGCTCATACACCATGATGAAATGGAGTTTATCCCAGGAATGCAGCGATTCTTCAATATATGCAAATCAACCAATGTGATAAACCATATTAACAAATTGAAGGAGAAAAACTATATGATCATCTCAACAGAGGCAGAAAAAGCTTTTGAAAAAATTCAACACCATTTATGATAAAAACCCTACAGAAAGTAGGCATAGAGGGAACTTACCTCAACATAATAAATACCATATATGACAAACCCACAGTCAACATCATTCTCAATGGTGAAAAACTGAAACCATTTTCACTAAGATCAGGAACAAGACAAGGTTGCCCACTTTCACCACTATTAGTCAACATATTTTTGGAAGCTTTAGCCAGAGAAATCAGAGAAGAAAAAGAAATAAAAGGAATCCAAATCGGAAAAGAAGAAGTAAAACTGTCACTGTTTGCAGATGACATGATACTATCCATAGAGAATCCTAAAGATGCTACCAGAAAACTACTAGAGCTAATTAATGAATTTGGTAAAGTAGCAGGATACAAAATTAATGCACAGAAATCTCTTGCATTCCTATACACTAATGATGAAAAATCTGAAAGAGAAATTAAGGAAACACTCCCAGTTACCACTGCAACAAAAAGAATAAAATACCTAGGAATAAACTTACCTAAGGAGACAAAAGACCTGTATGCAAAAAACTACAAGACCCTGATGAAAGAAATTAAAGATGATACAAACAGATGGAGAGATATAACACGTTTTTGGATTGGAAGAATCAACATTGTGAAAATGACTATACTACCCAAAGCAATCTAAAGATTCAATGCAATCTCTCTCAAACTACCAATGGCATTTTTAACAGAACTAGAACAAATAATTTCACAATGTGTATGGAAACACAAAAGACCCTGAATAGCCAAAGCAATCTAAACACAAAAGACCCCGAATAGCCAAAGCAATCTTAAGAAAGAAAAATGGAGCTGGAGGAATCAGGCTCCCTGACTTCAGACTATACTACAAAGCTACAGTAATCAAGACAGTATGGTAGTGGCACAAAAACAGAAAGATAGATCAATGGAACAGTAGAGAAAGCCCAGAGATAAACCCACACTCATATCATCACCTTATCTTTGATAAAGGAGGCAAGAATATACAATGGAGAAAAGACAGCCTCTTCAATAAGTGGTGCCGGGAAAACTGGACAGCTACATGTAAAAGAATGAAATTAGAACACTCCTTAACACTGTACACAAAAATAAAATCAAAATAGATTAAAGACCTAAATGTAAGGCCAGACACTATGAAACTCCTAGAGGAAAACATAGGCAGAACACTCTGTGACATAAATCACAGCAAGATCCTTTTTGACCCACCTCCTAGAGAAACGGAAATAAAAACAAAAGTAAACAAATGGGACCTAATGAAACTTAAAATCTTTTGCACAGCAAAGAAAACTATAAACAAGATGAAAAGACAACCCTCAAATTGGAAGAAAATATTTGCAAACAAAGCAACTGACAAAGGATTAATCTCCAAAATATACAAGCAGCTCATGCAGCTCAATATCAAAAAAATAAACAATTCAGTACAAAAATGGGCAGAAGACCTAAAAAGACATTTCTCCAAAGAAGATATTCAGATTGCCAACAAACACATGTAAGGATGTTCAACATCACTAATCATTAGAGAAATGCAAATCAAAACTGCAATGAGGTATCACCTCACACCAGTCAGAATGGCCAT
This sequence comes from Balaenoptera ricei, assembly GCF_028023285.1. Taxonomy (NCBI): domain Eukaryota; kingdom Metazoa; phylum Chordata; class Mammalia; order Artiodactyla; family Balaenopteridae; genus Balaenoptera; species Balaenoptera ricei. The sequence continues at coordinate 107,651,813 of NC_082643.1, read as the reverse complement.
CAGCAAAAAATCTACAAACAATAAATGCTGGAGAGGGTGTGGAGAAAAGGGAACCCTCTTGCACTGTTGGTGGGAAAGTATATTGATACAGCCACTCTGGAGAACAGTATGGAGGTTCCTTATAAAACCTAAAAATAGAACTACCATATGACACAGCAATCCCACTACTGGGCATATACCCTGAGAAAACCATACTTCAAAAATATTTATGTACCACAATGTTCATTGCAGCACTATTTACAATAGCCAGGGCATGGAAGCAACCTAAATGTCCATCGATAGATGAATGGATAAAGAAGACATGGCATGTATATACAATGGAATATTACTCAGCCATAAAAAGAAACTAAACTGAGTTATTTGTAGTGAGGTGGATGGACCTAGAGTCTGTCATACAGAGTGAAGTAAGTCAGAAAGAGAGAAACAAATACCTTATGATAACACATATATATAGAATCTAAAAAAAAATGGTTCTGAAGAACCTAGGGGTAGGACAGGAATAAAGACGCAGATGTAGAGAATGGACTTGAGGACATGGGGAAGAGGAAGGGTAAGCTGGGATGAAGTGAGAGAGTGGCATGTACATATATACACTACCAAATGTAAAATAGATAGCTAGTGGGAAGCAGCCACATAGCACAGGGAGATCAGCTTGGTGCTTTGTGACCACCTAGAGAGGTGGGATAGGGAGGGTGGAAGGGACACATAAGAGGGAGGTGATATGGGGATATATGTATACGAATAGCTGATTCACTTTGTGATACAGCAGAAACTAACACACTATTTTAAAGCAATTATACTCCAATAAAGATGTTTAAAAAAATATGAGGAAATTTAAAGTAGTTTAACTTGACAAACACTACCTCAGTCAAGTTATCAAGGCCAACACCAACAATGATAATCCATATTAATAGCATGTATACTTGACATCATATAGTGAGAATGGCACTTTATCTCTGGGGTCTCCTCCCCAAGCCTTGTAACCTCAGTCTAATCCTAAGAGAAGCATCTATTAAACCCACATTTAGAGGCATTTTCTAAAATACCAAACCAGTATCTCTCAAAACAGTCAAGGTCATCATAAACAAGGAAAGTGTGAGAAACTCTCACAGTCTAGAAGAGCCTAAAGGACATGATAACTAAATATATTATATTAAGGTAGCCTGGATGGCATTCTGGAATAGAAAAATGACATTAGGCAAATACTAAGGAAACCTGAAGAATATATGTACTTTAGTTTATAATAATGTATCAATATGGTTGGTTAGTTTTAACAAATGTATCATTCTAATATAAGATTTTTAACAGTAAAGCATGGTTTTCAGCTACATGTAAAATTTCTGTATTATCTTTGTAACTTTTCTGTAAATTTAAAACTATTCTAGGAAAAAATTATTTTTAACATGATTACAATCATGAATTGATTATACTCTTAGGGGAAAGAATGGAGGTAAATTATTGAGTTTTAGAGATTTTTTTTCATAGAGAGTATCCTAAGAATAATCATTGTTTACATTTCATCATCAATATTAGAGACAAAATATATTTATTGCCAAAATGTTCATTCCTTATACTTCTTGTGCTTGTACATAGATGTACATAAATTTAGGTGCTAAAACTCCATCTTTGATTCAATAATTCAGTGCATGCCATTGATCCCATTATTAGTTGATTACTACTACCTCTGTGCATGAATGAGTGGTAGCATATCCATACACTACTCAGGCTATCTATGTTTAAGGCTAAGACAACTGATATCAAGCATGTGACTACTTAAAATTACACAAACATAAATAAGTTACATAAAATTAAAATTACATAAACTGGTATTAATTTGGTTGGAGAAAAAGTTTCTGACTTCTAAAAAATATATCAGTAGTCTTTACAATTTGGATTCCATATAAACTGACAGCAGTATTAGCATTAAGAGAGTGGAATCTTCTTGATTCTGTTATCTTTCATGTCTTTTGAGCTAATCCTACATTATAACAAGAAAGTGGAAGAGAAGCCATAGAAATCCATGAGAGAGAAATGCAACAGATGAGTAGATAGCAACAAATTATTGAAAATGTGCCCAACCCTAAGATTCACTCTAGAACAGATTTTTTTTTCCTTTTGACACTTTCTCATCTATTATCCCTATATTAAGTCAGAATAAATATGTTTAAAAACAAGGTCTATCTGATATAAATATAGTATCTCCCGTAACACAACAATCCTAAAAGGCAGATAATAGTAATGTCTCCCTTACAGATTAAGAAATTGAAACAAAAAGAGATTAAGTGATTTACCCACAGGTATACAACAAATAGATAAGAATATCAAAATATAACTGAGGAAGATTATATCAGACTTTGCACATCTAAAGTACTGTGAAAAAATTGCTGCTGCTTGTTATCTCTGTCTTCTTAACATTTTTTTAATCTGTTCCCTACACCCTGTCTCCAACACTCTCTATCCACTGCTATTTCCTAAATTCAGGGGCCGTTACTTTTCATCCAGACTTACAATAGCCTATCATGCCCTTCCCCACTCATTGCAGCCTCATTAAAATAAATTATTTGCATTTATAAATATGATAAAAATACTTGCATGAAAATTTTTATTTTTGATCTATCAAATGTAATGTACATCAAAATTTCTTGCATTAGAACAGTAATTATTTAAAGAATAAATTATAGCTTTCAATGTTTTAAAAACAATGCTCAGGGCTTCCCTGGTGGCGCAGTGGTTGAGAATCTGCCTGCTAATGCAGGGGACACGGGTTCGAACCCTGGTCTGGGAAGATCCCACATGCCACGGAGCAGCTAGGCCCGTGAACCACAACTACTGAGCCTGCGTGTCTGGAGCCTGTGCTCCGCAACGAGAGAGGCCGCTATAGTGAGAGGCCCGCGCACCACGATGAGGAGTGGCCCCCGCTTGCCGCGGCTGGAGAGAGCCCTTGCGCACAGGCGAAGACCCAACACAGCCAAAAATAAAAATAAGTAATAAAAAAACAAACAAACAAAAAAAAAACAATGCTCAGAGAGCTTGGTTACTAGCTCACACATTTAAAAATCTAGTGAGTTCATACGGTGCAAAAGGGACTCAAAGCTAATTGACTAATGACTACATTACTTATGTTAACATAACTATTTGTTCTATAAAATGTTTATATATTTTCATGCTGTTTTATGAATTACAGCTCTAACTAAGGCCTCTTCCTTTTGAAAGAAATAAGTGCAGTAGAAGATTATATCACTGTCACATTTCATTAGGCAACCTGGCAGTAGTCACTCTGTGGTGTTTTTTGTTTTTTTGCTTTTGTTGAATACAGCTACTGGCATGGTTTATCACCTCTTTCCAAAAACTACTGAATAGTCATTGGGTACACCTCCCTCAAGCCATGTAGCTCCCAAGGAATAACTTTTATGATAAAGTAAACTGAAAATAGTCTGACTATAAGAAATATTAAAAGAATACCTACATGTTAATAGAAGCATTAAACAATGTGTAAAATTTCCTTTTTGTGAGCATTTGCGCATCAATTGATAATGGTTGCCTGAATTAAATATTACATTGAGACTATGAAATGATGATTTTTCTAATTATATGATTCCTTATAAATGTGTTAGTTGGTATTTTTCCATAAAGAGGTCTTCTGTCCTCCGCCACTTTTTTTAGTATTAAAAAGGACACATGATTTCCTTGTATTCAATATATCGTGTATTACTATTGTTATTATTTTCCAATGCTGACTGACCCAGTTTGACCAGTGGATGCCCCTTCAAGCTGGCTCTCTGCCCTTTTGCTCTGATTCTATCAATCTTTAAATACCTCCTTGTTTTCACCATAACAAGATAGAATAAGAATGCCACAAAATGTATTTTAAGCAAAAGAAATGTGACTTTCCACTTCTCTGATTCCTATTGTGACCTCTTTCGGCATGTAATACATTTGGTCGTTTAATATTATATTTCCTTACACAATGCCACATGCAGTGTAGATACTCCAAAAAATATATATTGCAAAAATGAATTAATTGTGCATTTGTTGAGACAGTACTTAATTTTACTTCCCTTAAAGACAGATTGTGTGCAGTATGCACAATCATCTTCAATAATACTTGTTAAATTAAATTAAATTATTAGAAACACAAAAGTGCTGTATAGTGCTCTGGTGTTAGTTTTTAAAACTTTGACCCCTTGTAAACAGAAAAGGGTCCATTTGACCAAAACCTGGGAGTAAATTGCTCACATCATTTAATCCATTTTAGGCCTGAAAATTTTGATTCTAACAACCAGATAAGTTTCACCCAGCTCAATATCTGAAAGACTCCTTTTACAGAGAGGATTAAAAATAGAAAAATATTTGTTGAGAATGACTGAACCAAATTCTAGTGCCTGAGTTATATATAGTTTCTTATGTGTGCATATAAAAAAATTATGTGTGTTCTTATATATGCTTTTCCTAATCTTGCAAAGAAACAAATAATCCTTTACCAAAATGTCCTTATTGTTTCTATGTGTAATCAATATACAATTATCAATGAGTTATTTTAATTTGTTTTTTCATAGTAAGTGTTTAAGTCTATGTGTATTTTATACTTAATGCACACCTCAATTTGGACTGACCACATTTCCAGGCCTCACTAGCCACATGTGACTAGTAGCCACTATGGTTTTTTTGTTTGTTTGTTTGTTTTTCACAATCATATCTTACTTTATATCATGGACTTCAAATTCTTTAACTACAATGGATTTTTACTTAATTTTAAGTAAAATCTGTAGCTGGATATTACATTATACTGTAATATACTTGCTTTTAAAAATGGTTTTATTGATAATATATTTTAAGAGCAAAAGCATATAAAAGGTGATTTGATTAAAAGTTAACTTTTAAAATTACAAAAATGCTGCAACTTTCTACAAAAGTGAAAAAAAAAGGTAAAGAAAAAATCTAAAAATTACCCTTAATCCCATTTTTCTTTTTAATTGGGGTATAGTTGTTTTACGATATTGTGTTACTTTCTACAATACAGCAAAGTGAAGTAGAGTTCCCTGTGCTATAGAGCAGGTTCTTATTAGTTACCTATTTTATACATATTAGTTTATGTACGTCAATCCCAATCTCCCAATTCACCCCACCCCCCATCCTCATCCCCCACTTTCCCCCCTTGGTATCCATACATTTGTTCTCTACATCTGTGTCTTTATTTCTGCCTTGCAAACTGGTTCACCTGTACCATTTTTCTAGATTCCACGTATATGCATTAATATACAATGTTTGTTTTTCTCTTTCTGACTTACTTAACTCTGTATGACATTCTCTAAGTCCATCCATGTCTCTACAAAGGACCCAAGTTCATTCCTTTTTATGGCTGAGTAATATTCCATTGTATATATGTACCACATCTTCTTCATCCATTCCTCTCTTGATGGACATTAAGGTTGCTTCCATGACCTGGCTATTGTAAATAGTGCTGCAATGAAGACTGGGTGCGTGTGTCTTTTTAAATTATGGTTTTCTCTGGGAATATGCCCAGGAGTGGGATTGCTGGGTCATATGGTAATTCTATTTTTAGTTTTTTAAGGAACCTCCATACTGTTCTCCATAGTGGCTGTATCAATTTACATTCCCATCAACAGTGCAAGAGGGTTCCCTTTTCTCCACACCCTTTCCAGCATTTGTTGTTTGCAGATTTTCTGATGATGCCCATTCTAACCGGTGTGAGGTGATACCTCATTGTAGTTTTGATTTGCATTTCTCTAATAATTAGTGATGTTGAGCAGATTTTCATGTGCTTCTTAGCCATCAGTATGTCTTCTTTGGAGAAATGTCTATTTAGGTGTTCTGCCCATTTTTGGATTGGGTTGTTTGCTTTTTTGATATTGAGCTTCATGAGCTGCTTGTATATTTTGGAGATTAATCCCTTGTCCACTGATTTGTTTGAAAATATCTTCTCCCATTCTGAGGGTTCTCTTTTCATCTTGTTTATAGTTTCCTTTGCTGTGCAAAAGCTTTTAAGTTTCATTAGGTCCCATTTGCTTATTTTTGTTTTTATTTTCATTACTCTAGGAGCTGGGTCAAAAAAGATCTTTTTGTGATTTATGTCAAAGAGTGTTCTTCCTATGTTTTCCTCTAAGAGTTTTATAGTGTCTACTCTTACATTCAGGCTTTAATCCATTTTGAGTTTTTTTTGTGTGTATGGTGTTTGGGAGTGTTCTAATTTCATTATTTTACGTGTAGCTCTCCAGTTTTCCCAGGTCCACTTAGAAGAGGCTGTCTTTTCTCAATCGTGTATCCTTGCCTCCTTTGTCATAGAGAAGCTGACCATAGGGGGATGGGTTTATCTCTGGGCTTTCTATCCTGTTCCATTGATCTATATTTCTGTTTTTGTGCCAGTACCATGTTGTCTTGATTACTGTAGCTTTGTAGTATAGTCTGAAGTCAGGGAGTCTGATTCCTCCAGCTCCGTTTTTTTTTTTTTCTTCTCAAGATTGCTTTGGTTATTCAGGGCCTTTTTTGTTGCCATACAAATTTTAAGATTTTTTGTTCTAGTTCTGTAAAAAATGCCATTGGTAATTTGATAGGGATTGCATTGAATATGTAGATTGTTTTGGGTAGTACAGTCATTTTCACAACATTGATGCTTCCAGTCCAAGAACAAGGTATATCTCACCAGCTGTTTGTGTCATCTTTGATTTCTTTCATCAGTGTTTTATATTTTTCTGAATACAGGTCTTTTACCTCCTTAGGTATGTTTATTCCTAGGTATTTTATTTTTTTGTTGTAATGGTGGATGGGATGGTTTCCTTAATTTCTCTTTCTGATCTTTTGTTGTTAGTGTATAGGAAAGCAAGTGATTTCTGGGCATTAATTTTATACCCTGCAACTTTACCAAATTCACAGATTAGCTCTAATAGTTTTCTGGTAGCATCTTTAGGATATTCTATGTATAGTATCATGTCATCTGCAAAGAGTGACAGTTTACTTCTTCTTTTCCAATTTGTATTCATTTTATTTCTTTTTCTTCTCTGATTGCCGTGGCTAGGACTTCCAAAACTATGTTGAATAATAGTGGTGAAAGTGGGCAACCTTGTCTTATTCCTGATCTTAGAGGAAATGTTTTCAGTTTTTCACCAATGAAAATATTGTTTGTTGTTGATTTGTTGTATGTGGCCTTTATTATGTTGAGGTATTTTCCCTCAATGCCCACTCTGGAGAGTATTTTATCATAAATCAGTGTTGAATTTTGTCAAAAGCTCTTTCTGCATCTATTGAGATGATTATATGGTTTTTATTCTTCAGTTTGTTAATATGGTGTATCACATTGATTGATTTGCCTATACTGAAAAAGCCTTGCATCCCTGGGATAAATCCCACTTGATTATGGTGTATGATCCTTTTAATGTGTTGTTGGATTCTGTTTGCTAGTATTTTGTTGAGGATTTTTGCATCACTGTTCATCAGTGATATTGGCCTGTAGTTTTCTTTTTTTGTGACATCTTTGTCTGGTTTTGGTATCAGGGCGATGGTGGCCTTGTAGAATGTGTTTGGGAGTGGTTCTCCCTCTGCCATATTCTGGAAGAGTTTGAAGAGGATAGGTGTTATCTCTTCTCTAAATGTTTGAAAGAATTCGCCTGTGAAGCCATCTGGTCCTGGGCTTTTGTTTGTTGGAAGATTTTTAATCACAGTTTCAATTTCAGTGCTTGTGATTTGTCTGTTTATATATTCTATTTCTTCCTGGTTCAGTCTCAGAAGGTTGTGCTTTTCTAAGAATTTGTCCATTTCTTCCAGGTTGCCCACTTTATTGGCATATACTTGCTTGTAGTAATCTCTCACGATCCTTTGTATTTCTGCAGTGTCAGTTGCTACTTCTCCTTTGTCATTTCTAATTCTGTTGATTTGAGTCTTCTCCCTTTTTTTCTTGATGAGTCTGGCTAATGGTTTATGAATTTTGTTTATTTTCTCAAAGAACCAGCTTTTATTTTTATTGATCTTTCTTACTGTCTCCTTCATTTCCTTTTCATTTATTTCTTATCTGATCTTTATGATTTCTTTCCTTCTGCTAACTTTGGGGTTTTTTTGTTGTTCTTCTTCTTCTTTGCTTTAGGTGTAAGGTTAGGTTGTTTGAGATTTTTCTTGTTTCTTGAGGTAGGATTATATTGCTATAAACTTCTCTCTTAGAACTGCTTTTGCTGCATCCCATAGGTTTTGGGTCATTGTGTTTTCATTGTCATTTGTCTCTACGTATTTTTCGATTTCCTCTTTGATTTCTCCAGTGATCTCTTGGTTATTTAGTAGCATATTGTTTAGCCTCCATGTGTTTGTGTTTTTTACGGTTTTTTTCCTGTAATTTATTTTTAATCTCATAGCGTTGTGGTTGGAAAAGATGCTGCATGCGATTTCAATTTTCTTAAATTTACCGAGGCTTGATTTGTGACCCAAGATGTGATCTATTCTGGAGAATGTTCCATGAGCACTTGAGAAGAAAGTGTACTCTGTTGTTTTTGGATGGAATGACTATAAATATCAATTAAATATAGCTGGTCTATTTTGTCATTTAAAGCTTGTGTTTCCTTATTAATTTCCTGTCTGGATGATATGTCCATTGGTGTAAGTGAGGTGTTAAAATCCCCCACTATTATTGTGTTACTGTCGATTTCCCCCTTTTATGGCTGATAGCATTTGCCTTATGTATTGAGGTGCTCCTATGTTGGGTGCATATATATTTATAATTGTTATATCTTCTTCTTAGATTGATCCCTTGATAATTATGTAGTGTCCTTCCTTGTCTCTTGTAACATTCTTTATTTTAAAGTCTATTTTATCTGATATGAGTATTGCTACTCCAGCTTTCTTTCGATTTCCATTTGCATGGAATGTCTTTTTCCATTCCCTCACTTTCAGCCTGTATGTGTCACTAGGTCTGAAGTGGGTCTCTTGTCAACAGCATATATATGGGTCTTGTTTTTGTATCCATTCAGCCAGTCTGTGTCTTTTGGTTGGAACATTTAATCCATTCACATTTAAGGTAATTATCGATATGTATGTTCCTATGACCATTTTCTTAATTGTTTTGGGTTTGTTTTTGTAGGTCCTTTTCTTCTCTGTGTTTCCCGCTTAGAGAAGTTCCTTTAGCATTTGTTGTAGAGCTGGTTTGGTGGTGCTGAATTCTCTTAGGTTTTGCTTGTCTGTAAAGCTTTTCATTTCTCCAGCGAATCTGAATGAAATCCTTGCAGGGTAGAGTATTCTTGTTTGTAGGTTCTTCCCTTTCATCACTTTAAATATATCATGCCACTCCCTTCTGGCTTGCAGAGTTTCTGCTGGGAAATCAGCTGTTAACCTTATGGGAGTTCCCTTTTATGTTATTTGTCTTTTTTCCCTTGTTGCTTTTAATAATTTTTCTTTGCCTTTAATTTTTGTCAATTTCATTACTATGTGTCTTGGTGTTTCTTCTTGGGTTTATACTGCCTGGGGCTCTCTGCATTTCCTGGACTTGGGTGGCTATTTCCTTTCCCACGTTAGGGAAGTTTTCAACTATAATCTCTTGAAATATTTTCTTGGTCCTTTCTCTCTTCTCCTTCTGGGACTCCTATAATGCAAATTTTGATGTGTTTAATGTTGTCCCAGATGTCTCTTAGGCTGTCTTCATTTCTTTTCATTCTTTTTTCTTTATTCTGTTCCATGGTAGTGATTTCCACCATTCTGTCTTCCAGGTCACTTATCTGTTCTTCTGCCTCAGTTATTCTGCTATTGATTCCTTCTAGTGTAGTTTTCATTTCAGTTATTTTATTGTTCAGCTCTGTTTGTTTGTTCTTTAATTCTTCTAGGTCTTTGTTAAACATTTCTTGCATCTTCTCAATCTTTGCCTCCATTCTTTTTCCGAGGTCCTGGATCATCTTCAGTATCATTATTCTGAATTCTTTTTCTGGAAGGTTGCCTATCTCCACTTCATTTAGTTGTTTTCCTCGGGTTTTATATTGTTTCTTCATCTGGGACATTGTCCTCTGTCTTTTCATTTTATCTATCTTTCTGTGGTTGTGGTTTTTGCTCTGAGGGCTGCAGGATTTTAGTTCTTCTTTCTTCTGTTGTCTGCCCTTCTGGTGGATGAGGCTAGAGGCTTGTGCAAGCTTCCTGATGGGAGGGGCTGGTGGGGGGTAGAACTGGGTGTTGCTCTGGTGGGCAGAGCTCAGTAAAACTTTAATCCACTTGTCTGCTGATGGGTGGGGCTGTGTTCGCTCCCTGTTGGTTGTTTGGCTTGAGGCGACCCAGCACTGGAGACTACAGGTTCTTTGGTGGGGCTAATGGTGGACTCTGGGAGGGCTCATGCCAATGAGTACTTCCCAGAATTTCTGCTGTCAGTGTTTTTGTCCCTGTGGTGAGCCACAGCTGCCCCCCACCTCTGCAGGAGACCCTCTGACACTAGCAGGTAGGTTCAGTCTCCTATGGGGTCACTGTTCTTTCCCCCTGGGTTCTGGTGCACACACTACTTTGTGTGTGCTCTCCAAGTGTGGAGTCTCTGTTTCCCCCCAGTCCTGTTGAACTCCTGCAATCAAATCCCGCTGGCCTTCAAAGTCCAGTTCTCTGGGGATTCCTCCTCCCATTGCCAGACCCCCAGGTTGGGAAGTCTGACGTGGGGCTCAGAACCTTCACTCCAGTGGGTGGACTTCTGTGGTATAATTGATCTCTAGTTTGTGAGTCACCCACCCAGCAGATATGCAATTTGATTTTATTGTGATTGCACCCTTCCTACCATCTCATTGCGGCTTCTCCTTTGTCTTTGGATGTGGGGTATCTTTTTTGGTGAGTTCCAGTGTCTTTCTGTCAATGATTGTTAGTGGTTCAAGTGGCCCCTAAGTTTGCGCAGACTTAATATCTTACTATTTGCCTATGTTCTTGCTCAAAATAAAGCCTTTAAGTATTGTTTTTTTTGTTTGTTTCCTTGTTCTGCCATTGTTATCTACTAAAGTTTTGCTTTAGACTAAAACTCTCCAATTCAAGATGGTCAACTGCTTTGCAGTTAATGAAATCATTTTTGTTTTGCTGAAGCTTTCTGCATTTCTATATCTGAGAGTTCCATCTTACATCTGTGCTACTCTTCAGTGGATGTGGTATTCTCTGTAAATTGTGTTTTTATCTACATGCTTTGGAAAGAAATGACTTAATTTTTAGTGGAAAAAATAATGACCCATCCTTGTAATAATCCTATGAAACACTTCTAAATAACACTATTAAACATCCTCTTGCAAGAAAGAGTAAATTGGCATTCTCTTGTAATCACTTCACAGGAAGAATAAATTTGATCCAATTTGAGCTCATTCAACTCTCCAAAATGCAAATTAACAATTTAGCTTTCTAATATATTCAAAGCAATTAATGTGTACTTATGACCAGTGGGTTTTGTTACTTACTCAACCCAATCTGGACAGTCTCTTACTGGAATTGGTCATAATAACCTCTCTCCCTTGAGATCACCAGGCCCTCCTGAGCAGTGTTTTTAAATGTTGTACTGATGGATTTTTCTTCCTTTAAATAAAAACTTTAAAGATAATATTTAATTATATTGAAGAGAGAAAAAAGGGCCTCAATCACTTTCTCTTATTTTTTCTCCTTCAGGCTTCAGATAAATTCTCTATGGCAGCACTATGGTGGTGAAAAACACAGTGAGAAAACAAATAGTTTACAGCAATTAAGAAGACTTAGAAATTCACATACATGTAGAGAAAATTTTCATCTTCTTCCAAATCCTCCAATAGCTGTTGTAACTACCTATGCTATCCAAAATCAGATCCTAGCCAATTAAATATAAGTATAATCTGTAGAGCTATTTTTATGTTTCATTAGGTTATGTTTCCACAAAATGTTATACTGAAAACCTTGAGTATTTATAGAAATAAAACAAGTTCACACAGCATTATCACAGCTTCTGTTTTCTTGCTATCTTGCTTTTCATAGTATAGTTCTTGATATATTGCTTTTCTGTTGCGTGCTTCTAAAAACTAATGAGAAACCTTTCCACTATAAGCAAGCTATATTCAGACTCTTTGGTGGGCACCAACTAAAATAGGAGGCATCACACAAAAATACTGAACAAAGTGGGGAGATAAAGTTGGCTATAAATAATGCCAAGGATAACATGTATTTTGAGATCATAGATTCTAGCTTCAAGAGCATTTATTGCTATTTCTTTTCTTCACTATATGACTCCCTTCAGTAAAGCTATTCTAGTAAGTTAGTGGAAATATTATTTTGTTCAAAATACTATTAGTTCCAATTCCATGGATCAAAAAAATGTGTAAAAATATATACGATTTTTAAAAAATGATTCAGGAAATTCCCTGGTGGTCCAGTGATTAGGACCCTGTGCTTCCACTGCAGGGGACAGGGGTTCGATCTCTGGTCAGGGAACTAAGACCCTGCAAGTCACGCAGCACGGCCAAATAAATAAATAAATAAAATTTAAAAATCAGAGGGGGGCCTTCAAGATGGCGGAGGAGTACAACATGGAGGTCACCTTCCTCCCCACAAATACATCAGAAATACATCTTCATGTGGAACAACTCCTACAGAACACCTACTGAATGTTGGCAGAAGACCTCAGACTTCCCAAAAGGCAAGAAACTCCCCATGTACCTCGGTCGGGCAAAAGAAAAAAGAAAAAACAGAGACAAAACAATAGGGACAGGACCTGCACCTCTGGGAGGGAGCTGTGAAGGAGGAAAAGTTTCCACACACTAGGAAGACTCTTCACTGGCAGAGACAGAGGGGTGAGCCGGGGGAAGCTTTGGAGCCACGGAGGAAAGCACAGCAACAGGGGTTCAGAGGGCAAAGTGGAGAGATTCCCACACAGAGGATCAGTGCCGACCAGCACTCACCAGCCTGAGAGGCTTGTCTGCTCACCCGCTGGGGCGGGTGGGGGCTGGGAGCTGAGGCTTGGGCTTTGGAGGTCAGATCCCAGGAGGGGACTGGGGTTGGCTGTATGAACACAGCCTCAAGGGGACTCGTGAGCTACAGGTAGCCACAGGGAAAATGTCTGGACCTGCCTAAGAGGCAAGAGAGCATTGTTTCAGGGTGCATGAGGAGTGGGGACTCCTTCCCCATTTGCCCACAGAAGGCAGAGCACTGCCTAAACGGGCTCTAGAGATGGGTGCAAGTTGCAGCTATCAGCTCAGACCCCAGAGATTTCCATGAAATGCTAACTTTGCTGCTGCAGCCACCAAGAATCCTATGTGCAAGCACAGGTCACTATCCACACCCCCTGGGAGCCTGTGCAGCATGCCACTGCCAGGGTCCCATGATCCAGGGACAAGTTCCCCAGGAGAACACATGGCGCACCTCAGGCTGTTGCAACATCACGCTGGCCTCTGCTGCTGCAGGTGTGTCCTGCATTCCAATTATAACCACCAGACCCCTACCTCTCCCTGGCCTGAATGAGAAAGAGCCCCCTAATCAGCTGTTGCTTTAACCCCATCCTGTCTGGGAGGGAACAGATGCCTGAGGGCGACCTACACGCAGAGGTGGGGCCAAAACCAAAGCTGAACTCCAGGAGCTGTGCAAACAAAGAAGAGAAAGGGAAATCTCTCCATGCACCCTCAGTAGCAGCAGATTAAATCCCCACAATCAACTGGATGTACCCTGCATCTGTGGAATACATGAATAGACAACGAATCATCCCAAAATTGAGGCAGTGGACTTTGGGAGTAACTGTAGACTCGGGGTTTGCTGTCTGCGACTGATTTGTTTCTGATTTTTAGGTTTATCTTAGTATAGTTTTTAGTGCTTGTTATCATTGGTGGATTTGTTTGTTGGTTTGGTTGTTCTCTTCTTTATTATTATTTTTAAAATTTTTTATTTTAATATCTTTTTTATTATTATTAAAAAAAATTTTTTTCTTTCATTTTTTTCTCCCTTTTCCTCTGAGCCATGTGGCTGACAGGGTCTTGGTCCCCTAGCTGGGTGTCAGGCCTGAGCCTCTGAGGTGGGAGAGCTTAGTTCAGGACACTGGACCACAAGAGACATCCCAGCCCCTTGTAATATCACTTGGTGAGAGCTCGCACAGAGATCTCCATCTCAAAGCTAAGACCCAGCTGCACCCAATGGCCAGCAAGCTACAGTGCTGGATGTCCCATGCCAAGCAACTAGCAAGACAGGAACACAACCCCACCCACTAGCAGAGAGGCTGCCTAAAATCATAATAATGCCACAGACACCCCAAAGCACACCACTGGACATGGCCCTGCCTAACATAAAGACAAGATCCAGCCCCACCCACCAGAACACAGGCACAAGTCCCCTCCACCAGGAAGCCTACACAAGCCACTGAACCAACCACACCCACTGGTGGCAGACAACAAAAACAACGGGAAGTACAAACTTGCAGATTCCAAAAAGGAGACCCCAAACACAGTAAGTTAAACACATGAGAAGACAGAGAAATATGAAGCAGATGAAGGAGCAAGGTAAGGTAAAAACCCACCAGACCAAACAAATGCAGAGGAAATAGGCAGTCTACCTGAAAAAGAATTCAGAGTAATAAAGGAAAGATGATCCAAAATCTTGGAAATAGAATGGAGAAAATAAAAGAAACGTTTAACAAGGACCTAGAAGAACTAAAGAGCAAACAAACAATGATGAACAACACAATAAACAAAACTGAAAATTCTCTAGAAGGAATCAATAGCAGAATAACTGAGGCAGAAGAACGGATAAGGGACCTGGAAGGTAAAGTAGTGGAAATAACTACCACAAAGCAGAATAAAGAAAAAAGAATGAAAAGAATTGAGGACAGTCTCAGAGACCTCTGGGACAACATTTCACACACCAATATGTGAATTACAGGGGTCCCAGAAGAAGAGAAAAAGAAAGGGTCTGAGAAAATATTTGAAGAGATTATACTTGAAAACTTCCCTAATATAGGAAAGGAAATAGTCAGTCAAGTCTAGGAGGCACAGAGAGTCCCATACAGGATGAGTCCAAGGAGAAACATGCCAAGATGCATATTAATCAAACTATCAAAAATTAAATACAAAGAAAAACATATTAAAAGCAGCAAGGGAAAAGCAACAAATGACATACAAGGGAATCCCCATAAGATTAACTGCTGATCTTTAAACGGAAACTCTGCAAGCCAGAAGGGAGTGGCAGGACATATTTAAAGTGATGAAAGTGAAAAACCTACAGCCAAGATTACTCTACCCAGCAAGGATCTCATTCAGATTCAATAGAGAAATTAAAACCTTTACAGACAAGCAAAACTTAAGAGAATTCAGCACCACCAAACCAGCTTTACAACAAATGCTAAAGGAACTTCTCTAGGCAGGAAATACAAGAGAAGGAAAAGACCTACTAGAACAAACCCAAATCAATTAAGTAAATGGTAATAGGAACATACATACTGATAATTACCTTAAATGTAAATGGATCAAATGCTCCAACCAAAAGACATAGACTAGCTGAATGGATACAAAATCAAGACCTGTATATATGCTGTCTACAAGAGACCCACTTCAGACCTAGGGACACATACAGACTGAAAGTGAGAGGATGGAAAAAGATATTCCATGCATTTGGAAATCAAAAGAAAGCTGGAGTAGCAATTCTCATATCAGACAAAGTCAACTTTAAAATAAAGACTATTACAAGAGACAAAGAAGGACACTACATAATGATCAAGGGATCAATCCAAGAAGAAGATGTAACAATTGTAAATATTTATGCACCCAACATAGGAGCACCTCAATACATAAGGCAAATACTAACAGCCATAAAAGGGGAAATCGACAATAACACAATAATAGTGGGGGACGTTAACACCCCACTGTCACCAATGGGCAGATCATTCAAAATGAAAATAAATAAGGAAACACAAGCTTTAAATGACACATTAAATAAAATGGACTTAATTGATGTTTATAGGACATTCCATCCAAAAACAACAGAATACACTTTCTTCTCAAGTGCTCATGGAACATTCTTCAGGATACAGCACATCTTGGGTCACAAATCAAGCCTTGGTAAATTTAAGAAAAGTGAAATTATATCAAGTATCTTTTCTGACCACAAGGCTATAAGACTAGATATTAATTACAGGAAAAAAAACTGTAAAAAATACAAACACATGGAAGTTAAACAATACGCTACTAAATAACCAAGAGATCACTGAAGAAATCAAAGAGCAAATCAAAAAATACCTGGAAACAAATGACAATGAAAACATGACAACCCAAAACCTATGGGATGCAGCAAAAGCAATTTTAAGAGGGAAGTTTATAACAATACAATGCCTAAAGAAACAAGAAACACCTCAAATAAACAACCTAACCTTACACCTGAAGCAATTAGAGAAAGAAGAGCACACACAAAAAACCCCAAAGTTAGCAGAAGGAAAGAAATCATAAAGATCAGATCAGAAATAAATGAAAAAGAAATGAAGGAAATGAGAGGAAAGATCAATAAAAATAAAAGCTCTTTCTTTGAAAGCTGAGCAAAACTGATAAACCATTAGACAGTCTCATCAAGAAAAAAAGGGAGAAGACTCAAACCAATAGAATTAGAAATGAAAAAGGAGAATTAACAACTGACACTGCAGAAATACAAAGGATCATGAGAGATTACTACAAGCAAGTGTATGCCAATAAAATGGACAACCTGGAAGAAATGGACAAATTCTTAGAAAAGCACAACCTTCTGAGACTGAACCAGGAAGAAATAGAAAATATAAACAGACAAATCATAAACACTGAACTTGAAACTGATTAAAAATCTTCCAACAAACAAAAGCCCAGGACCAGATGGCTTCACAGGTGAATTCTATCAAACCTATCCTTCTCAAACTCTTCCAAAATATAGCAGAGGGAGGAAAACTCCCAAACTCATTCTACAAGGCTACCATCACCCTGATACCAAAACCAGACAAAGATGTCACAAAAAAAGAAAACTACAGGCCAATATCACTGATGAGCAGCGACGCAAAAATCCTCAAAAACATACCAGCAAACAGAATCCAACAGCACATTAAAAGGATCATACAACCATGATCAAGTGGGGTTTATCCCAGGAATGCAAAGATTCTTCAATATATGCAAATCAATCAATGTGATGCCCCATATTAACAAACTGAAGGAGAAAAACCATGTGATCATCTCAGTAGATGCAGAAAAAGCTTTTGACAAAATTCAACACCCATTTATGATAAAAACCCTACAGAAAGTAGGCATAGAGGGAACTTAACTCAACATAATAAAGGCCATATATGACAAACCCACATCCAACATCATTCTCAATGGTGAAAAACTGAAACCATTTCCACTAAGGTCAGGAACAAGACAAGGTTGCCCACTCTCACCACTATTAGTCAACATAGTTTTGGAAGTTTTAGCCACAGCATTCAGAGACGAAAAAGAAATAAGGGGAATAAAAATCGGAAAAGAAGAAGTAAAACTGTCACTGTTTTCAGATAACATGATGCTATACATAGAGAATCCTAAAGATGCGAGCAGAAAACTACTAGAGCTAAGCAATGAATTTGGTAAAGCAGCAGGATACAAAATTAATGCACAGAAATCGCTTGCATTCCTATACACTAATGATGAACAATCTGAAAGAGAAATTAAGGAAACACTCCCAGTTACCACTGCAGCAAAAAGAATAAAATACCTAGGAATAAACCTACCTAAGGAGACTAAAGACCTGTATGCAGAAAACTGTAAGACACTGATGAAAGAAATTAAAGGTGATACAAACTGATGGAGAGATATACCATGTTCTTGGATTGGAAGAATCAACATTGCGAAAACGACTATACTACCCAAAGCAATCTACAGATTCAATGCAATCCCTATCAAACTACCAATGGCATTTTTAACAGAACTAGAACAAAAAATTTCACAATTTGTATGGAAACACAAAAGACTCCGAATAGCCAAAGCAATCTTGAGAAAGAAAACCGGAGCTGGAGGAATCAGACTATATTACAAAGCTACAGTAATCAAGACAGTATGATACTGGCACAAAAACAGAAGGATAGATCAATGGAACAGGACAGAAAGCCCAGAGATAAACCCATGCACATATGGTCACCGTATCTTTGATAAAGGAGGCAAGAATATACAATGGAGAAAAGATAGCCTCTTCAATAAGTGGTGCTGGGAAAACTGGACCGCTACATGTAAAAGAGTGAAATTAGAACACTCCTTAATACCATACACAAAAATAAACTCAAAATGGATTAAAGACCTAAATGTAAGGCCAGACACTATAAAACTCTTAGAAGAAAACATAGGCAGAACACTCTATGACATAAATCACAGCAAGATCTTTTTTGACCCACCTCTTAGAGAAAGGGAAATAAAAACAAAAATAAACAAATGGGACCTAATAAAACTTAAAAGCTTTTGCACAGCAAAGGAAACCATAAACAACATGAAAAGACAACCCTCAGAATGGGAGAAAATATTTGCAAATGAAGCAACTGACAAAGGATTCATCTCCAAAATATACAAGCAGCTCATGCAGCTCAATATCAAAAAAACAAAAAACTAATCCAAAAATGGGCAGAAGACCTAAAAGGACAGTTCTCCAAAGAAGATATACCTATTGCCAACAAACACATGAAAGGATCCTCATCATCACTAATCATCAGAGAAATGCAAATCAAAACTACAATGGGGTATCACCTCACACTGGTCAGAATGGCCATCATCAAAATATGTACAAACAATAAATGTTGGGGAGGGTGTGGAGAAAACAGAACCCTCTTGCACTGTCGGTGGGAATGTCAACTGACACAGTATGGAGGTTCCTTTAAAAACTAAAAATAGAACTAACATACGACCCAGAAATCCCACTACTGGGCATATACCCTGAGAAATCCATAATTCAAAAAGAGTCATGTACCACAATGTTCACTGCAGCTCTATTCACAATAGCCAGGACATGGAAGCAACCTAAGTGTCCATCGACAGATGAATGGATAAAGAAGATGTCGCACATATATACAATGGAATATTACTCAGCCATAAAAAGAAATGAAACTGAGTTATGTGTAGTGAGGTGGATGGACCTAGAGACTGTCATACAGAGTGAAGTAAGTCAGAAAGAGAAAAACAAATACCTTATGCTAACACATATATATGGAATCTAAAAAAAAAAAAAAAAGGTTCTGAAGAACCTGGGGGCAAGACAGGAATAAAGACGCAGACGTAGAGAATGGACTTGAGGACACGGGGAGGGGGAAGTGTAAGCTGAGAGAAAGTGAGAGAGTGGCATGGACTTATATATACTACCAAATGTAAAATAGATAGCTAGTGGGAAGCAGCCGCATAGCACAGGGATATCAGCTCAGTACTCTGTGACCACCTAGAGGGGTGGGATAGGGAGGGTGGGAGGGAGATACAAGAGGGAGGAAATATGGGGATATATGTATACGTAGAGCTGATTCACTTTGTTGTACAGCAGACACTGGCACAACATTGTAAAGCAATTATACTCCAATAAAGATGTTAAAAAAATAATAAAATAAATAAGTAAATAAATAAAAGCTTTCACTTGAAAAAATAAATAAATAAAAAATAAAAATCATTCAAACGAGTAAAAGATTTTCATTACTGAGTTTGTTTTTCAAAGAAAATATTGAGGACTTTTTTTTCACGTTTTGGTATGAATTTAAACATTTAAAATATAATATTTTCAGGCAGTTTTTTGTTGTTCTTTGAAGCAGAAATGAAAATGCAAAATTTCTAAATATAAATAGTTGTTTATATATATGGTTTTCTTTTAAATGTTAATCTTTCATAAAAAAAAGAAAGCAAAAGTTAAAGGGATTTATATTATATGAGGAAGAAATTTGTTTCACATTCAGGTAGCAGAGGTTTAACAAACAATTCCTTAAAAAATTGTAAAACACAGAATGATCTTCACATGTACCCTTTTGAAATGCTGGCCTTTGCAATCAATTAAATATTTATTTAGCTCTTATACTGTGCATTGTGTATCTCTTACACGCATATGGTGAAGAAATTTTTAAGTTATAAAGTTCATTCTCTGCTCTCAGGAATATTATTAGCATATTCTTGAATTTATATTTTACATTTCACTTATAATGGCTCTACTGAGGTAGATGTAAAGGGAATCTGAGAACAAAACTAACTGAACAAGGAGGTCTTCCTGCCTCCCTGCTTTCTCTCCCTTCCAGCCTTCTCTCTTGAACCAAATGGTTTCTGAGGCCTTCAGAGTGTTTCATTCAGGTGTTCTGGAATCTCTACTGAGAACAGGTATTCTCACCTACGGGAGGGAGTGTGTTTGGAGACCACTTTGAAAGAGATACTATACTGCAAAGCCACAATTCACTATCTGGACATAAATTTATTCTAAGAGATCTGCAGGTGCCATTGGGAATAGAATAATATCTGGCAGCTCGACTATGCCTAGCCTTTCTGGCCCCAAGAAGGCAATTAAGAGTTGGAAGGAGTTACTCTGTTATTTCTGCTTCTTAGGATAGAAAAGTAGAAGGAAATAGGCTTTCTCCTATTGCCTCAGAAAGATCCAGTTGCCTAGGGAGAGAAAGATGAGTTAAACAGAAGAATATCCAGCAAAATAGAGCTGATGGAAGAGGCTCTTGAATTCAGGAGAAACTTGAACTTAAAAATGATTATTATGGTGATTATACGAAATGAGAACATTTTGCTGTGGCTTACCAGCTTAAGGAATCAGTAGATTAATTGAATGAGGAGACAGAAACAGCTGTAACTTAAGTTAGTGGCTTGGAAAATCAAGTTGAACAAATATCTATATCATAGAGCAAAATTGTAGAGAAATGGGTATAATGAAGAAAAAGGTGAGAAGATTGGAGAATATATTAATGGCACAGGAAGTATAAATAATAGTAGTTAAATTTTTTTAATGAAGGCACAGATGCAGAAGGATAAAAATTAAGCTATGAATAGAAGAAAATGTCCTCAAGATGGAGAGAAACAAAGTTTGAAGATTGAAAAAACTCACAGCTGGTCATGTCATTTCTGAATTTTAAAGAATCTGAAGTCTAGGAATAAAAAAATAATAAGCACAGAAGTTTACCAATAGAAGTAAAATGCTTATCTACAAAAAATGAAACAAGAAATTTATATTGGAATCTTTATTTATAATACTGGAAGCTAAAAAACAGACTAGTATCTACAAAGTACTATGAAAGTGGGATGCAACACATGAAACTTGAAGATGGAGAAAACTAAGAAAAAATAGTGGTGAGAAATAAATTTTACAATATATTATAAAATGAGATAAAAATATTCATCAACAGACAAATAATGTGCATTAAAATTGATAATTAGTTTTCTTGAAACAGAGAGCTATACTTCAGGGGATATTAAAATAAAATTAAAGATCAAAATACTAAACTACCTCATCAAACAAAGAAGTTGGAACAATGCTGAAGAGGGGGGAGAACAGAAGAGAGTGAGGAGAAAGAAATTGAGTTACGCCTATCAGCCTATCAACCCTGTTTGACAGCCAGCCAGCTGCTCCTTAGCTTCCTAGATGATGGACAAATGATCACAGATACATGAATAAGCAAGTTTTCCCCTTCTAAATCCATAACATTTTCTATAACAGCACTGCTGAGATTTTTTTTTTTTTTATCTATCAGTTATCTAAAGCTCATTTTCTAGATACATTGCTGGTTCACTGACTATTGCCCTATAAATGTTAAAAATCTATATTATCATTGACCGGTCACAGTACAGATGCTTTCCAGATGAAGTGTCAACCTCTGCTCTTGAGACATTTGTAAACCATGTTGAATTTTTAGCATCTTCAGATAACTGATTATTGGGTGACTCCCATTTAGCCAGAATGTTAGATAGTTCCTCAGGAAGATTTAACGAAGGACCCGAAGAATAATAGTCATGTGTTCATTTATTTGGTTGGTACCCTCAGTGCTTTCCCCTGTTGCATGTTCTTGAATATACCATTTCCACTTTCTGGGGAAAGACTCTGTGCACTTCCCACACTGTTGGGATGATGATTTGCTGTAACACAGGCCACAACAGGTATTTCAGGTCGCAGAATAACTGCATGTTATTCAACAATAGAAGCAGTTTTAATTAAAGCTGAAGAACTAGTTAGCAATTGCTAACTAGGCATGACAGTATGTTGAGCAGCAGTGTCCAGCAATACTAATAAAGTTTCTTCACTATCCCCCAAGCCATTTTATCTATAAAAACACAAATGGCTTGTCAACTCCTGGTGACTCAATTGCTCCTTCTCTAAGGGAACTGGATTAAGTGATCTCTACAGTCCCTCTAAAATAAGAGACCTTTGAATACTTTGAGTTAATTTTTCTCTCCCTTGATGTTATTTCTTCAGCCATCCAAGGAAATTTTTTATGTAGATGAAACAATCAGTTTCTTCTAAGCCCATAGAGAACAATTGTCTGAAGAGTTATAAACTCTTGTCTGAAGAGATATTTCTATAAATAAACTGCACCTTTTTATAAGTTTACTCTCTAAGGTTTCAGAGACACAGTCTTATTTATAGCTCAGCAGACATTTTTTATTGTCAAACAACAAATTGTAGCACCTGAAAAAAAGAGTGGTAATCTCTGCAAAGGTTATGATCAGAATTTTCCCATTTTAAGAGTGATTTATTCAGACTTTTTCGTCTCATTTACACATGATCTATCTTAACATAATAAACCAGAAAAAATCTCAGTGAATCTATTAGTCTGTTATTTCCAGAGAAATAATTTATAGATCTGGATAAAGGATTAATACCTGCTGAATAGAATGCAAGACATCAGGGTTAGCTTAAAGGTCTGCCAGGTAGAATGGAAAATATAAGCATAATCTCCTAAGGTAAAAAGAAAAAAAAAACTATTATGTAACCCTAATTTTCATACCACCACTGAGACTCAGGAAGATGGCACAAACAAGAGGGTAAATGTGGTCTTCTGTTACCCGGACATCCTTGTAGTCCTGCTAATTTAAGCCAACAGGGAAATATGTCAGGGGCAGAAGCAACGCATCTTCTCTGTGGCTGGGGAATGTGGTGTCAGTGGGAGAAAATGGACAGGGAAGGGAAGTACAGCATCAAGATCTTTTATAACAGAACTCCACCAATTGAAAAATTAGTGCATGCAGCACACACACACACACACACAATCATCAATGTACAATTTATATCTTTGTTCTACTTTACTAACATGTAAATTTAAAAATATGTACTAATAACATAAAACATTTAAAGGACAAGATAAAGAATAAAAATAATAAATGTTTGAATAGGTCCTCCCGCATCCTAATGAATCATCTCTAGCACTACATGGAGTATGTGCACCTCACTTGGAGACCAAAGGTATAAGGGAGAGATGCTATGGTTAGAACCATTTATATTCACTTAGATGGAATAATACTTCCCATTTCATCATTTTATAAATATTGTTATTCCTAGAGATTTTTAAATGTTATTTTTCTCAGTCTTTTCATATTTTCATACTGGTTTGTTTTATATAAACTTAATATATTTTCAAAACCTTACAAGAATTTTGAATCTAGAGTTTCAACTACTCTGGGAATTTTGCTTTGCCACAGAAAACCACAACAATAATGAGACTATGAGGGTTGTTTCAAGGTTAATATAATTCTCCCATATTTAAGCATCAAATTAAAATGAATTTACTTCATAGATTAGAAAATGTATTTTTCTTAAAATATCCCTACAAAATTAAGATTGATGCTCCTGTTAATTAAAGACAGAGAGACAGAGAGAGAGAGAAATAACTTCCTGCCCTTGATCACATAACTTTGTAAATCCTAGATTCTACCACCATTAGATATTTGTTCTGTTTCCTAGAAATCCCTGATCTTTTTCAGTCAAGTAATTTGATCTTATCAGGAATCTGATTTTTCAGATTAATAATGAAACCATGGAGTAAAATACCCTCATAGATGTTTTGTTTCTGTGGGAAATTGATAAGAACTCATTTCCATTGAAAATATCTACTTGGTATGGGAGTATAAATTAAATATAAATTGAATTGTAAATAGTTTTAAAATTGTTCCCCTTTATTTTCCCTTTCATCTTGTTAACTTTTAAGAAATATCGGTGTATTGTTTGTTTGTTTCACCCTGTCTATTTTACACTCTCTATGTGATGTTTTGATGTAGAAAACTACATTAGCCTCTTCCAGTGACTTCCCAATTAAATTGAGGTCAGAGAGTAGGTGATTAAGACTATATATGTTGCTGTTGAAACATCTGGATTTGAATCCTGGTCCTGCTAGTTAAGTTTCAAATTACTTCTCTCACTTTCCTCACTCATAAAATAGAGACATTATTAACAATTACGGCACTTTTTTAAAGTTGCATTAATAAATGCAGCACATATGGGGGAAAAGGACTAGTGACACCTCTCAAAATTTATATAATTTAGTTACAAGAGCACTAACAAAAGTTGCAATCAGTACTGGAGGAGAGACTTTGGACTACTGAAGCAAGTTTCTCAGCATGACTGGAGGCAGCCTCAGCAGATACAAAAAATGTACCAACTTCCCAATATAGTTATCATTCCCTCATTTGCCAAACATATGTGAACTAGCACCTACAAATACTTCAGTATCAAGTGTCATATCTTTAGATATTGAAATACTGAGGAGCTTCAAACATTCTCACGATAGAAGATAGGATTTTATGGGAAGAAAAAAAGGGAAAATATCTATGTTTCAGTCAATTAGAAAATATATCAATACTATAAAACCTAGGACAGCCATTTCTGCATACACCTGCTGACTCCCAACTGTATAGGCAGCCATGGAAGTAGCAAGGTTGCTAACAACTAGTTTGTAGAGTTTGCGAGGGAAATGGCTATGCAGCATCATTAATATCATTTTTAATTAATTACGGAAGTAAGGAGAATTTTCATATCTATGAACAAAGCTACTTTGTGTAAATAGAGATTACATGCTAAGATGCTACATGTATATTTTCAAGACTATCGTCAATGGCCTCATCTTTCCTTTGTATTTTTGAATATTTTAAATGTACGTAATATATTCATGCAATCATGCAATAGATATAATTTGAAAATAAATAAAGATACATAATTGACAGTATATGCTTTCTTTTCACCTCTTGATCAATAACTTGTAGAATACTACACTAGTCAGCATATAATAGTACAAAGATTAGAATGTAATATGTACCTGAGAGTTAGTTATATTTGAATTTTTAATCTAAACCATGCTTAGATTAAACCATGTCAAATGCTGATTTGCTTATAGATTATGTTCTTAGAAATCTTCTTAGACCACTAAGAACATTTGGGAATAAATTTGTATCCAGAAAATTTTGTGTACTACTATGAGTAAATTTGACCTATATTCTCCTTAATATACTTCCATTTTTGTGGAGCTTGTGCAGTGATCAGATTTCACATGAAAAATTATGCCAGCCATAAATGAAGCATATGTGAATAAAGATATCAGCACCTCCTATACATAATAATTTCTGATTCCTCCTTTAAATGAATGTGTGGCACAGAAATTATATACCAATCATGCAATCCTATAATTATACTGATTAACTCTGATCCAGTTAACAGATAGGAGATCTCCAAGGAGCTCTTATTTTGAGTATTAAAAAGAAGCTGAATTATTCCACTACACCCCCCCACTCAAATTCAGCAGTTCTTAAATTTATAGTAATAGATACTTTAATGGTTTTGAAAGATTAATTTTTCTCTTAATTATGTCACCTGTATCTCTTGAATAAACATGGGAAACCCAGTGTCTGCAGATGTCTGACTTATCACACATACTTACTTGAATATAACCCTTTCTCCTCTTACACAAAAAAGTAAACAAATCCTAATGTGACTAGAATTATTTTGTAATTCACTTGTATGAGTATGTTTTTATTTCTTTGGAAAATTGTCTCCAAATTACTTGAAAGTAAAGTAAAAATGCAGGTGGCAAAATTATCATCACTATATAATTCTATGGAATTATATCAAATACGCATTTAATTTTCTAAAATTCCAATATACTTGGAAAATAAAGAAGGTAAAAAGGAATGACATGTAGGGAGAAAAGAAAGGAGGGAGAGAAATAATTTACATTGTTCAGATAATACACTTCTCATTTCTTTCAGTTAGCATAATCCCAGGGAGAAGAGGAGATGGGAGATAGGAATCTTCAATTTAGTCATTCTCAACTCTCACTGTGTAAAGGTTTTGTACAAACAAGTATGATTCTAATGTTTAAATGAGCATTTTATACCATCTGGACTTTAAATACAACCTAATACTTTATCTTGTGCTAAACTGAAGAAGATGCAATATATTCCAGCTTGAAGACTAGCTATTTTATTCGTTAGGAAATATGGTGTGTGTACATATTATACTTTATAGGTGATATAGAGGACTCTCAAGTGTGACTTTAATAATGTGACTTTCTCTTCAGATTGTAGTAGCCAATCCTCATGTAATCTGTGACTATGTTGTACATGTATATGTTTAAAAACATTGGCAGTGAGGGTATCAATCATTTCTGAGTCATCACTGTGGCTCATATCCATATGCTGTAGTCCATGGTCCCAGTCTTTAAACCGTGGCTACTCCAGTCTGCCTTTGTTGGTTGGGTTAATTCTAAAGAAATTATCTGTTTGCTTGTTTGTTTGTTGATTTGTTGGAGTTTTGTTTGTCTTCTACAGAACACTCATCAGTGCTATACTTAAAACCCTGCATGTTTGAAAATGTCTTTCTGTTATCTTTATATTTGAAAAGAATTTAATCAATGGGATAAATTTTTTCGAACACACTTTTATTTCCCTAAGAATTTTTAAGAATTCCTCAACTCTATTCCAGCAAACAATGTTATTGTGTAATATTTTGAGACCAGAATGATTTATTAAACTTATAGGTAATTTTTTTTGCTGTTACGTCTAATGTTATTTCCTTATCCATAAATCCAGTGGTCTAGTAATTTCACTTGAATACATCTTGAATTGATTCTTTTGTATAAATTTTGGTTGTGACATAATGAATTTTTCTGACTCTAGCTTTTTTTGGGAACAGTTTCCTGTTTTAAGTAAAATTCACATAACATAAAATTTTATGTTTTAAAATTTTAGGCAAAATTTACAAAACATAAAATCCACCATTTTAATCATTGTAAAGTGTACAGTTCAGTGGTATTTAGTACATTCACAAAGTTGTGCAACCATCATCTCTAATTTTGGAATATTTAAAACATGCTCTTAAATGACAGGATAAAAGCACCTCTTTGAAAACACCAGGATTAATTTTTTGGACATGTTAAACTTATTTTACATGTATTCCTTTTACATTTTTGACCTTGTAAATATAGCTCCAATATACATTCTTGTGTAATTTTGTCTGAATTTCTGATTACTTCCTTACATCAAATCACTAGGAGTGAAATTATTGAACTCAAGGAGTGAGATTATTATTAAGATTCCTGATATATATTGCTTTATATCACACCAATTTCTATTTCCTTAATAATTTATACACCAGCTTTAAGGGCTATTAAGAGCACTTGGTAATTTGAAGGGGAGAGGGACTCATGGTTTTTTTACTTATTGCTTCCCACCGAGTGCTTAGTTTGTAATATCTATACACAGCAGATGAGTTGTCATTCTCTAATTTAAAACTCTTCTTAAATAAAACCTTAAATAAATGTTAAAACCTTCAACATTGAATTTGTTCAAACATTGTGAGTGAGTTAATTTCTGGATACTGTGAAGTTTCTCCCTCTATTACCATCTCTGTGGTCTTGCACAAATTAACCTCTTGAAGTCTCCGTTTTCTCATCTGTAAAGTAGGTACCTCCTGTACTTTAGTAGTATTTAGGGATGAAGTAAAATCTATGTCACTACAGTGCCTTGCAGAATAAATGCTCCATAAATAAGGTATTTTAATTAAATTAAATGTAAAATCAATCTTTAAAAGGTAATATATTTTCATAGTATCTGTCCCCAAGAAGAAGGTACAGTACATTTAGAAAAACTCTATAGTCAAGCTGCATCAAAGCATAAGTCCTGTACAATTTCTATGCCTAGAACAGCACCTAGCATACAATAGAAGCTCAATAAATATTTTCTGACTGAGTGAATGCTGAGTAGCTTCTTGCCACACCACTGGAGGTTTCAAGTCTTTTATAAACCCAGGAAAAAAAATCATCTTTCCAGCTAAAGCCTATAAAAAAAGATCTGTTTGTAAATATCCAAACTTATGAGCATTTGTTGTGTCCTGTTAGAAAGAAAAAGAAAGAAAGAAAGAGGGAGAGAGAGAGAAGGAGGGAGGGAGGGAGGAAGGAAGGAAGGGAGAAATGAAAGGAAAAGAAAAAAAAAAAGAAAATTATACCAGAGAAATAAGAGTTACGTAACTGAATCATGATACAAAATGACAAAAATGAGTAAAACAAGAAAGTTAATATAAGGTTCTGTTTTGTGAAAATTGTACATTTTCAAGGAAAGTTAATTATAATATAAAATTAATATAGTCCTCTGTATGGTGACATATTTTTTCTTTCTACTAATATGCAGTTAGAGGGTGTGAGAGAAATATTTCTAGTGAGGTTACCCAGAAATAGAAGAAAATCCTCATTTTCAATATATATTTTGTACAAAAGGAGAACAAAAACTGAAGTTTTGTGAATATTTAATATGATATTTTGTTACAAGGAACGAACGTGGTATTCAAATACTCTGTGTGCGTATGTGTGTAAATCAAATGAATTCATAAAACTATGCCATTCTATTAAGTGTACAAGAATATGTAAGTATCTTGAGACAATTACGAACTTACTATCAAAATAAAATCTAATAAGATCTTCTGTGAATCTAGTGATAATGGTAGATAGTATTAACCTCAAGGTCTCTGGGATAAGGGGGAAAAAGACCAGTGCATCATTTCTTAAGTAAAATGTACCAGTGTATTTTCCTACATAAAACAGAATTACTTCTTCCTAACATCATTGAAAACATGGACTAACTTCTAAAATTACCATTTTCAATACAACATAAATTTCACCTATAAATAACAAACCCAATAAAATAAACTTTATTTTGGAAAGGTCATATTTTTATAAATCAAATGTGCTCATAAATAATTCAATTTAGGGTTGTTAATTTCATATAATATATAGAAAGAAGAGCTGGTCTATTAAGCATTTAGTAATTCCAATAACATATACTTGTTATAGATTCTAAGCTAGCCATCTGAATAAAGTTCATACTCGGCTCTTAAATGTCTTGTAGTTTAATTGGGAAGACATACAGGTAAATCAATAATTACAGGATGTTGTGAAAAGAGCCAACCTAATGACAGAAACAGGGTACTATGATAGGCTGCCCCATCATAAGAAGCTTCTCCAAAAAAGAAGGAAATAATCAAAATGAAATCTAAAGAACAGGTGATAAATTACAGGAAGGGAAAAGGTATTCCAGGAAGAGGGACCAGAACTGTGAAAACATGATGTATAAAAGAATAAGATATGTTGGAAGAATTGCCAGTAGTTTTAGATAGTTAAAAAGAAGAACAATGCAAGGGAGAAGTAAAAGATGAAGTTAAAAAAGCAAACAGGGACCTAATAATAAAGGGCCTTGTTGCTTTCCACTGAAAGCCTTTTGGCAGGGAAATGATTGATCTAATTTATGTTTAGAAAGATCTCTCTAAGCCATTGTAAAGAATAGTTGACAGGAGCAGTACTGACTAAAATCAGCAGTGATCCGTTCATAAGAGTGATCCACTATGAGCCTGTCACAGAGTCCACAGATGAAATAATAGAGGTTGAAAGTAGGAATCCACCAGCGGACACTTTCCTACTTTAAATATCTATTACTTCTTCTGTGGATGTAAGAACTTCTAAGAATGCTGAATCTATTCTACTGGAGTTGGTAAGAGATTGGATTTGTGGAATAAGGAGAGAAAGACAGATGCAAAAAAAAATCTAGAATAATTCCCCAGTTTCTAGTTTGGAGAATTAAATTCAGCCAGATTTATTTCCTTATTAACATGGGGAAAAAATGGAAAGAACAGGTTTAAGACCTTGAAGGTGAGTTCAATTTGGGTACTGTAGAGTCTGAAGTGACTGTAGAACATCTGAAGGGAAATGTCCAGTAGGTAGCTGAGTATATGAGCATGGAGAAGTAGATCTGGTAGACAACAAGACTAATGGTAGCAAAGATCTGCATTTGCATAAAGTAGATATCTCAGGGAGAGTATATAGAGTAATAAAGGCAAAGGATCAAGAAAGTAATCTTTGAAAACACTAAAAATAAAGGGTAGGCAGAGGAAGTGAAGCCTTAAAATATATTGTTTGGATGTAGGGAGGAAGGAGAAAGCAGCAGACAGTTGTTCCATGGCCTTGTAGAGGGAGAGAAAGTTAAGAATGAAGAAATTAATAATAATATTGTGGGTTACATTGTGAGGAAGTGGGGTGCGGCTGTAAAAAATACTAAAAAATGTGAAATTGGCTTTGAAATTGGGTAGTAGATAGAGGCTGGAAGAATTCTGAGGTACACAGTAGTAAAAACCTCAATTGCCTTTAAGAGACTATTAGAAATATGGTTGTAAAAGGGATTCTGGTGAGATCTCAGAAGAAAGTAAGGTAGTAAAAACCTAAATTGCCTTGCAGAGACTCTTAGAAATAAGGTTGTTAAAGGGGATTCTGGTGAGATCTCAGAAGAAAATAAGAAATAGGTTATTGGAAACTGGAAGAAATGTTATCTTTGTTATAAACTTGGCTGAATGGTGCTTTGCTTTTGGAAAGTAGAACTTGTAACTGATGAACTTGGATATTTAGCTGAGGAGATTTCTAAGCAAAGCATGGAAGGTCAGGCTTGGTTTCTACTTGCTGCTTGTAAGGAAGTGCAAGAGGAAAGTGATAACTTGAGGAAGGCACTGCTAAGCAAAAAGGAACTAGAAAACTTGGGAAAGTTTGTAAAATTCTCAGCCTGTCCATATGGCAAAAGATGAGAATACTGTGCTCTGGAGAAAACACCAAGACTGTGGCTGGACTAACTTTTGCTGGAAAGATTGGGCATGTGATGGATCCAAACAACCATCTTAGCAGAAACACTGCTATCCTGGACTGAAGCAGACAGAGACAGGATGAAATGAAGAAGGGCTGCTGGACTTCTGGAATTCTGTAGGTAGGAAAAAGGAAATGGATTACTAGAGATACTAGGCTGTAAATGTGTGTTGCCTTTCAGGAAAAGGGAAGAACAACTCTGAAGGTGGCTGAGAGGCCAGCAGGGATGGCACCTCCTCAGTTCTAGAGAATAGGGTTACCACCTCCTTGGGCCAACAGGATGGGACCACCTCAAGCTAAGATGGCAGGACCAACACCAAGAGCCCAGAGGCAGGAACCAATAGGGCCTTGGTGGCCCCAGAGACAGGGACTGATGGACCCTCCACAGACCCAGAGGACAGAGCACCAAGCCACAGAAGATAATTTTCATGCCTTACATCTAATGGATTTTGTCTCGCTCGATTATGAACTTTCTTTAAACCTGTGATTCCTTTATTCTGTCCATTATCTCCCTTTTCAAATGGGAATGCCTATTCCATGCCTGTCCCACGATTGTATTTTGGAAATAGATAACTTGCTTTCTAGTTTCAAAGATCCACAGATGGAGAGGAATTTTGCCAGAGGATGGACTATACCCAGAGTTTTAATGCTTACCTGATTTAGATGATAAGACTTGGGGCCTTTTGAGTTCATATTTAAATAAGATTTTGGACTTATAGTTGACATTGGAATAGGTAAAACTTTGGAGCATGTTGGGATAAAGTGAACACCTTTTATATAGGTGAAGACATAATTTGGAAATAGGGTCTTTGCAGATATAAGCAAGTTAAGATGAGGTATACTGGTTTGTGGTTGGCCTTAATTAAATGACTGATGTCTTTATAAGAAAACGGTAATTTGGACACATAAAAACACACAGGGAGGTGATGTAAAGACACACAAGAAGAATATCATGTGATGACAAGCAGAGATTGGAGTAATGTTATCTACAAACACAGGAACACTGAAGATTGCTAGCAAACAGCAGATACTAGGAGAGAGACATGGAACAGGTTCTCCCTCAGAGCTTCCAGAAAAAAAACAGCCTTGCTTACATCCTGATTTCAGATTTCCAACCTCCCGAACTGTGAGAGAATAAATTCTGTTTTAAGCTGTTCAGTTTGTGGTAATGTGTTATGACAGCCCTAGGAAACTAATGCAAATGTCAAATGCTAATGTTACAGAGAGGTCAATAAAGTTAAGAATGGAAAGTGGAAATCTGTTTAACATGCAGGTAATTGATAGGACAGAGCACTGACAAAAGAGTATTAAGAATTTTAATACCTCAAGATATTGTGAGTGAGGAAGTGGAAATATTAAATTTAGCTATTTTGTTTAAAAAGCTCATCTAGAAATAAAAGAAGAGAGAGAAAAGCGGTAACTAAAATGGAATGTGGTCAGGAAAGGGCTATTTAATGTAGATTCTTGGATATGTCTCAATCCTAAAGAAAAAAAAAAAGAAAAGAGGTGTTCAAGAGAGAGAGAAAGGATAAGAATTGTTGAAAGAACACGTAGTACAGATGAAAGAAGATAAACCACTTTCACAGAGACAATAATAAATGACTTAAAGATGGATGAAATGCACAGAAATGTGAAGTTCTTGGCTGGTGGTCTTACTTTTATCAGATAAACTGTAAATAACATCATTTGCTGAGCATAGAGAGGAAGATGGAGAAGAAAGAGAATTGCAGAACAGCTGAGAACCGATCACAGGCCCACATGGAAAGAGGGTCCGGTAGACAGCAAGAATTGCTAAGTAGCTGTCTACGCAATTAACTGGAGATGATCAATTGTTGATTGTCAGCAATACTCAGCAGCCTGATTGTCGGAGTCCATAACTCAGAGGGTGGAAATGAGCCAGTGTAACTGCAAAGCAGGTACGATGAAATAATAAAGGACAAAAATAAAGCAAGCAGCAAAGAGTGGACTATCAGGATCTGACACTGGTAAAAAGAAAAAAATATCTCAACATAGTGGGAAACAATGAACACACTGAAGCTAAAAGTGTGAGAGAACTGTCACACGGAAGATTATTGTCAGAGACAGAAATCTGGAAATTTGACTTTTTCTTTCCGAAAATAACTCTTCCACTAGCCAGCAACACTACCCGAAATTCCACCCAGATATGTTTATTTTTAGGAGGCCTGTTAAAATAAAAACACAAGCATGAAATATGCCATATTGTTTCCTCGAGTTGTAAAAGAGGAAAAAATAATTAATATATGACCAGCATCCATTCTATTAATATAAATTGTTAGCAAATTACTGGGGCACATCACCAGTATGCATTCTAAGCAAAAATATGGAGAGTAAATAACATTTGGAAGAAATGTAATCTATTATGCATAATAAAATAGGCTAATATTTCTTGGTCATTAGGAATAAACTGCAAGTACTCACATAAATGATCGTAATTTGTATTACAATTATTCAGTCAAACCAAGATTTACACACTATTATCTAAAACCTATTAATGTCTCCTAGGATACCATGCTTGGCTTATTTTCCAGGATCCTCATACATTTGCATAGGTGCATACTCACACACACTCCCAGGTTTTAAATGTGGGAGCATAGGATTCTCTCTAAGTTACCTTCTAGTGGGTTAACATTTTCTCAGCCTCCCTGCTCCTTTCCTCAGTAGTCCAAGGCTAAGGCTTTTGGAGTTCTTACGGTAAGTGAAAGAGGATGAGAAAGAATTAGGAAACAAGAAGAGTAGGCTCAGATAAGAGTAAGATTCAGATTCTGGAGCTACTATGGTCAGATTATTCACCAAATTCTCTTAGTTGGGAAACTTCCTCCTTAACCATTATCTCCTAAACCTTCCTGTTTTTCAAGGCATAAGTTTCTGCTAAGTCTATCTTTCTTTTTGGCACTTCATTTTATCCTCACAAAGAAATGTTTTAAGCAAAGTTAACAGAATCCAGTAGGCACACATCCTCCTACTTAGTTACATACTCCCATTTCTCTCTGCATCTTCCTATTCTACTACCCTTAACACTTGCTTTAATGTCAAAAACACTACTAGACTACAGGCTCCATGAGGACAGGGTTTGTATCTGGTTGTCTCCTTGCTACATCCCTAGTATTTGGTACAGCTTTGGAAGGAAGTACACTCAATACACATTGAAGGAATGACTGAAGCAACGCATGAGCAATAACTACTCTACTGGGACACAGGGAAAGTCTCTCTATGTAAGGCAGATCTAAAAGGAAAGCCATGAGCTGGATCCCTCTCTTCCTCTGAAAGAAAACAACTCTTCAAACGCCTTTCATTGTAACTTCTTCTAATTCTATCACCAATCAATTTTTGTCCTATCTTCTACTCATGTTTAAGTCCAATAAGGACAAAATCACAACTAATAACGCTCTGTATGGATAAGTAAAACAGCAGTGTAAACTGAATAGATTTCTACACAACTAATTTTACAACTGTAAATATTTGATCAAAATATGCATAATTACCAAACCACATCATGACCCATTTTGTAATCTTGATAAATGGTGTGTTTCATACAAAGGAATTTTTTTTAACAATTCTCCATTGATTTCATTAGGGAAGAAAGAGGCTTTCACTTGTAACTCAAGTAATTTCCCAAGATGGTGAATTAACAGAAAGAAGTAATTTGCCTTTCAAAAGAAAACAATTTAATTTAGAATTAATAAGCAGGAAGTGTGGAGTCTGTTAACTTATGATTTTTCACATGTTTTTGCAGGTCTTTCTGGGAAGAAATAGCAAATAATAACCTTTGATAATTATCATTTTCAGCATGCATTTATTTTGAAGTAGGGTGTGTCCACAGAATTATTATCAGGTTGCCTCAAACTTACTTCTATACACTACCTTTTTGTCATAAAAAATATAAGAAGGAAAATATTATTTATTACCAATCACCCTAAGTTCACTTATGCAATAATCCAGGTTTTTAAAGAATAGGTACTTAACTGGGAAACTAAAGAATACAGTGTGCACAAATCACAAGCTACTTTCTCTCGAAGCAAATAAAACTTGCTCTCAAATACATCTTACCTGGCAATGTTTAGATGAAATGCACATTGTAACAAGAGAGAAGGGCACTAACATTTATTGAGGTCTCCCTCCTGCCTGGTATTGTCGAAAGGCTGTTGAAACTACTCATCCCCATCATTACCCTGAAAATTAGATTTTTAAAAAATCTTCATTCTCAAGTGAGGAAATCAAAGCTCAAAGAGTTCAAGTGGGAGAAAAAAAAAAAGAGTTCAAGTGTTTTGGGGGGATTGCTAAAATACGTGTAACCCTAAACCTCTTCTCACCTGCCCCCCAAGAGACTAATAAAAGAGAGTCTTGGCCCCAGAACATCTTAATAAATTGCCTGTGAGATCCACCTAAGCACAGGCTCCAGCTTGCACTCCACCGAACACTCCAGCTCACCTGCTCTCACCCAAAGCTCAGAAGTCAGGCCTGCCTGTCTGCCCAGGAAATTAAGGTTATTCTTGCATCCTCATCAGTGTGTCCTCATGGTCAGGCCCTGAAAACTAAGGATCCAAATGTCCAAAACCGTATAGCCATGTGTATGTATTTAGATTGCTTACAGGATACTTTCATCCCAGAGAAATGAAGAAATTCAAGTCTTGCCCTTGTGTTTCAAGAAAATCTACATCTTGGAATTTCTGATTTACCCTCATTGTTTTATGGCATTCCAACCTGAGCAGAATCCTCCAGGAAAAACCGTAGTCTCTCTCTGCCTGGGGGAGAGGAGGGGTCGGATTTCTGGTGATAGAGATTAGAGGAAGAGGGGAAATGGGTGGATTTGGGAAGGGGGAACGAGAAGAAACAGGATCTGAGAAGGGAGAATAGAAACACACGAGCAGAAAGTTGAGTGAAATTCCAAAAACCAGTGGCACCTAACAAAGCGCGCGGCTCTCGGTGCCCACAGTCCGCAGCCGGCTGCACCCACACATGCTCTAGCCCTAGCTGAAAAATCCCCGGGGACCGTGCCTTTGCTTTACGGGTGAATGGCTTAATTGGTTTAGAAAATAATAGTCCACTGTAAATGTCTGAAAGCAGGGACCTCAGCAAAATATCTTGAAGTTAAAAGACGAAAAACAATCTTGCAATGATTCTAATTACGTATGAAAAAGTGCAGCCCTTCCTTCAGCGTATCAACCCGCCGAGTAGCGAATGAATGAAACCCAAAGGGCGGGGGTGGAGGAAAGGAGGGCAATCGTATCCCAAGAAGGGGCTCGTCAGCTCCGCACAACGTCACGAAAGCAGGGCACTATGACAAACTATAAAGCTCGCAGCAGCCCCCGATGCTCAGCGCTCCAGCCGGTGCCCGGGAACTCGCGCAGGGGCGGCCCCGGAGTTCTCCGCGGGCGACAGCCCTTAGCATCTCTTTTTCCGACTGTCTCATCCTTCCTGCCTGCTAGATTCGCAGACTCCTCGGAGAAAGTGCCTCCCTTCTCCCCATCACCTGCAGGTTCAAAGCATACCTTAACCAGCAAGGGCTGTGGGTACCTTTCTACCTCGCTTTCGGGCGGGGCTGAGGTCCACTCCGCAGCAAAGCTACCGGGAAGCAGAGAAGAACTTCGAGGGAGACGGCCCGGGCGGACAGCGGGTGAGTCAGGGGAGCCGGGTTGCCGACCCATCGCTATGGTCTCGCTCCCCGTAGCCGCGAACTGGACGGACTGGGGAACAGCGGGGGCGGACGCCGGGAACCCGAGTGCCGCGCTCGAGGCTGGGGCAGCCGCGGGAGAGGCTGAGCCTGAGTGGCTGCAACTGCTCGTCCAAGCCGGCAATCTTTCCGCTTCCTCCTCCACGCTGGGACTGGCCGCGGCCTCGGCGGTGCCTTCGCAGTTCCGGGCCAACCTCACCAACCAGTTCGTGCAGCCGTCTTGGCGCATTGCGCTCTGGTCCCTAGCATACGGCGTGGTGGTGGCCGTGGCGGTCTTCGGGAATCTCATCGTCATCTGGATCATCCTGGCCCACAAGCGCATGCGGACCGTCACCAACTACTTCCTCGTGAACTTGGCTTTCTCCGACGCCTCCATGGCCGCCTTCAACACCTTGGTCAACTTCATCTATGCGCTTCACAGCGAGTGGTACTTTGGCGCCAACTACTGTCGCTTCCAGAACTTCTTTCCTATCACAGCGGTGTTCGCCAGCATCTACTCTATGACTGCCATTGCAGTGGACAGGTGAGGAGAAGACCGGGAGGAAGGAGGAGGAGGAGGGAGAGAGAGGGGCTGGGCGGTGGGATAAGGTTACAAAGGAAATGGTGACAAAATGGGTTTGATAAAAGGAAAGGGACCAGGAAAAAGTTCTTGAAGAAAGGAGGTCACTAACGCATTTGTAGTCCTCTAATGGCTGAACTGGTTTCTGCTTCTATGGCCTCCCCACTCCCACCCTAATCCCCTGATCCCCATTAAGGGCATCTAGAAGGACTGAAGAAGGCGAATGAGAGAGACGGGGAAAATCTGTCATTCCAAGTAGGACAAACTCAGCTAGAAACGCTTAGTACTCTCACATTTTCTCAGATGGCTTTAAGCAATTGCCACAAAAATTATGTTATCTGTAAAATGTACTTTGTGGCCTTCCTTCTGTCAGTCATTATTCTGTCAGAGAAATGAATGATAAGTTACCCTTCTCCTCCCTCTGGTTTGCTGGTCCTCATCACCACCCAACCCCTTCCCCATCCTTGCCCCAAGGCCAACACTGGTTTGGTCTCTCAGTTATGGAGGATCCATCAGAGGCAACAAGCTCCCTCCAAATGATTGCCGTCAGCTAGCAGTTTCCACAGTGTTTCACGTAGTTTTCACTTCTAGTAGTCTGTGAAGGCCATGAGATGGGTAAACCCTGTGTCTGGAAGATGGCATCCAAATCATTCAGATGATGGGCAATAAAAAGCCCAAAGAATAAGTGGTTAAGAAATGAGGCACACCACTTTATAACTGTTGAAGATAATCTTTTAGAATGTCCCCCCATCTACAGTGGGGATTCTGAGATTCTCAAGCAATTTTAAGAAGCTGGAGAGACCTCCAACAGTTGTCCTCATGTTCCAGTTTATGAAATTTCTGTGTGTATTTTCTTTCTCATATTGAACATTTCGGACTATGCATACTGTGTTAACACAATGGTAAACCTCTACCTGTTACTGATAGTTACATTTTAATTCAATATTATGCTAAAAAAGAAACACACCAGTTGATTTTAGTCTTCATTTTGTGATTGGCAGCTTGCAAGGGGGATGCATGGAGGCGGGGGGAGGGGATTGAAGTCACTTTAACTTCAAGTAACAATGTTCTCATCTGTGAAAAGAAAAAAACACTTTTTTTCTATATTAACAAACTTGTTCAAAATAAAATGAGGCTTAATATTAATTCTTACTACATTGAGCCACCATTATGAGAAAAAAATAAGAAAAAACTACTTTTTTTCCCCATAAGTCCATCCTCTGTGTTTACTATTTTGAAATAGTGAGCACAGAGGTCTTGATGACATAAAGCTTTAGAAACAATTTTCAAATGCCACGCCCAGGGGGTTAAATTGAAGGAGCAGCGGTTAGTTGCCACTGACTAGGATAAGGAAGCATAAAACCACATTTTAAAAGCCTCTGAAACTGCCAATCTTCCTTTCCCCTTTATCTCTGATTTTCCACAAGTATCTCACCCCTTCATTTTTGTAGGGACAGAGGTGAGTACAAAGAAGAAATAAAATTAGCCCCAAGATGGAGAACAAGTGAAATTGCCTCTAATCTTGCTCTGCCAAGATAGAAAGGAATGTTTCTTTGGCTTGAGCATTTTTTTTTTAATACATCTTTTTTGGAGTATCATTGCTTTACAATGTTGTGTTAGTTTCTGCTGTACAACAAAGTGAATCAGCTGTATGTATGCATATACCACCATATCGCCTCCCTCTTGAGCCTCCCTCTGACCCTCCCTATCCCACCCCTCTAGGTCATCACAAAGCACGGAGCTGATCTCCCTGTGCTATGCGGCTGCTTCCCACTGGCTAGCTATTTTACATTTGGTAGTGTATATATGTCAGTGCTAATCTCTCACTGCATCCCAGTCTCCCCTTCCCCCGCTGTGTCGTCAAGTCCGTTCTCAACATCTGCATCCTTATTCCTGGCCTACCACTAGGTTCATCAGTACCATTTTAATAGATTCCATATATATGTGTTAGCATACGGTATTTGTTTTTCTCTTTATGACTTACTTCACTATTTATGACAGACTCTAGGTCCATCCACCTCACTACAAATAACTGGTTTGAGCATCTTTATTGTTTGTTTTTGTTTTATTTATTTTTCTTTGTTCTGATCTGGAGGAGAGGCATTAGCATATCATGTTATAAAATTCTCACAATGTTATTGAAATGTTAAGTACATTATGAAATTTGATGAAAATTTAGTGTGTGAATTTGGTATTTCAAGTCTGCGAGGGGAAAAAAGGTCATTTTCCCAATCACTTTCTGCCAATATTTATACAAAATCTGAAATGGTCTTGGAGTTATTTTAATTGATAATGTAATGCTATTTCATCACACTCACTGGTTTGAAATCAATGAATACTACTTATTCTTTCCTATTTCTTTACTAGAAAACATTATTCAATTACCAAAACTATGCAAAATTTAGGAGCATACAATTTGCAACAAAATCTGAAGCATACTCAGTTCAGATACTGAAAAACTTTTTAAAACTGTTAATTAAAAAATTAGTTTCCTGGGACTTCCCTGATGGTGCAGTGGTTGAGAATCCACCTGCCAAAGCAGGGGACATGGGTTTGATTCCTGGTCTGGGAAGATCCCACATGCCACGGAGCAACAAAGCCCGTGTGCCACAACTACTGAGCCTGCACTCTAGAGCCCCCAAGCCACAGCTGCTGAGCCCGCGAGCCACAACTACTGAAGCCCGCGCACCTAGAGCCCGTGCTCCGCAACAAGAGAAGCCACCACAGTAAGAAGCCCGCGCACCACAGCAAAGAGTAGCCCCGCTCGCCGCAGCTAGAGAAAGCCCGCGGGCAGCAATGAAGATCCAACGCGGCCAAAAATAAATTAATTAATTTTAAAAAAAAGAATAAGCTTAAGAAATAGTTTCCTTTGAGCAACTGACAAAAAAGGATTACAAAAATAGAGATAATTTTTAGAATCAAAGGGTATACAGATATAACAGAATTCTCAATAGTTTACCAGTCCACAGAATCTTTCTGCATTGGTGTCTTATCAAACATGAACTGAAAATACTAGTCCTGTGGTATCTGCAGTAATTTTATTGATTCAATTTGGCAAGGTTGACCCATCCTAGGAAGTTTAGGTGAGTCATGGTGCCTTTGGTTATGGTTGCATGGACTCCCTGCCCCGTATAGAACATAGTTAACAGTATATGCTCAAGAAATTATCTTTCCCTATATAATTCATGCTTTATTGAAATAGCCATATAGTTATATAAACCCTAATTAGGTCTTAACTGATAAAGGAATACATCATTTAGACTGTGATACTAACACTTGATTATTGAATTGTGAGTGTTTTCTAATCCCATTTAATGTAAACTGAATTGTATCCTCCCAGCCTAAATGGAAAATGTACTGAACCCACTGTGTCCCCCTGCCTAAAATCAAAAAGATCTTCTGAGGTTTAAAACTACTTCAGCTTTGACTCAGGCACTTATGGCTTTCCTTCAGCTGCAGCAAAATGCTTGCAACCTCCTATGACCTCAGAAATCTTAGACCTGAAAGGATTGTAGATGCTTCCTTAATGAACACCTGTATTTTACGAATGGAGAAACTCAAGCCAACAGTCACACATTTTGTTGAGTAAAGGCGTTATTTTCCTTTAAGTGTTTTGCACTCATTCTGCACTGGGAGAATTGCTTGATTTCTAATTCCACATTTTTTATGTACTATTGATAACTCTACTAAAGATTTGAATGTGAGTTCATAGGTTCTGATCTTATCCTGAAACACCCTGTCCTTTTGCTTTGTTAGAAATTCTTGCAAAACTATGTTTTTATAGGCCAAGAAATCACCTTTAAGTTCTACATAGTTCCTTTTTGCCTGTAAGGCTACTTCACCATACACACGCACACATACACACACACAAACACACTGGAATTATTTGCCAATGAAGTCACTGTTTCTCTCCACCATCCTTCCCAAATTTGCCATTTTGAAATGTAACATTTAAACATAACATTTATCTAAAAGATGCTCAGCTTTTCCAAGATCATTCAGCAGAGCTTCAAACCACCGCAGTCCACTACAGGACCTATACTATTCTTAACCTCTATACTCTCTTATAGTTCCTAAGGAGTTGTGGTGACTACAGGTTTAAATTAGAATTTAGCACTTGTTTATGCTATATGTCTTGCATGTATATATAACACATCTTACATATATATTACCTATGTTTTAATTGAGAATGCAGATGTTAGAAAATTAATAGAACAGTTT
Source organism: Balaenoptera ricei (assembly GCF_028023285.1). Taxonomy (NCBI): domain Eukaryota; kingdom Metazoa; phylum Chordata; class Mammalia; order Artiodactyla; family Balaenopteridae; genus Balaenoptera; species Balaenoptera ricei. The sequence goes on along the minus strand of NC_082643.1, from coordinate 107,610,311 downwards.
ATAATAGAAATATTATCTTTTTAAAAATTTATGGCATATCCCACTTGACATACAGGGATATTAGAAAATAGAAAATATTTTCTTCCATTTTCTAAGCACATTTTTGAAGTTAAGTTAGAAACTCTAGG